>NC_066583.1:342575501-342930841 GCF_024323335.1 Lathyrus oleraceus
GGGGAACGCAGGTGGGGTTAAGAGGAACGAGCTCGATAAGGTATCGCACCTTATGCCTACATATCTTGTCTGGAACAAGAATCAGAGCCCCTGTAGTTCGGCTTACGCACGCCAAACAACACAAAACATACAAACAAGCAAGGGTGGCAAACATGGAGCCCGACAACCACTGGATGGAATTACGTCGGCATCCGAACCAAAACGCACTCAAAAGGGCAAACGTGGAGCCCGACTGCCAATCACTGGGCTTACGTCGGCATCCGAACCCAAACATACAGTCAGATAACAAGTAAACACACGCAAAAAAGAAAAAGGTTGCCCGGAGTGGTCTCGCACGACCACCTGCCTACATACCTTGTCTGGAACAAGGATCAGGGCGATGTAGTTCCCCTGAAAGGGACTAAATTGCTAACCAGAAACCGAGGGGAAAACACGACACTAGGGAGCTGAGACTCGAGCCTAATGTTGTCATGCAAAGTCGCCCTAAGTTCAAGTTTTCTATCCTACTTGCATAAGCAAACTAACCTAACCAGGCAAGAAGCTAGCACACAAGCATACAATCATATCAAATGAGAGCAAGCATCTCAATCAAGCATGTCAATCAGAGATTCACAGAGCACACGCTATAACCAAACAAGAGGCTCAATCAATCAGGTTTGACTGCCTAAGCAAGTCGTCTGTACAGGCTATGTTTGCTCTTAACCTTGCCATTACGAGGCTAAGGTGAAGCAGATGAAAGGATGAAGTGAGGATCAGACCCCACAGCTCTTATCCCTAACCAGGGAGAGCTGACAAATGAGCATGGGTCCAGAATGGGGGAACCCTTCTATACTCGATGACTCTGACACAACAGATCTTGGGCTTTTGATCTCGATGCTACAACCATGTAATGGGAGCAAGGAGAAGACTCACTGAATAGTGGGGGGTAGGCTGCATACCCCTACCTTCCACCAATTGCCTTATTTAAAGGACTTTCACCTGCTTGGGCTTAAAAATAAACAACCACAATCATTGCCTCTTAAGGAGGACTTCAGACATTTATTTGCCCGACCCGGTAACAGCCGGGTCTCCAGACTACATGAAGTTAGGAAGTTATACCTCGATGCAAGTTGCTTAAGCAAAGCAAAGCAAAAGTTCACAAGGAACTGAGCAACTAAAGTACCTGGAAACAATCAAACACAGTTAGTACTCAGACAGACAAAACCAAACAGCAAGTTCAATCAGACAAACTATACAAGCTATGCACAAACAAAGCAAGCCAAGGCTCAAGCCTATACTTCACAACCTACAAAACACAATTATGTTAGTGTACAAACATCAACGACATCAATTAAAGTTAATTTGAATCATTCTCCATGTGCCTTATGCCTTTGATCCTGAAAAATCAAGCAAACATTAGCAACTAGACCACTAGGCCAAGCCTAGGGTCCAAAGCAAGAAAAAATCCCTAAACAGCAAGGCATTCATCAACCAATCTCAAATTAAAGTCAAACAAGAGCAAACATCCTTGGTCTCATGTTTATATCATCCACCATATCCAATTCATGCACAAAACAATCCATATTGGTTCAAAGGAAGCATCAAATATACCAACAGAAGTATTGCATTCAAATCCACATCAAAACACATCCAAAAATTCTCAAATTAATTACACCTAAACAGGGGATAATCAAGGTCTACCATGTCAAATTTGAGCTCAATTGGGCAAATGAAACCATGTCAATGAAAATCAACAAAAACAGACACAATTTCATGCTTCAATTCACAACATCAATGCATACATCCACTTCAAAAAATCATAACTCATTGAAAACAAAAAAGAAATGGATGAGACCAAAACAGGGGTGTCACATTATGTGTCTATTACAAGCATGTCAGATTTCATGATCATACAACACCATATGAAAATTTCCCAATCAATCTACCAACATGTATCCTATGAGCTTGCAAAATCATTCACCAGAAATGAAAAATCATTATCAATTAGAAAATGCAGTGAAAAATTCTACAAAAATTCCCATAGCTTCCTAACATGTCAACTAAGCATCATGCAAAATTTCACTCAATTCTAACAAGTATAGGTCCACCAATTAAATTCCACAAGTTGACATCAAGAGGTGTGACACAAATTGTCACACCTAACTTCCAAAATTCATAACTACATGACCAGGTATCAAAAATGCATGAAATTTACATGGAAACAAACCTCATCCAGTCAAGAATCATCACAAAAATTGGCAAGAATTTATTTTATGATATGAGCATTTCATGTATCAATTGGCAAAATGTAGCAAAAATGCACACATGTGGAAAAACCCTAGGCCAAATAATATTATTACCAAGCACAACTCTGACCAATAGGTCAAAAAAATTCTACACAAGTCAACAAAGTCAAGGAAAAATTCCTCACAATTTTCTGAATTTTCTCCTATTTTTTATGAATTTTTTAAGGTCATATGTATTTTTTAAGAATTAATTAATTAATTAAAGGAATTAGTAATGGCAATTTCGTAATTAATTTGGCGCGGGAGGGAAACATGTAATTTAAATTTTCAAACGATTCCACGGATCAAACATGTTAACTTCATCACTTTCAGCATGAAATTTCCAGAAAACTCAACAATGGCTCAAGAACACGCATTCCACAGAACCTAACCAAAACGCACGAGAATACATCCGTTCGAACCGTCTAATCATGAGGAACACGAATATCAACTTGATTTTACCTAAAAGTTCCTAAATCAACCGAATCGATGAGCTTAGGGTTTTGCTACCAAAATTCATTTCCAGATTTCTCAGCCTATGGTCAACCATTTGCTAAGCTACAACTATCATTAGAACCTACGTGAAAAGATCTTTCGAACGCATATAAGCATTAAGCAAATGGTGAGAGTCGAATTTTGCTCAAACCTGGAAATGGCAGTGCTTATGGAGCTGTTCTTCGCGCTTTTTCTCTTCAAACAGATGAGCAAGGGAGATAAGGAAGGTGATAGGTGTGTCCAGTTTCAGTTGATGCTGCCTCTAGAGTCCTTAATTCGAATTTGCCATGGATGAGGGATTCTTGAACAGTCACGATGCAGTGTTCTTCATGCTCCAATCTTCCAAAACAGTTGGTGTAGATGATGATGTGAGTTCAAATTGAAAAGAATTATGAGAAATGGTTGAGAATTGGTGAAGAATTTTGAGATTGAAGATGTTGAGTTCTTGAGCAATCTTGAGAGAATGAAGAAGTTTCAGATCCAATCTTGGTAATTGTGAGAGTCTGTTATGATTAGGAAGTGATTTGGTTTATATACATTGCATTAATCCATCACTAATCATGTAATTAACCAATTTGGCATAGTTAGTGAAAATGGCAATTTGTAAACAAGGGCAAAAATGTAAATACACTATGCCAGCTCATGCCAGCTGTTTTGACAGCTCATGCAATCTCCAAATGACACATGTGAACCATAGAAACTTGTCCCATGCTTATTGGTTGCTCCATTCTCAAATTCACATGTGAATGCAAAATGTCCAATTTTCACCATTTCATTTTTCAAACCAAAACTCAAACCATATGCTTTGGCCACAAAGTAATGATTCAAACAAGCTCAAAATGCCATTCCTGAGGTGTTGGAAAAAGTCCCATTCAAAAATTCCAATTATTTTGAGAGTTGGACAATTTTGCCCCTGGTCCAATTCAGCTGTCCAGTTGAAAAGTGACTTTTTGCCTTGGCCATTTTTGAACAAATCCAATGATGCACCCTCAAAGTACATGTCAAATGGAGTTTGTGCATATAAAGAACTTGCAATTTGGACAAAGTATGTGGTAATTATGGCCTCCTGATTACGGGTCATTTTTGAAATTCACTGAGCCATAACTTTCCAACCATACATTGGATTTTCAAGTTCTTGGACTTTTTGGAAAGGTGAGAACAAGATTTACAACTTTCATGTTGAACAAATTTGCATTTGAAGCTTCCTTGGACACGTGGCTTTGAGGTCCAAAACTTTCCATTTTTGGAAACTTCCATTACAAGTCACTTTCTATTTTTGGCAGTTTTTGTCCTGACTTGATTTCCTTCATTCTTGAGCTTTGAGATGTCAAATATTACTTGTTCCAACATGTATGAAGTATCTCCAACTCATTTCCACCTCCAAATCCATCAGATCATGTACAGTTGACCACAGTTGACTTTTCAACTGACAGATGAATCAGGCAATGCATAGATCAATCTGAGCTCCAATCTTCAACTGAAATGGCTCAAGGGTGACACCCTAGCCTCAATAAGCACAATATAATCACATAATGAACCCCATAACCATCATAAACCCCATCTCCTGATTATGCCCTGATTGGCCCGATGCAGTTGATTAGGGTTGACCAGTGGTCAAAACCCTAATCTCAAGGAATGAGCTTCAATCTTCTGATGACATCCAACCATGATAATGATGATGTATCACTTCAATCAAGATGAACACCAATATCCATTGAGAATCATGAAACCCTAATTCACAACCCAATCCTCAGATGGCCAATGATCAATCAATAAAACCCTAGACTTGCACTTTGACTTCTCCATCTTCTGATCAAGACTTGGGAGAATAGCTTGCACAATGTAACCACATGCTATGCAGTATGAAATGCCTAATGCCCTAAAATGATATGTACAATGTTAATGCTAGTCCCAAGAGAGGAGGGCAAATTTTGAGGTGTTACACACTGGCCTTGGAAGCTTCCTCTGCAGTAATACGTTCTGCCTCCTCAGCTTCGGCTTTTGCTTTTGCCTAAGCCTTAGCAGCAGCTGCAACCTTCTCTTCAACTTCTCTGATTCATTGCTCTTCTTCCAGGAGAGCTTTCTCTTATGCTTCTTTCCTGGCATTTTCCTCAGCCTCTCTGACCAAGCGAGCCTGCAGCCTTACTCCAGCATCTCTGATAAAGTTGTTGCAAACTTATTCAGAGAGGCCTTTCAGTTTGAAGGCTTTAGAGGTCATCCATCTGATCACTCTGCTCCAGTGGATCCTTACTGCAGATGGATCATCACTGATGCCAGAGTTGACAGACAGAGACTTGATTTTCTCCACTGAAGACTCTGCAAATAAAGTTATTGCTTCTTCTAATGTGGGGAAGGCAATTTCTTGTTCAGGGTTAGAGGATGGGGAGGATGGTGGTGTTGGGTTAGTGTCAGCGGGGTTTTAATAGGGATGATGATGTCTTCAGAGGTTGGTAGCGGGGGAATATCAGAGGGGGTGGTGTTGTTTGTTCAGGTGGTGGACTAGGTTGATGTTCATAGGGTGAAGTTGTTGGTTGTTCAGGAGGTGGTGTTTGTGGTTGTTTAGATGGTGGATTTGTTTGTTGTTCAGGGGGTGGAGAGGTGGCTTCAGGTTCAGGTTGTGGTGGTTGCTGTGAGGCCAGAGCATGTGCCTGAAGTTGAGCTAGTATGGGGGATTAGGGGTCAGATGGTTTGTTGTCTGATGAGAGAATGTAGTATGATGGGGATGAAGGTGTGGAAGATGATGGTGAGGTGGTTTCGTTCAGCATTTCTGCTTCAGAAATGGGTAAGGTAGTGGTTGCGAGATTAAATTTCAGAGATGGTGGGTTAGAGGATCTGGTGGTGGAGGGTGGTGTTTTTGATTGGGTGTGGATGGGAGTGGTTTGGGGAAGAGAAGAAGCAATTGTCTCTAATTTAATAGAGCGAGAGAGAGGCAGAGACTTACTTGGAGAATCAGCCAGAGGGACTAGAGGTTTTGACCCAAAAGTTTCTCCCAACTTTACCTTCTTTGAATTCTTGGAATTCCCATATGGATCTCATTGTCTCTTCATGAAATTAGGTGGACGCTCAGGTAGCCAGTCCACAGAGAACTCATAAATATCCACCCATTGGTTTGCAAGGTCTTGCAGATAGTGAGCCACCACTTCTAGAGGGTCGATCTTGGAGAAAAGGTAGAGTCCATTGGGAATATTCCTCTGATCCTTAAGTGCTTCCCAGGAAGTGTCTAGAGTTGGTTTAGTTCTGACTTGCTCAATCACCCCCATACTCTTCAGATTTCGAGCATTCAGAGGTCTTCCAATGTCAACAGTGACATCTTCCATCAGGTTGTGACGGATCAGGTGATCCACCAGCCCACTCTCGATCAGAACATCGGAGATGAGTCTTCCCAGAGGAATGTAGGTTCTTGGCTTCATATTGTTTCTGGTATCCTTGACAGAATCTCTGAGGTACTTGAAGAGCAACGTTGACAGGTTCAGTTTCATCCCTTTGTGAATGCAGAGAGGATGCACTTTTAATCTGTATTGATGTAGTCAGAAGAGTTTGATGTAGGGCGGTGATGGATGGTGCCCAGGATGATCTTCAACCAGACATGGAGATTCTGATGAAGTTCTTTATTCTTAGAGTGTTTGCCCTCAACGTTCTGTTGAAAGATGGTAGGGGTGATTTCTTGGTACAAGTACTTTGCCCTAAGATTGATGTTGTAGATTCTTCTTCCTCTTGTATTCTCCATGTTCAGAAGGGAGGCTATTGACTTCTCAATGATGACTATTTTGACTCCCAGAACGTGAGAGACGATGTAGTGATCATCTGAGTCTGCGAAGCGCCAGAACTCCTTTACCATATAGGTGTACACAGGACCGTAGAGTCTCTGAAAGTAGGTTTCCCACCCTTGCATTCTTAATTCCTCAGTGAGGTCTGATCGGGAAAATAGCAAGTGTACTATTTTTACCGATGTAGTAATGAAAAGGAATTATCCTGAGTATCGATCTCGAGGACTGCGTAGGAACTATCAGTGTTGGTAATGATTCAATTGAACAAAAGAACCTTTGGTTGGTAAGTGAAAAGTGAATTTGCTCTGTAAAATATAAAGGAAAAATAGAGAATTTTGAACGCAGTAAAGTTAAGCATGCTAGGTCCGGGGTGTATGAATTGCTCTGAAATAAACTTAATCCTTATTTTATGACATCTACGTTAGAATGATTCAATATGATTCTCAAGAGTAGTTTCCCCTAATTCCTTAGCCAGAAACCATTAACATTCAATTTTAAATCCCAATTCCTTAGCCATTCAAAAGAATATTAATCCCATGTATGAATATCAAGAATTTCCCATCATCACTATTAGATCCTCATTCCTAAGAGAAATTAGCGATGTTATTATACACATAGTGATAAAGGGATTTGTCCGACCTCCTTTACCTCCAAATCAATACCTAATTTTCCAATACGGAAAGCATTACACTCGTGTTATAACAAATTGATTTCATAAAAGCATAAACATTCATAAAATTGTAGGAAAAAGGTTCATTACAAAAGCAATTCAGGGACACCCCCCTAGCATCGTGGGGTTTAGCTCATCACAATATTCAAAGAAAGTACAAATGTAAGGTTAAACATTACAAGAGATTGGATAGCTTCGATCTTCAATTGCTTCCGCGCTTGATGATCTCCGTTCTCCAAAAACCTTGATTGCCCTTCTTTTCTTCGTAGTCTCTCCTCTTCTTTTCTTCTCTTCTTAGGTCTAAATAGTACAGTACACATTACAGCCAAGCCAAAAAGTCAAAAATGCCCTTCGGGATCACTTCATGAGTGAAAATAGGAAATCGGAAAAATTCAGCGCGCCAGCCAACACGGGCTGTGCCAAGCAACACGGCCGACCGTGTTGGCTCTCTGGTTTTTGTATGGGAAGAAGCTGAGCTTGCAGCACGGGCCGTGTCAGGAGACACGGGCCGTGTTTGGCTCCAGGATTTTTTATTATATTTTTTTATTTTTTTCTTTAACTCTTCCATTGTTGCCTTGGCACTTCCGACTCTTCAACTACTTCTGAAACATGCACAATACCATGGAAACGACATCAAACGCATCTAAAAACTTAAATTAACACCAAAAGCAAAATAAGCATAAAACTACTCAAATATGAAATACTTAAAACTCAAACACTAAAACTCAAAATAAAGGGTTACCACATTGATGAATTTTGGCCGAGAACATGATGAAAATCAAGTAAAATGGTGACCGATCACAACCCCAAACTTATCTCATTGCTTGTCCTCAAGTGATGCAAGAGACAACAAACAGAGGTCACCCCAGAATTCCTTTTCACCACTATACAGCCGATGTTATTCGCACCGAGTTTCCTACCTTCATGGTCAAGATGTTGGCCACCCGATCCGAACTATCCGCTACACCTCACAGTCCAGCACCTCTTTACCTGCAAGCTTTTCATACATCTCACACAATCTCTCAGGGTTAGCACTAAAGACTCAGTATATGCAATATCGACTCTTAGTTTTTGAATAAATTCTACTTCTATTGCACAAACATAATTCACACACTTTAGGAGGACTTAGGGTTGTAACGGGGCTTAGGACAGGTGGGATAAACAACAAACGGATACACAAGGGGTTTTTGGGCTCGGCACTCATGTTATTTTTCTTGTACCTGTGCTTATTTTGATATAAAGGGGTTCGACATCGACTATTTAACTTTACTCAACTGATTGAGTATTTCAAATGTAATCAAGTCGTTTAATTGGGACAGGTGCGTTTTTATGAGTTCTATTTTTCTTTTCTCTTTTTTTTCTTTTTCCGGAGCATTCAAAAAGCCTCCAATTTTTTTTCTTTCTCTTTTCTCTTTTCTTGTAACAATTTTTCGCACACTTGTCCCTTTTGTATTAGATTTACCACCCCAAACTTAGAATTCAACATAGTTTCCAAAATCCACAACATTTATGCCGAGCAAGGGTAAAAGAGATTATTATATTTTTTTCTTTTTCTGGCCATAGGGTAACATAAGCGGTTTACAAACAAACAAAATGGTTAAAGGCTCAAAAGGGGTTCGCAACGAATAAAACGTACAAGGGTGGCTGGAAAGGCTCAAGGTTAACAACAAAAACGTGCCTCAGTGTGTGTCTTAATGCAGTGCTATGTCAGTAGAACGTACGCAAAACCAGAGCGATAGAGTCATACCTGGATTAACTCTCATGATGATATCTTCGTATTTGGCTTTTTTGTAGTCTCACCATGTGGGGTAAACTTGCAGGTTCCAAAGCACTCTCTGTGTAATGTAGCTTCTTTTTGGTTCAGGTGTACCATACTTCTATCTCAATCCAGCTTTCATCACACTGCGTCCAACAATAGTTTTTCTTCGGCTGCATAAATTTCCAAGGTGCCTCGGGAGAGTAAGTTCGGGTTGTGTCTTTCATCCACTAAACATCCTTCCCTCACGCCTCTGGTTTTTATCCATCAATATGTAACCCAACACCCAAACAATTGAAAATAAAAGAAATCAAAGTTAACTTAAAAAAATGAAAAAAACCAAAACGAAAAATATATTAAAACAATGAAAAGAACCCCCCCACACTTGAACTAAACATTGACCCCAATGTTTAAACCCAAATGCAAGAGGGACTTACAGTGCCTACTGCGGAGGAGGGTGTTGTGGAAATTGCAACATCATCTGTTGCATCATCCTTTGAATATCATCAATGGCAGCCCCTTGACGGAGCTGCTCTGTCACGATCTGATCAATCTCCGCTCCCTGGCGAGCCTGCTCGACACGGAACTGATCCATGTCCATGGGTGTCCATCCAGCAGAGGAGGCTCCCATACCTCGGTGGTGAGAGGTGTGAGGGTGAGGAACACCCCTCTCCCTTGCTGGTGCATCTTCCTCCATCGTTTCACCTGCACGAAAATCATCTTCTCCCGCCTCTTCGGGGTTAACAGAAGTATACAACCAATTCTCATTGTTATCAACATTAGTTTTATCAGTGTTCGGTAAGCGGAACAGCCGGCGTGTCCGACTTACCAACACATACCCATGACGGCTTTGTTCGAGCATTCCTTGCGTGCACAGGGCATTGAGGTCAAGCTTACTCAACGCTTGCATCGGGGTCTCTCCGTCCAACATCGGCCTACACCCACACCAGTCAGCAATTTGTGTTATCATACCACCCACAAATATGGCTCCTGAGCTGGCACGCCCCATGGTACCTAAATGGTCGGCGGCGAATGCCGCCACATTCACTGGTTCCTCATTAACCATGGCATGCATCAAATATAACTCCCGCTTTGCCGCTACACCTGTACTATCTCCTCGTCCGAACAAGGTGAATGCTAACCCTTTTTGAGCATATCGGAAGCACGGGTTTTGAATCCATGATGCCTTTGCACTCAGGGGTTCGTACTGTGGTAAACCTGTAATAGAGGACCAAAAGGAACCTGCAGAAAAGTCATTTGGCACTGCCCCGGATCCTACCAATGGTAACCGGAGGCATTGCCCAAGCTGAATAACCGACATCGAATAATCTTCGTTATAAAGTCGGAAACTCATAGTACCAAAATATTCATAAACATGACCAGTCCAATTCTTTTCCAATTTAAATTTAACAGTGCTTAGGAACTCTAGAGTGATGCGTTCATAGGAAGGCATATCAGCATGCATAAATTCAAAAATACCTAAATTGTGGAACATTTGAGATACATCATCTAGAATTCCTAAAGCACTCATAGTATCATCACAAACATACCTTGTAGGTACAAGCTTCCTTTTAAGGTGAGTCTTGTACCTTTCAACATGGTCATCATCCTCAAAAATAATTCCGTGTGCATTCGGCATCCTCCAGGCCCTTTGTCTCGGCCTTGAGGTCTCTACCACAGCCTTTCCTCGCTCGGCTCTTTTGGGGGGCATAATGATCACCTGAAAAGTTAGCGGAAAAAAATAGTGGAGATAGAGAAAAATAATACCGTCACGATGTAGAGTGCGAGAAACGGCCCAACTTTTGTGAAGGGACTTTGAAAAAAAATGGTTGGATGATGATGAAAGTTGAGGTTTAAAGTGAAGGTGGTTATGGAGTTTGAGAGGTTTGAGAGAAAAATAGGGTTGGAGGAGATGAAGTGGCTGAAAAGTGAGTGGGGGAGAGGTAAAAGGTATTTAAAGACGTGTGGGCCCCACTCCAACGTCTCTAAATTTAAAAAAAATTCTGAGTTACGCACTGCAACACGGTCCGTGCTAGACCACACGGCCGACCGTGTTGCACCCCTGGAAAATGTATGGGAAAAATGTAAGCATGCAACACGGCCCGTGTTGGCACACACGGCTGCCCGTGTTGCTCCTCTGGAAAATGTATTGGATTCTGAAAATTGAGCAACACGGCCCGTGCTAGCTCACACGGCCTGCCGTGTTGTACCTCTTTTCTGACTACTTCCTTCATTGCTGGGTTAAGTCGTTGTTGAGGTTGGACAACCGGCTTGTGATCATCTTCCATGAGAATTTTGTGCATGCATATTGTAGGGTTTATTCCCTTCAAATTCTCTGAGTCGAGGGAGACATATTTGAGGTTCTCCGGTAGTTGTTTCAATTCAGTTCCCTTCTTTTGTTCATCTTTCTTTTCTTCCACTAAGGGTTGCCTTAAATCTTTCCACCGGTTGTGTCGATAACCTTTAAAAGGTGGTGATGCTTCCGTCATGGCTAATACTTCCATATCTTTCTCGTTAACTACTTCCTCTTTGTTAAAAATTGATAAGCTCAACACCCTTTCCAAGGGTAATTTTTGTGTTGTCAAGCAATTTTTCTTTTCACATATTTGATCAATTGTCTCAATATGTTGACTAGTGGCAACCTCATCCTTGTACTTCATGGTGTTTCGCACATCAATTTTTAACTCTTCATCATACACTTTCAAAGTCATCGTGCCTTCTTCTATGTTGATCAAACATCTCCCGGTCTCTAAAAATGGTCTCCCCAAAATGATTGGTATCTCTTCATCTTCCGGCATTTCCAAAATGACAAAATCCACCGGAAACACAAACTTGTCGATCTTTACTAGCACATCTTCTACTATCCCATAAGGTCTCTTCACAGAGTGGTCAACAAACTGGAGTGTCATTCTCGTATCTTGAATTTTACCTATCCCCAACCTCTTATAGATAGACAGCGGCATAAGACTTACACTCGCTCCCAAATCAATTAGAGCTTTCTTGAAGGATCTATCTCCAATGGCACACGGAATAGTCAGAGAACCTCGATCTTTTTTTTCACCGGAACCTTCATACCCTGCAAAATGGCATTACAAGTTTCCGTTAGAATAATCGGGTTAGTCTCTATGGTCCGCTTCTTCGAGATGATGTCTTTCATGAACTTTGCGTAGGTAGGCATTTGCTCAAGCGCCTCCAAGAAAGGAATGTTTAGCTCAAGCTTTTTAAACATTTCCAAGAACTTCTCAAAGTTTTTCTCATGCTGCCCTTTCTTCTTATTTCTTGTTGGGAATGGCAGTTTGACGGCCGGTTTTGGATCAATCACTTTATCTTTAACCACTCGTTCATCATGAGTGACCTCTTCATTTGCAACCTCATTTTCTTTTATCTCTAGATCAACTTCAAGCAATAAGTCTTCTTCTTCAGAACTCTTCTCAGGTATTTCTTTTGACTTACCATTCCTTGTGGTCACCGCATTCACATGATTATTTTCTCTTGGATTAGTAACCGTAGAACTTGGTAAAACTCCCTGTTGTGGAGAGCCCGCTAGTTGTTGGGCTATCTGACTCATCTGGATTTCAAGATTCTTAATTGAAGCACTTGTGTTCTTTAAATTACTCCGAGTCTCTTCTTGAAATTGAGAGCTTTGAGCGGCCATCTTCTCAATGGCAAGCTCCCAATCAGCTTTTCTTGGTACCTGTTGCTGAAACTGTTGTTGATGTTGTTGATACGGTTGTTGTTGCTGTGGTTGGTTCTGCACATTTCCTTGTTGATCCTTCCATGAGAAATTAGGATGGTTTTTCCAACCCGGATTGTATGTGTTTGAATAAGGGTTGTTCTGCCTAAGAAACTTGATCTCCTCAATTTGTTGTGCGGTAGCAACGCAATGTACGGTAAGATGAGGTCCTCCACAAATTTCGCAATTACTAGTGTGAGTTGGTTGAACCTGTTGAACCTGTGCAACAGTTTGGGTATCAATAGCCATCTTCTTCAGTCTCCTTTCTACTTCAGCTGCTATTTGATCTTCCATCTTCACCACTTGGTTTGCCAATTTCAAATTAATTATCCCTTCGGATTGACTAACACTGCGGTCATACAACTCCAGGTGCTCATTGGCTGCAATGGCTTCGATAATCTTTTTAATACCAGTGGCTGTTGTAAAATTGGTTGAGCCACCAGCTGCTGTGTCAATGAGTTGCTTAGTCTTCAGCCGAAGACCATTTACAAAATTCTGCATTTGCTCCGTTGCATCCATATTATGAGTAGGACATGCAACCAACAATCGTTTGAACCTCTTATACGCATCTCCAAGTGACTCTCCTTCTTTCTGTTTAAAATTCACTATGTCGTACCTCTTTCGGATGTATACAGAAGCCGGAAAGTACTCGTTGAGAAACGTTGTCTCCATCTGTTGCCAAGTTGTGATGCTTCCAGCAGGTAAAGAGTAGAACCACTCTTCAGCATCTTCTGACAATGTAAACGGAAACATGACCAGCTTCTTAGCTTCCTCAGAATGCCCCTCAATCTTTAACGACGTAGTCATCGTAAGAAACCTCTGCAAATGTTTGTTGGCATCTTCGTTAATTTTTCCTGAGAAAGGTCTCCTTTCAAGTTGCCGTATCGTTGAGGGGTGAAGTTGAAAGTGGGCAACATTGACTGGTTGATTCACTATTGTCATCCTTCCAAGCGGGGCATTAGCTCCCCCGTAATCACCTAATAGTCTCTCCACAGGAGGTGGGGCAGCTGCCATAGTTTCAGACTCGGTATCCGAATTTTCAGAATCAGAGTGTTCCGAATGAATTGAAACGGTTCCGTCTTTCTCAAAATCAGAAACTATTAGGGGTTCTTCTGTCACTTCCAGTCTGTCGTGTCTGGCTTTTCTGATTTGTGCTCGCAACGATCGTTCTGGTTCTGCGTCAAAAAGAAATTCAGCTGAGGCCTTACCTCGCATAAAAATATTAGACGATTGGTAGGATAAGCAAAGGAAAATAAACAAATAAAATAAAATAAAGTAAAATTTTAGTTGCAGAGCAACAAAATTCCAATTGAATAATTATTAACAGATAGTTTGGCAGTCCCTGGCAACGGCGCCAAAAACTTGATCGGGAAAATAGCAAGTGTACTATTTTTACCGATGTAGTAATGAAAAGGAATTATCCTGAGTATCGATCTCGAGGACTGCGTAGGAACTATAAGTGTTGGTAATGATTCAATTGAACAAAAGAACCTTTGGTTGGTAAGTGAAAAGTGAATTTGCTCTGTAAAATATAAAGGAAAAATAGAGAATTTTGAACGCAGTAAAGTTAAGCATGCTAGGTCCGGGGTGTATGAATTGCTCTGAAATAAACTTAATCCTTATTTTATGACATCTACGTTAGAATGATTCAATATGATTCTCAAGAGTAGTTTCCCCTAATTCCTTAGCCAGAAACCATTAACATTCAATTTTAAATCCCAATTCCTTAGCCATTCAAAAGAATATTAATCCCATGTATGAATATCAAGAATTTCCCATCATCACTATTAGATCCTCATTCCTAAGAGAAATTAGCGATGTTATTATACACACAGTGATAAAGGGATTTGTCCGACCTCCTTTACCTCCAAATCAATACCTAATTTTCCAATACGGCAAGCATTACACTCGTGTTATAACAAATTGATTTCATAAAAGCATAAACATTCATAAAATTGTAGGAAAAAGGTTCATTACAAAAGCAATTCAGGGACACCCCTAGCATCGGGGGGTTTAGCTCATCACAATATTCAAAGAAAGTACAAATGTAAGGTTAAACATTACAAGAGATTGGATAGCTTCGATCTTCAATTGCTTCCGCGCTTGATGATCTCCGTTCTCCAAAAACCTTGACTGCCCTTCTTTTCTTCGTAGTCTCTCCTCTTCTTTTCTTCTCTTTTTAGGTCTAAATAGTACAGTACACATTACAGCCAAGCCAAAAAGTCAAAAATGCCCTTCGGGATCACTTCATGAGTGAAAATAGGAAATCGGAAAAATTCAGCGCGCCAGCCAACACGGGCCGTGCCAAGCAACACGGCCGGCCGTGTTGGCTCTCTGGTTTTTGTATGGGAAGAAGCTGAGCTTGCAGCACGGGCCGTGTCAGGAGACACGGGCCGTGTTTGGCTCCAGAATTTTTTATTATATTTTTTTATTTTTTTCTTTAACTCTTCCATTGTTGCCTTGGCACTTCCGACTCTTCAACTACTTCTGAAACATGCACAATACCATGGAAACGACATCAAACGCATCTAAAAACTTAAATTAACACCAAAAGCAAAATAAGCATAAAACTACTCAAATATGAAATACTTAAAACTCAAACACTAAAACTCAAAATAAAGGGTTACCACATTGATGAATTTTGGCCGAGAACATGATGAAAATCAAGTAAAATGGTGACCGATCAAGGCCTATGCCATTTTGCTTTATGTTATCTAAATCTACCAGTGATTCGCACAGTACCTCAAGTTTGTCAAAGGGCGTGGCAAGATGAATGTGAGGTTCACGATCTAGAATGTGTGGTTCTCTGTAGATTGGGGTAGAAATGACACCAATAGTTATAGTTGTTTTTTGAGTAGAAATGGGTGTTTGATCAGTTGATTCCATCTGCTGAGAATAGTTATAGGTGGATTGTTGTTGAGCATCCATGAAGAATTCTGATGAAATTTGTTGAAGAATGAAGAACTTTGCTTGAAGATGATGAGGAGCTGATGAAGATGATGAACTTCAGAGAGAGAGAGAGAGAGAGAAAGAGAGAGAGAGAGAGAGAGAGGGCAGGGGGTTTGTGTATGGCATGAGCGTAAAAGTGTGAGATGTGATAAGTGAAAAATATATATACACAAAGAAATGCATGCAAAACAACAGCGTTAGAGGCAGTTGAGAAGTTATGAAATTAATGATGCACATTAACCAAGTTTACACGCTTAGGGGATAAATGATTACAACCCATGATGGAGGTCTAATCCCTAAATCAGCACACTGCTCGAGGAGATCTCAAGGGCCTGTCTCTTGATTTCTGATACACAGCTATCCAAAAGATCCAAAGTCAGACGTATGATGCCCCACGTGTTGATCTATCTAATCTTTAGGAATACCAAGAGATTGGATCTTGAGGATTTCTGATTCAGATAACTCCAAATTCGTAGAAGCATCAGAGTCAGATCCAGATACCCGATGTTTATTTCAGAGCCTTATTTTGCTATTTCAGAGAAGCACATTTGGTTTATTCTGGGCAAATTTCAATTTTTAAATGTTTCAGAATAAATGAGGATCTGTCTTCAGCGAGGGGTTTAGTGAAAATATCAGCCCATTGATGGTCTGTATCAATAAATTTTAAGGATATTACCCCTTTTTGAACATAGTCTATGATGAAATGATGTTTTATTTCTATGTGATTATATCTGGAATGCAAGATAGGGTTATTACTTAAACATATTGCAACAATATTATCACCAAAGATAGGAACGTTACTCTCAAAGATCTGAAGGTCTTCTAGTTGATTTTTCATCCAGAGCATCTGAGTGGTGCAAAGTGAAGCTGATATATATTCTACTTCTGCAGTAGACAGGGTGATGGTTAATTGTCTTTTGCTGGCCCACGATATGAGATTGTTTCCCAAGAACTGACAGTTCCCATATGTACTTTTACGTTCCATTCTGTCCCCTGCATAATCTGCATCACAATAACTAGAGAGCCTATACTCTGATATTTTCTCATACACTAGGCCAAGGCTAGGGGTTCCTTTCAGATACCTTAGGATTCTTTTAACAGCTGTTAAATGAGATTCCCTAGGATCTGGTTGGAATTTGGCACAAAGACATACACTAAAAAGAATATCAGGGTAAGTAGCCGTCAGATAGAGAAGAGATCATATCATACCACGATAGAGCTTCTGACAAACCTTCTGACTAGCTTATTCTTTCTCCAGAATGCAGGTTGGATGCATGGGTGTCTTAGCAGGTTTGCATTCTTCCATTTTGAATTTCTTCAGAATGTATTTTATGTATTTACTTTGATATACATAGGTAGCTTCTGAAGCTTGATTGATTTGAATTCCTAGAAAGAACTTTAGTTCTTGGATTAAGCTTATTTCAAATTCTGCCTGCATTAGCTCAAAGAATTCTTGACATACAGAGGGGTTAGCTAAACCAAAAATAATATCATCAACATATATCTGGCATATCATGAGATCATTTCTAATGTTTTTACAGAATAGTGTAGAGTCAACCTTTCCTCTAATAAAGTCATGTTCTAGGAGAAAGTTGCTTAGTCTTTCATACCAAGCTCTAGGAGCTTGTTTCAGACCATACAATGATAAACATGTTCTAGACATTTAGAATTTTCAAAACCTGGAGGTTGATTGACATATACCTCTTATGATATATAACCATTAAGGAATGCGCTCTTGACATTCATCTGATATAATTTGATGGAATGATTTACAGCAAAAGAAACAAGTAAGCGAATAGATTCTAACCTGGCGACTGGAGCAAAGGTTTTATTGTAGTCAATGCCTTCTTGTTGACTGTAACCTTGTGCCACCAGTCGTGCTTTGTTTATGACTACTTCTCCTTTTTCGTTTAGTTTGTTTCTGAATACCCATCTTGTTCCAATAATATGAGTTCCTTTAGGCTTTGGGACAAGATCCTAGACACCATTATTTGAGAATTGATCCAGTTATTCTTTCATTGCCAGAACCCAGCCATTGCCTTGAAGTGCCTCATCACAGGAAGTTGGCTCGATCAGAGATACTAATCCCAGAGGAGTTTCTTCAGATACTTTAAATGTTGACCTGGTTCTGACAGGTTCATCCTTGTTTCCCAGAATTAAATCTTCAGAGATGTTAGGGAGACTTCTTGATCATTTCTAGATAGTTGAAACTTCAGTTGAATCTGGACTTTGTTTCTAAGTTTCTTCTGATGTTTTAGTCTTTTCGTCAGAGCCTGCAAGAGTTATCTCCAAATCTGCAAGTTTCTCAACTAACTTTGAATTTTCAGGGTCAAGCTTATCATCAAATCTAACATGTAGTGATTATTCCATAATTTTGGTTTATGTGTTGTATACTCTTTAGCCTTTAAAGTGTTCTGAGTATCTTAACATGATACCTTTTTGTGCTTTTGAATCAAACTTGTTCAGATGTTCTTTAGTGTAAAGAATGAAACATGAGCATCCAAAAGGATGGAAATAAGATATGTTGGGTTTTCTTCCCTTACACAATTCATAGGGAGTCTTTTCCAGAATAGGTCTTATAGAGATTCTATTCTGAATATAACACACTGTATTTACTGCTTCAGCCTAAAAGTGCTTAGCCACATTTGTTTCATTGATCATGGTTCTGGCCATTTCTTGGAGTGTCCTATTCTTCCTTTCTACAACTCCATTTTGTTGTGGAGTTCTAAGGTAGGAGAAATCATGGGATATTCCAGTAGAATCAAACAGTTCTTCAAAGAACTTATTTTCGAATTCGCCACCATGATCACTTCTGACTCTGATAATTTTAGAGTCAAATTTGTTTTGCACTTTAGAACATAAGCTAGTGAATACAGAGTGAGACTCACTCTTTTGCTTTAGGATTTTTACCCATGTCCAGCGACTAAAATCATCAACAATGACCAGTTCATACTTCTTTCCATTGACTGACGATGTATTAACAGGCCTAAAAAGGTCAATGTGAAGAAGTTCCAGAGGCTTAGAGGTGGAAACAACATTTTTCTTTTTAAAAGATGTTTTAGAAAGTTTTCCTTTCTGACATGCCTCACACAGAGCTTCTGAAGAAAACTTCAGCTTAGGTAGACCTCTGATTAACTCGAGTTTATTTAGCTGAGAAAGTTTTCTCATGCTAATGTGGCCCAAACGTCTATGCCATACCCATTGCTCTTCGTGAACAGACATCAAACATTTTACAATTTGATCTTTTAGATCTGAGAGATTTATTTTGTAAATGCTGTTTTTTCTCTTGCTAGTGAAAAGAACTGTTCCATTGTTCTGATTAATTGCTTTACATGTTTTTTGATTGAAGATTACATCATAACCGTTATCACTTATTAGTTTATTGATAACAGGTTATGCATTAATCCTTCTACGTAGATAACATTAGATATATAGGGAAGAGTTCCATTACCAATAGTTCCGGAGCCTCTGATTCTTCCTTTCTGATTTCCTCCGAAACCTACAAAGCTAACATCTTTAAGTTATAGACTTTGGAACATATACTTTCTTCCCGTCATGTGTCGCGAGCATACCATGATTGGTGTCCTAACTCTGCTGCATAAGATATCTGCAACATAAATAATTTTATCCTTTGGTACCCATAATATTTTGGGTTCTTTGTGATTAGTTTTCCCAAGGTTTCTTAGAACTTTGGGTTTTCTAGCATTATCAAAACGTTGTGCTTGTGCATGTGTGTAGTGATAAGAAAAAGTATATTTGGGTTTGTCATCTGTGGAAGATTTATCTTTGCTAGGATCATACCCTATTCCTCTTTTATTATTCTGTCTGACTCCATAAGTCATGGATGCCATTCTGCTTCTTTCTATCCCATTTTTCAGAAACTTTTGAAAAGATTTTTCATATTTATATATCATTGTGTTAGAAGTTTGTGGGGCTTGAGATAAAGCTTCTTCAAGTTTTAAACATTGTTTATTTGTGGAGTCTCTTTCTTTTGTCAGAGTTAGATTTTCATCTTTTAGTTCTGAAACTGTCATCTCAATCTTATCACATTCTTCGATGGTTCCTTCAAGAACCCTTTTTAGTGTTTTAAATTTTTGTTTAAGTTTCTGATATGAGTTCAAAGATTTATAAAGGCATGATTCAAGGTCAGAGCGAGAAAGATAAAAAAATACCTCTTCAGGATCAGATTCTCCATCAGATGTGTTTCCAAAGGTGGTAGCCATGAATGCAACATTTGCCTATTCTTTAGAGTATGATTCAGAGGAATCAGATCCACTGTCGTCCCAGGTGGCCATCAGCCCCTTCTTGGTTTTGAAGGAGCTTTTCTTGAAACTTTCTCTTTTGGAGCTTTCTTTCTTTAGCTTTGGGCATTTGTTTCTGTCATGACATGTTTCCTTACATTCGTAACATGTTACTTCTTTGTTTGATTTACCTCTGGAAGTTGATTCTGAGCAATCTCCCTTGGGTCTTGGTCTTCTGAAGTTATTATTCCTTTTTCTCCATAGTTGTTTTACTCTTCTGGTCAAAAGGGATAACTCTTCTTCATCGTCAAAGTCTTCCATTTCAGAGTCGTCATTGTCTTCCTCTCCAGCTTGGAAGGCTTTGTTCCTTTCTGGTTTGCGTCTTTCAGATCTGGACTTTAGCGCGACAAATTTGATCTTCTTTTGAGGCTCATCTTCCTCAAGTTCTATCTCGTGACTTCTGAGTGAACTGACGAGTTCTTCAAGGCTGATATTGTTCAGATCCTTTGACAATTTTAATGTTGTGACCATGGGTCTCCACTTCTTTAGCAAGCTTCTGACTATCTTTTTGACATGATTTGCAGTTGTGTAGCCTTTGTCCAGAACCTTGAGTCCTGCAATTAAAGTTTGAAATCTAGAAAACATTACCTCTATAGCTTAATCGTCCCCCATCTTGAAAGCTCCGTACTTCTGAATTAGAGCTAGAGCCTTTGTCTCTTTGACTTGTGAATTTCCTTTGTGATTCATCCTCTAGGAGTCAAGTATTTCTTTAGTTGTTTCCCTGTTGGTGATCTTTTCATATTCATTATAGGAAATGGAATTCAACAGTATTGTTCTGGCTTTGTGATGGTTTTTGAAGTCACGCTTCTGATCATCTGTCATCTTGTTTCTGGAAATGGCAACGCCAGCGTCAGATACAGGAGGTATGTAGCCAATAGTAACTATGTCCCACATATCAGCATCATAGCCCAGAAAGCAACTTTCAATTCTATCTTTCCAGTAATCAATTTTTTCTCCATCAAAGAATGGAGGTTTAGCATTGTAACTATCTCTTTTATTGGTGTTTACCATAATTTTTTTCTCACGCTGGATCTCTCTACACTGTTAAGTGTTTGATTAAAAAATCAATAACAGAGTCGACGCTCTGATACAAATTGAAGGTAGAGAAAAATAAGAAAGTGGGGTTTGAATTGTTTTTAAAAGAATAAAAACTTTTTAGAAATTAGACACACGCAGAAACAAAAGAGTTCAACACAGAATTTTATACTGGTTCGCTT
Organism: Lathyrus oleraceus; assembly: GCF_024323335.1. Classification (NCBI taxonomy): domain Eukaryota; kingdom Viridiplantae; phylum Streptophyta; class Magnoliopsida; order Fabales; family Fabaceae; genus Lathyrus; species Lathyrus oleraceus. The sequence goes on from NC_066583.1 coordinate 342,596,654, forward strand.
GAAATTCAAAGCTACTCCAGTCCATCCGGCCAATGTGATTTCGCCTTCAAAAAGGACTTAATCCACTAATATTGAAAGATTACACAACCAGTCATCTAAAAGAGAATAGGGATCCCCTAGCCCTCTCAAATTTACAGACTTCACAAGTCACTTGAGGAAATTTCTTAGCAATATAGTATGATTACAGTAATGAATAGTGCTTCAAAAATAAGCAGAAATTACGCAAGGTAAGAGTAACAAATATTCACACGTTAGAGCAGCAGCTCGTGAGAGAATGAAAAATGAATAATGGAAGTATGGTATTCTCGTGTGTTTAAGGTATTGTCTTTGGGTGGCGTTCCATCCTTTATATAGGAGTATTGAGAAGACCGTTGAGTGATGTTAATGTCAGAATATTGGGCAATGATGTATGATTAATGTCATTAATCTCTATGTTCTTTCCAAAGTAATATTTGGAGCGCCATAAAATCTTCCTAAAATAGCTTCTTTCCATAAGCGAATTTCTTCAAGGTTAAGCTTTCTGAATCAGAGGATCCTAATGTCAGAGCCTTTATTAAGCGATTGCAACTTCAGAAGATGCTTGTTGCTGACTGTCTTCAGAGTTTGTCTTTACTTGATTTCATCAAAGCGTACGTCTTCCGATTCTAGAGTCATTCTTCCACTTCAGAGTGTCTGACTTCTTTAGTTTAGCTTGCGCTTGCGTTTGATCAGAGTCAGAGCTTTTGTTTGCGTATCTTCTAAGTGGTATCTTAGAGCTTGATTATATATCTGATGAATGTCTATCTGACTGTTTTTTATTAGATTCCTGCATACTTAGAAATATTTCGTTAGGGTACCATTTTTGTTTCATCATTTGTTATCGTCAAAATCTTAGAGATACATTGTAGAACTAAATTTGTTCTTACAACTTCTTTATCTCTCTTAGTGGACAAAGTTTCTTCATGTCTTCTACTGGGTGAAGCTTCTTCAAATCCTCTACTTAAAGAAGACTGCTTAGAAGATTGTTTGTTTATCATAGTTGTTCTTTCAAAGGACATCTCTAGTGTTGTTCTATAATTTATTTCTTCTAATGATGAAGATTATGATTCTTCTAATTTTCTTGAACAATTTCCACCATATTTCAACATCCAAATAACTTTGTTGAGTTTTTCAATGATTTCTTTATTTTTGGATTTTTCGTGAAAAATAACAAACACACTTATATATTTTGATTCAAGGTCTGGATCTGATTTTTGGTTACAATTATTGAATCTAAGATATATGTTAAATATAATTTTTTTACATATCTTCCAAGGATTCTAATGTTTTAGCACCATCTATAAAGATGAACTTTATGTTCAGTTGGTGTTTCATCTTCCTAGATTAGAATGTTCATTATCTCTTGTTCAATCTTGGGAAACTATCCATTTATCATCTTTAGAGTGTCTCATTATACTTGACTTTAGTTATTATCTTCAAGAACTATTTGTCATCATTAAAAGCATATTCATATTTAATAGAGCTTCCTAGATCAATAACATGGAAAACAAGGTTCCACAGGCCTAACAATTTGGCATACAGCTCTCCCCAAGATTTTCTTCTTGAGAGTTTTCACTATATGTGTGAGTTTTTTCACAGGTTATACCCGTAAACTATCTTTCAATCAAACTTGCAGTTTTACACAGACTACCCTTCAAATCAAACATGATATTTTATACCAGACTAATCTCAAAACAAATGAGAGCTTTTACACCATACTTAGCTCATAAACCAAATCGAGATTTTAACGGACAATATCACAAAGCAAATGAGATCTTTTACACCAGGTGAAGTTCACGAACCAAATGAAGATTTTCACTGATAAACTCACGAACCAAACATCAACTTCTAGTGATAAACTCATATTACCATTTTACCCCTACATTAGAGTACACAATAAAATTCTTATTGATATTGTGCACTCTTGAAGCACTAAGGAAATATTAGTGAAATGAAAGAAATGAGGAGAAAATGAGTAGAGACTGAGAAAGAGTGTCAACGCACGTGTTTTGGTGTAGTTTGAAAGTGAATGAAAACCTTTATTTATAGGTGAGAAGTCTATATCAAAAATTAAAATTATCTATGGGTTTTTTAATACTCATAATCGATTATATCATTGGTTTAATCGATTATGTGCTTCATAAAAATGACAACCCTAATTCCCTCAAAAAAAAAGGAACCCTGCAATGGCTAATATAACACCCCAAGTCTAAGTTGTCTAGAATATAATCCTTGGAGTCTCGTATTGATAGTCGATAATTGAAATTACATTACTTCAGACTTTACATATCATAAATTTTAACTTGAAACACAAACATGCCACTTGACTAACTCATTAGTCCATGATTCACAAAAGAAATTACAACTAATGTACGAGATAATTAAGTTTCACAGTAAATGGTTGAAAAAGCCTTTGCACAAAATAACTTAAAGAGTAATACAAAAGTTGGATCATAAAGAGTCTCCGCTCCATTGAGTTTAACCCACGTCATTCTTACCCTTTGAAACCTGCTTATCTGAAAAATAAAATTTAAGCAGAATGGGGTGAGATTACATCTAAGTGGATTCCCTACTAAAAAAACCAATAATGACCTCCACCAAAGAATCTCATTTTTTACACCGATCACAATGACTCACACAATGTAAGCATGATCCTACATTTCCTTAATCATATGATTGTATACTTTTCACCTTCGATAATCATAATCTTGTATTAACACATATGCAAACAGCCATATTATCGAGAGTGAGGAACTCAACAATATTCACCTATTGGTGAGTGTTAACATAATTAATCATACTCACCGACTATACATCACTAACCATTCAACTTGTAAATATGTGTTAACCAAGCACTCAGATTACCCCACGTAAGCTTAAGGTTGAACACCAAGACGAATGCAATATGTGTTTACATATCTAATAAACAGTCACAACAATAGTAATCACAACTCTTCGATGGATTGGTTCTCACATCTAAAGAGGGTCAAATATTAAGTATCTCAAGATTCACAATTTCGAACATTTTAAATTTATTTTATTATAATCATCATAAGAATATATATATATATATATATATATATATATATATATATATATATATATATATATATATATATATATATATATATATATATATATATATATATATATATATATATATATATATATATATATATATATATATATATATATATATATATATATATACTTGTCTATCTTACTAAAAATTTGATATCAATGCTAAATATCCCTACTAATTTTACCAATCTTACTAATTGATAAAAATAATAATATTTTATGCCAACTGTCAAATATTAGAATGAATTACTAACTAATTCAATCATACCAATTCAAAGATTTGAATTCAAATAACCACAAAACATCCATAAAACCAAACAATTGTTACTACTAATTTTCTCCAAAATAGGACAGCAAAAACTATCATCTTATAACTCAGTTTTCTCTATCAATATTCAATGGGTTTCAAAAAAACTAGTGCATACTTTGAAGGTAATTGAGGAAGTTTCTATTGACACTAAAATAAACTCAACCGGAGTTCCATACCTACAATTATAGCAAAAACATTACAGTACCCTCAAAACAACATTTAAATTGTTAGCTGAACTTGCAACATGGTTTACTCAATCAAAACCTAATGAAAATGAGTATCCATAGTATATCTTGTGTGTATTTTTGTCTACTTATCATTCATGTAAAAATGAAGTTTAAATGATTTACGAGAAGTTATGGGCAAATTACCACATGGTGTCAAAAGCAGGTCTGCAGAATTTTCAGAATAATAAACAATTTCCACTAACCCTAACTTCCTATGAGAAATCTAACTTCATAAGTTACTACTAAATCATATAACAAGAGATTAATTATTAATAGAAATCACCTTGAAAAAATCTGATTCCTTTAAGCTTGAGTTCTTGAAGTTTACATAATCCTCTTAAAGCTCTTTCCTTTGATTCAAATCTCCCTACGACTTCACCTACAGTCCAAAATATGGACTAGAGAGTTCAAGAGACACATGTAAATATTTATTATTGAATTAGAAATCAATAGAATCTTGTTCTTTCTAGGTGTTTGGATTACCATGAAAGCACCTCATAAAGCTTGGTTTGGGGGAAGAATGAAAAATAGATTTTGGTGGGTGAGGTAGATATTCTGTCGATTAGAGAGAGGAAGGAGGAGTTCCGGATTTTTGTCAAAATAGCTAACATAATACCCAAGACAGATTACTAACTTGCACCTGACATATAAGGAAATCACACATATGGCATTGGTTCTAAAAATGACTAAATTACCCTCCATTCACTCATAACCATTAAATTAAAATTTCTCTTTTTATTACACATTAAGGTTTTTGGCTTGTGAATGAGATTAACATAATAAAATTAAATCCCTTAAATTAAAGAGTTAGGAGTTTCCTTGCTCTAAAGCGGGGTGTTAAATCACTTTTTCTCTTTCAAAAATTCTAAAGCTTCAAGATCCCTTACTTAATACATCAATGGTTCAACACTTCATCTAGGACTCAACTTCTTTTAACTTATGAGACTTTATAAGAAATATTGATAAACACCTTCATTAGAGAGATTGTTTGACTAAGATCACCGAGGATTCCACCAAATGCCGCTTGACATTAAGGGTTATTCTTAAAAGATTAGTTTTTGAAATTTTGATCTCCCAAGCATAACAACTTGATTAACTTTAGATGAAGACTTCACCTTATAGTTTTTTCATCATCAAAACTATATAAGTTAATTAAATATTGCAGAAATTATACCTGCAAGCACATAGATCCACACAGAAGACCCTTAAAAGCATGTTGAGCTCGTAGACATTGCACGAGATTACCACCAAGCCAATGGAACATATATGGATCTATGTGCTTGTAGGTATAATGTGTTAAATAATTGTTAGCTGGTAAATTTCGACTAAGGGAAAAAGCCAATTTCGATCAAGGGGATCCGTCGGAAGCTCCTCGACAGAAGGGTATGAGAGGCTGTCGGTCGACACGAGCAAGCTTCGGTCGAAGTCGAAAGGTTTTTGAGGGGAGAATGAGAACGTGGGCACGTAAAGAAGTCATGGGTAGTTATACACTGAGATGGGGGAAGTGGACCGACACGTGGCACCTCAAGAAGGCTTTGTAACCCCCGACGGTTACCTTCTAATTAGTATTTAAGCCAATATTAGATGAGAATTCGAAGGTGGCAATTTGAACATTTGTAGTAGGGGTAAAACTTGAAGTATCCAAGCGTTCACGAGAAAAAAGTTACTCTCCTCACAAACAGTGTATTTTGCCTCCACTTTATAATTACAAGTCATTTAATCTTCGCAAAGCTTATCTTTTGTCTTGTTTTCACTTTACTGTTTATCGTCTTTCTTTCAGTACTTTATCGTTTCTACCTGTCATTTTACCTTTATTATTTCCTTAAACTCGTTAAGAGTCTCGTTTACACCCTTTCAACCAGTCAGAAACACTGTTTACCATATAGCCATACACACAAAACACTAAGTCCGAGACTCCTTAGCTGATCCCGCAAGTAACCCTTATAAAGGAAGGCTAGAGATTGTTGTGCAAAACAACAAATTGGCACACCCAGTGAGACCTCGGCAGTGTTAAGTTGTATGCGATTGCGCAGTGGAAAAATGACGTCTCCTAGACCCCACGAAGAAACGTCTTCGGCGGGAGACACAACGACGCCCCAGGTCGTGGACACCGACTCTAGTGTGGAGTCGACGATTTCAACAACATTTGTGGGACCAATTCTAACATCGTGTCAGCCACAAACACCGACACCGACAACCATGGGAACTATGGGGCAACATATGCCCAGTTACACGGCTCCCATACACAGAATATTGGGAATGCCGACGGAGTTTATGGCAAACATGCATAACCTCGATTCGACTTATAGCGATACCTCATCATCGCCATTCCCTTGTTATCAGGGGTTTGGACCTTTGGCAACCCCATTTGGTCGGCCCCTAGGTTTTGGATTGACATCTCAATCAATCCCAACATTTATGTCAAGCTCAGTTGTCGTTATGAGACAATAAATGGAAGAAAGTAACCACGAAATGGTACACATGCTGACTAAGCAAATAGGTACTATTTTAAGGCTTTTTATCTAGGATTCGATGCAGAGTTATCAACAGTTGGGGACCCAAATGACCAGGATTTGAGACTTTTTGGGAGCCTTAAGGGCTCAAGTGCGTCATAACCCCACACCTCTTCCTCGACCAGAGACTCCGGTTCGACAAGAGGAGATGACAGAGGATACGTTCGAACAAGAATACCAGGAGTTCGAACACATACCAAGGGCGGCACGAAGGCCCCCCGTGGTACTGGTTAACCGTAACCGGGATCCCGACCAGGTGGTTCGACAAGTTCGAAACGACGCAGCCGTAGGGGGACAAAACCTAGAGGCTATCGTCGAACGGATCATAGTGCGGAATGGAGTAAGTCCGTGCCTCCAACGATCGACATACTCCTCGCCTCTACCAGATTTTATCTTACAGACAGAATTGCCAAGGGGATGGAAAGTCCCTAAGTTTATTAAGTTCGCGGGGATACTGAAGAAACCACCGTCGAACATGTAGCGAGGTACCAGACCGAGGCTGGTGACATAACAAACAACGAGGACTTGAAGTTGAAATACTTCCCAAGTTCTCTCACGAAACATGCATTTACCTGGTTCATAATGCTACCTCCTTAGTCAATCCAAACATGAACACAATTGGAAAGGCTATTCAATGAACAATTTTACATGGGACAGTCAAAGATCAGTCCTAAGGAACTAGCGAGCGTTAAGTAAAAGGTCATTGAGTCAATTGACCAGTACCTGAACATGTTTAGACTATTGAAGGCGCGATGCTTTACTCAAGTCCCTAAACACGAAGTAGTCGAATTGGCGGCTGGGGGTCTAGATTATTCTATACGGAAGAAGCTGGACACCTAGTACCTTAGGGATATGGCCCATATTGGCCGATAGGGTTCGACGTATCAAACGTTTGAAAGCGCAAAAGTCTAAGGCAGGTTGATATCATAAAAAAGAGAAAGTGTCCTACATCAAAGTCGAATGAGACTCTTCTGACGACGAAGATATAGTCGACAAGAGTGAGGTCAATGTGGTGGAACTCAATCCCGAACCTCCATATACGTGCAAGGTTTTGAAACCATCGAATGGGAAAAACCCTATCGAACCAAAGAGAAGGCTTCAGTTTGGCGAAGGGCCAAAAATGCAGGTGGATACCAACCCTTTGAAGGTGGAAGAAGCATTGTATGTTGAGCCTACAGAATGCATGAGGGTGGAGACTACTGATGGTCTCATTGAGGTTCTTAAAGCAACCTCGTTAGCTGAATCATTTGAAGTAATGATGGTCGAAACTACTGAAGGTTTCGAAGTCAAAGACGAAAGGAGGCCCACGTCGGCCTATCCCCAGCTGGGCGAAAGTTTGTCTGACTTCCAGGAGAAGTGCAAGGGGTAAGGATCAAAGGCTCTATTATGCCCAAAGTGCAGAGCGGTATTCGACGAGAAAACCGTTGAAAGACTGGAGGCCGACAACAAGACCAATAAGGAGGAAAAACTTGATGTCCCATGATTTGTGTTCGACAGACACGGAGCTCCTCAACAAAACGAAGAGTACAAGAGACAATTTCAACGCTCCCGCCCGAAGACATTCATTCCTCTAACTGATGTTCCATATGAGAAGTGGATAGAACTTGTCAATCAGAAGGGGGGCAAGAAGCCGAAATGGAGGGTGTTGGAAAAAGAGGCAACGTCTCTAGAGAAGAGAAGAGGTTACACAATCTCTCCTAACTACAAAGGAAATAATCCTATGACTAAGACACAGTGGAGACGCCACCAAAGAAACAAAAAAGCTGGGAAAGTTGTTACCACACAGTCGAAGACTTCGGAGACTGCTGGACAAAAGGAACATGTGTCAAAGGTCAATGGACTTGCAAAAATGATGGCCAACTAGACAGTGGCCATGACCGTCGACTCGACGGGAAAGAAAGCGGTGATAGCCACTCAGAACGTGGAATGTTCGTCAGAGATTGAGGGATGACCATGAAATGAAGAAAGATCGAAGGAGGAGGGGCCATAATATTCTCCCCAACCAGAGGAAGAAGAACCTGAGTATTCTCCTCAGTCTGATGAGGAATTTGATGAGGATATGTACGACGAAAACAATGACGATATCTACAGTGATGGTTTCATCGTAAACTGCGGCATTCTGTCAGTAGTGCCAGCCGAATACGACATGGTGTCTGAAGTTTCTGAAATAGAAGGAGACTTTGTACCCGACGAAACAGAAGGGGGAAAGCCTTTATGCTACTATGTCATGAACAACGTCGTGGTGGAAGAGCAAAAAGCAATGTTTGAAAGGCCCAGTCCTGGGATGATGTACCATCTAAAACCATTGTTCATCAGAGCTAAGGTGGATGAAATGACGGTGAATAAGGTTTTTGTCGACGGAGGTGCTGCAGTTAACCTAACTCCCTATACTATGTTCAAGAAGATGGGAAAAGTCGATGAAGATCTCTGACAACACAACATGGTCCTTTCAAATTATGAAGGGAAGACCAACAATATAATGGGGGTGGTTCAGGTCGACCTCGCGGCAGGCACGATAACACGTTCAACGCTATTTATGGTAATAGACTCAAAGGCTAACTTCAACTTACTCCTGGGTCGAGAATGGATCCATGGGATAGGGGTTGTTCCCTCAAGGCCCACTAAAGACTCATAATCTGGAGAAAAGACGACACCGTAGAGAAAATTGAGGCCGACTAAAGCTATTACCGGGTCGACTATAGGGGTTCCAAGAGATCGTTTGACCAACATTTGGCAAACATAGCGCCATGTGATGACGAGTCGGGATCCTATACTTCCGTCAATACTGGTCGAGTTCTGAAGTTGGACCCTGATCATGGTTTCATCTAGGATAACGAGGAAGACACGGGATCAGAGATGGGAATCCCACCTACGGGGTGGCAAATAGTCGTTGAAGATGACTGCTGAGTCAAAAAGCATGGCTCGAATTTTAGCCTATTTGGCTGAAAACAAGAGGAAGTCGATTCTGGAAAGGAAGAGACTCTAAAATTTAGCCTGTGAAGCCGAAAGCCTAGATGATGGTCGATTAGACCAGACAACAGCTTCGAAAAGCCGGAGGCTTGATTGTATCTATGACAATGAGCCTTTGGGGTTCGAAAAGAACCCACAAAATGAGTCCCAAAAATGCAAGCGCAAGATCCCCTCGAAGAGATCAACTTGGGAAATAGGACCACAAAAAGACCAACCTACATAAGTACTAAGGTGGGGTTAGAGATGAAGGCAAGGCTAGTCGAGGTGTTAATTGAATACAAAAATTTATTTTCCTGGGATTATGACGAAATGCCAGGTTTGGATCGAAGCGTAGTAGAACATCGACTGCTTATCCAACCTGGGAAGAAACCGGTGAAGCGACACCCTCGACGGTTAACTCCGAACATAACTTCGAAGATCAAGAAAGAAATTGAAAGACTTCTAAGGATCGTTTCATAAGGACGATAAGGTACGTTGAATGGCTGGCCAACATAGTGCCCGTCATCAAGAAAAATGGAACTCTTAGGATTTGTATATATTTCAGAGATCTAAACAACGCCACACCGAAGGATGAATATTCGATGCCAGTGGCGGAAATATTGGTCGACTCGGCCGCAGGTTTTGAGTATCTGAGCCTTCTTGACGGGTACTCCAGCTACAATCATATTCTCATTACCGAAGAGGATGTCCCCAAGACAGTATTTCGATGTCCTGGTGCGCTGGGGACATACGAGTGGGTCATCATGCCGTTTGGTTTAAAAACGCGGGAGAGACTTATTAAAGAGCCATGAATGCCCTCTTTCATGACTTTATTGAGAAGTTCATGCAGGTATATATCGACGACATCGTGCTAAAATCGTCATCTCAAGAAGGACACATAGATCACCTTCGACGCTCGTTCGATAGAATGAGGAGATATGAATTGAAAATGAATCCATTGAAGTGTGCTTTCGGGGTACATGCAGGTGACTTCCTGGGATTTGTGGTACACAAACGAGGGATAGGGATCAACCAAAGTAAGACGAAGGCGATCTTAGACCTCAAAAGCCCATCTACAAAGAAACAACTCCAGTCTTTGTTGTGGAAAATAAACTTCTTAAGAAGGTTCATCTCGAACCTAAATGGTAAAACGAAGGTGTTTTCGCCACTACTTAAAACCAAGAAGGAAAGTGATTTTCACTAGGGCCACGAACAACAAGAGGCTTTCGACGTGATCAAGGGGTATCTTACCAAGCCTCCTATCCTGTTGCCCCCAGAAGAAATAAAAGTATGAGATTATATATTGTTACATCCGATACAACTATAGGGAGCATGTTAGCCCAAGAGGATTGTAATGGTGTCGAAAGGCCCATATATTACCTCAGTAGAATGTTGATAGATGCTGAAACTAGGTACAGTCTCATAGAAAAACTATGTATGTGTTTGTACTTTGCCTGTATGAAATTAAAACAATATATTAAACCAGTCTATGTTTATGTTTTGTCTCACTACGATATTATTAAACATATGTTGTCTAAGCCTATTCTACATAGTAGAATTGGGAAATGGGCACTGTGTTGACAGAGTTTTCTCTAAATTTTAAGCCTTTAAAGGCCATGAAAGGCCAGATCGTGGCGGATTTTATAGTAGATCATGCCATGGTCGAATCATCCCTGAATATGGTCGACACCATGTCATGGCGTTTATATTTCGATGGTTCGAATCACAAAGACAGAACATGAGTCGGGCTTTTGATATTATCCCCTCAGGTAGGCCCTACAAAGTTTAAGTATAGGATTAACGAGAAGTGTTCTAACAACGAAGTCGAATACGGGGCCTTAATAGTTGGCCTTTAACTGTTGAAAGAGTTAGGAGCCAGTCGAATCGAGGTAAGGGGAAACTCAAAGTTGATAATAAAGCAAGTCACGCGCGAATATAAATGCATCAAGGGGAGTCTGCTGAAATACTTTGTGATTGCAACACGGCTACTAGAACATTTCGAAATTGCGGACATAAGACATGTGCCCAGGAACAAGAACCAAGAGTCCAACGAGCTGGCCCAAGTCACTTCAGGGTATAAGATGTCTAAGTCGAGGTTACAAGGCATGATTTAGGTTCGGGAAAAAATGGTGTCAAGTACACTCCCAACAGAGGACGTCCTCGACGAGAACGTCAGTCGTGGTAAAGATCCTGAAGAGGAGTGTCAAGAAACCCGGGGAGTCGAAGAGGCAGAGGAACATGAAGTTTTTTCTATCAACAGTTCATCACTGACAGATTGGAGAAATCCGATCATCGACTACTTGGAGAATCCAATCTGAGGTATTGACAGAAAAACCCATTATAGGGCTTTGAGCTATGTATGGTCAGGCAACGAATTGCTAAAGAAGACACCAGAAGCTTTACTACTCAAGTGTCTGGGAGATACCAAAGCATATTTGGCCATCTACGAAGTGCACAGTGGGGCCTATGGCGCCCACCAAGCAGGCCATAAAATGAAATGGTTGTTGTTCCAACAAGGGGTTTATTGACCCAACATGTTGAAAGATTGCATCGAGTTTGCCAAAGGATGTCAGGAATGTCAAAGGCACGCGAGTATACAACATATGCCGACAAGTGAGTTGCATGCCATTATCAAACAATGACCCTTTAGGGGGTGGGCTTTAGACAACATTGGAGAAATTCGATCGGCTTCATCAAAGCAACAAAAGTTTATCCTAGTTGGGATAGACTATTTCACCAAATGGGTCGAAGTTATCCCTCTGATAAAGGTGGACCAAGAGGCGGTGATCGAATTCATTCAGAGGCATATCGTGTATAGTTTTGGTATATCAGGAACCATTACGACAGATCAAGGTTCAATGTTTGTGGGATAAAAGATGCAGGATTTTGGCGGCGAGACGGGTTTCAGATTGGTTACCTCTACACCTTACTATGCACAAGAAAATGGCCAAGTATAAGCAGCCAACAAGGTAATAATAAGTCTGATTAAGAAGCAAGTTTGTAAAAAGCCAAAGAATTGGCACAAGACTTTGAACCAAATTCTATGGGCGTGTCGAACATCCCCTAAAGAGGCGACGAATTCGACGCCATTTCGACTAACGTTTGGTCATGATGCCATATTGTCGGCGGAAATATGTTTACAATCCATCAGAGTTCAGTGCCAAAATAACCTTCAGTCAGAGCCATACTGGAACATGATGTACGACGAGTTGGCTGATTTAGATGAAGAAAGGTTAGCTGCAGTCGAAATGCTGATCCGATAAAAGGAACGCGTAGATAAGGTCTACAATAGAAAAATTAAGGGAAAAAACTTTGTTGATAATGACTATGTGTGGAAAGTAATTATGCCCATGGATCGTCGGGATCAAACCCTAGGTAAGTAGTCACCAAAATGGGAAGGATCATTTCGAGTAACTCAGACATACAGTAACAATGTGTATAAAATCGAAGAACTTGGTCGGGATCAAAAGGTCTTAAGAGTAAATGGGAAATATTTGAAGAAATATAAACCTATGCTACAGGACATACAGATCCAAAGATAAGTTCATTAATTGTTAAAGAAGTGTCCCAGGGGGAAATTACAAAAATGGTTGACAGACCTACAATGATTAAAGAAAATTTTTAATGGGGAACCTAGATTTGAAATCCTCAAACACGGTCATCTCATGCTTAATCCTATTATCCAGAGATATTTTCTTCCCGCGTAGATACTCTATATCAGCTTCAATTTTGAGGGCTCTCTCCCCATGAGACACCTCTCTCATGACCTCACTGTTGATTGCCTCATGCTCTGGGATCCCTTCGTCCGTCTCCAAAGAAGCCTTCTGCGCTTCCACTTAGGCAATCTTTTTATGAAGCTCCACGATTTAGGCTTGGTAGTCAGAGATTTGTTGATCAAAGACTTCCCGCTGACAGAGACGCTCTTCTTTCTTGTGTTCAAACTCATCAAGCTCCCTTTCAAAAGCCTCACTGGAGTCTCATTCGATCTTTGCCTCGTTAAGTTTTATGTTTATTTGGAAGTCAGAATTTTGCTGGAGGTTCAAGTCCTTGGTGAATTAAGTGAAGAAAGCCTCGAACTCGACAAAATACTTCACCATTAAGGCTGGAAGGTCGCGAAGGGCCAGAGAATCGAGAAATTTGAAGATATCACAAGCGACCTCCCTATATTTTTTAAGAGCATCCAAAAACCCATTGTCGCAGAGTGACGCTTTTAACTGTTGAAGGATGAAGACAACATAAGCATGAAGCTCTGAGGAATCACCGACATCAGTTGATGGAGTTGGTGCGTCTGTCGACAACCGACGAATTTGTTGAAGTTTTCTCAAAGCCTCTACATGATTCCGGTGTTTGATGAGCCTTATGTCATCCAGAGTGGGAAGGTTGGCCGTCGCATTTTCGTCAGCCACGTTCGCGTTTGGAGGTGTTGGGGAAGCAGGTGGTTGAGAGGCCACATGAGAATCAGGTTGAAATTCAGCTTGTTGTTGTGGGCTTAAGGCAACATCAACGTGGGGATGTTCAGTCGAATCTCTGACTTCGGTCTCGACCTCAATCGGGGAACCCACTGGTCCCTGAAAAAACACAAGTGTTAGATTATAAAGCAAAAAAAAACCCCGGTATGGAGAGAGAAGTATGAGCCAGTACTCGGAGATCGATAGGAGGCGAAGCAGTAGGAGTCCTTTCTGGATCCCCGGGAGTGAGAACCTCTTCAACTTCTTTTTGGATGGTCAGGGAAGCCCTAGGATCTACCTTGGTCGGAGTTTTTTGGGTCGGAGCCTTCTTCCACCTCGTAGGAGTGGGTGGAGTCTTGGATGGAGCCTTCGACGAAGAGAAAATGTGGGAGTGTGCACTCCCTTCGGAATATTCGTCTTCCGCCACAGGAGCCTCTTCAGACACCTGAATAGGGAGACATATAAAGAAGTGGTTAAAGAGGAAAAGTCTCAGTATAAAATTGGTTCGCAAAAAGAATGGGTCATACCTAAGGAGGAGGGGTCGAAGGCACCCGTTGCTTTTTCAGAGGTTTTTCCAGAGGCAGTTCAGCAACCCTCTTTCGACCCTTAACAAAAAAAATCATCAGATTGGCAGAACACCAAATAGATAAAATTAAGTTAGTGTATAAGTACCTTTTTAGGGGTTTCGTCAACGACATGCTTTTGGATTTTTGGGCCAGGAGCAATAACAGACGAATGCGGAGGTTGTATGTCGCTGGCGAGGGTGGAGAGCGCATCAACCATTTTTTGGAGGAACTGATCGCTGGAAAAGCAACAATTATAGTAAGAGTTCCACCAGTCATCAAACTCAGTGGCCGTCAAGAAATATTTTTGGAATCGAAAAAATGGGAGTTCATAGCAGTTGTTGGATCGACAAAAACAAAGACAAGCCCTATGGTCATCAGTCGTTAACGATCGACCATACAAAATGATGTCAGTATCATGAGATACTAGAGATTTTGGGACCATCTGGCTCATGCCTAGTTTACGGCCGACAAGGTTCGACTGATGGCTCATGAAGCCGAATCCCTTCGACCCTGGTTCAATCCTATAGGATAGTAAAGTTGGAGACAGAAAATCCCTCCATATAGCGTTCGACTGTGCTGCAGTTTGGGGAGAGCTTCTAGGGAAAGGATCCTTGAACCATTTGGGGCCAAAACTCCTGTTAGTGAATAGCGCCATACCAGGAGCGAACTTGTCCGCTTCAACGAACATGTTTAGATATTTCATGAAGATGCTGGCGTTGGGGGTTTCCTGATAGGTTGTCAGAGCTAACCTGGCCCCTTCGATTGACCGATCTTTGTTCAGTCGCATAAGATGCTCCGATGTGACGTATCCCAGTTGATACTTGAAGGTAGCGTTTAGCCAATGTTGCAAGAGCCACAAAGTACCTGACAAATTCAAAGATTTGGGGGTGTTGGCGAGGAGTTTCAGCTTCAAGGTTGCCAACCCCAGGGCCTGGTACAAATAAGCCAACAAAAGTTTTCCCAGCGATATTTGTCGACCCTCATGTATCTGGATTGCTAGGGCAATATAACTCTTGACTATCTGCAGGGACCCGAGACAAAAGACATAATAAGAGAGCCACAATATGAGGAAAGCTATGTGTTCTTCATCAGACACTTCGATAAAATCTTTGTTGTGATGGTCTTCGATGTAATTCAGGAGGCTGGCCCGACCAAATGTGAAGGTATTATCTATCGGCAAAGTTGGGTCGAAGGTCACCCCTAAGGGTGAAAGGCCGGTAATTGCCGCCACATCAAAGAGAGTAGGCGTCAACATCCCACATGCAGCTGAAAGGTGTTGGTCGAACCTTCCCAGAAGTAGAGAGACGCCAGTAAGATGCAGGGGTTAACACGATGGGCATATTTCGAGATCTGAACAAGGTCGAAGATCCCAACGCTCCTCCACTGGTCATGGCGTTTGTGTTGGACTTGGTTAAGCCACGCCAAATACTCCTTATTGCCAGGAGCGGGCATGGAGCGAAAAACCCTAGCTTTTGCCTCCATGAACTTGACATCGAGTGCGATGAATCTGTCGAAAGTAGGAGGCATAATAGGTTTATACCCAGGAAAAAAGGGTGTTACCTTTGTTGGGAAATATTTGGCATCAGCAAAGGGACCATGGAAAGCCAGTAGCTTTTTGTCCACCACGAACGGGATCACCAACTGGTTTTGCCAGTTCTTGAGAGTGGCTTCATTAAATGATAAAGGTTGGGGATTACTTTTCATTCCTTCTTTTGTAGTAAGCTTGATAGCAAAGGGTTTATGGCCAATATCGTAAGAGACGTTTTCTTTAGCAAGAGATGAAGAAGCCATTGAAGAAGTGGAGTAAAGGTTTGAAGCTTTTTGGAAATGTTGTGTAAGAAAACACGATGCAGAAGTGTGCTTAAGGTTTTGAGCAAGAGGGTATGAGAGTATGGAGGTAGAGAAATATGCAAAGGAGCTGAAGACTCTATTTATAAGCTAAGCAAGGTAAATAGCCGAGCTTGTAAGCGACTGAAAAGTGGCTGGCTAGGGAGTGATTTGAAGAGTTAGTGGGGTTTGGTTGAAATCCCACGACCTAGGGATGGCTGTTAATGATGGTTGAGTGTCTTAGAAATCGCACGGCCAAAAAAAGTCATCATTACGTATTAAGTCATTAGTACTGACGTGACAACTAGCCAAAATATGGAACGTCAAAATGCCAGTTTCTCGATCGACGCACTCATGTCGAAGCCAGCCTTTTCAGGGGCAATTTGTTAGCTGGCAAATTTTGGCTAAGGGAAAAAGCCAATATCGACCCGGGGATACGTTGGAAGCTCCTCGACATAAGGGTATGAGAGGCCGTTGGTCGACACGAGCAAGCTTCGGTCGAAGCCGAAAGGTTTTTGAGGGGAGAATGAGAACGCGGGCATGTAAAAAAGTTGTGGGTAGTTATACGCTGAGATGGGGGAAGTGGACCGACACATGGCACCTCAAGAAGGCTTTGTAACCCCCGACGGTTACTTTCTAATTAGTATTTAAGCCAATGTTAGGTGAGATTTCGAAGGTGGCAATTTGAACATTTGCAATAAGGGTAAAACTTGAAGTATCCAAGCGTTCACGAGAAAAAAGTTACTCTCCTCACAAATAATGTATTTTGCCTCCACTTTCTAATTACAAGTCATTTAATTTTCGCAAAGCTTATCTTTTGTCTTGTTTTCACTTTACTGTTTATCGCCTTTCTTTTAGTACTTTATCGTTTTTACTTGTCATTTTACCTTTATTATTTCCTTGACTCGTCAAGAGTCTCGTTTACACCCTTTTAACCAGTCAGAAACATTGTTTACCAGATAGCCATACACACAAAATACTAAGTCTGGAACTCCTTAGTCGGTCCCGCAAGTAACCCTCACACAGAAAGGCTAGAGATTGTTGCATAAAACAATAATAATCAATTGACTTATATGATTTTGATTGTGACAACACTATGAAGGGAAGTCTTCATCTAAAGTGATGATCAAGTTATTTTACATGGGAGATCAAGATGTCAAAGACAATCTCTTAAGGATAACACCTAATATTAAGTGGAGTTTGGTAGAATCCCTAATTATCTAAATAAATAAATATATTTGATGATGGTTTTTGTCAAGAATATTTTTCAAGCCTCATTAGATAGAAAAAGTCAAGCCCCATTTTAAGTGTTGAGTCAATGGTGAATCTAGCTAGGGATCTTAAAACTTTAAAGTTTGTGAAAGCTTTTCTGGTCCGTGTCTGAGTGATCAAAGTCTTGAAAAATATATTAGAGTGGTTTCTAAATTACTAAGGCATCATACTCACGTAAAAGTGTTTTTAACCTCTTTATTTGATAAAAATCCATAAAACACTTAGACAAACCATCAAGGTGTTTATGGAATTTATAAAGGGTGTGTATAACCTTTTAAGAGGCTTATATATACTGCATAATTGATTAAGGCCCTCAAAGCAAGGTTTAAGACTTCCTGATCGATTAAGAACACTCCTAAACGATTAAGACACTAGCAGTTGTAGGGTTTCCTTTTTTAGAATTAGGGTTTCCATTTTATGAAGCACACAATCGATTAGGTGATATGTATAATATATTAATAGAATTAAAAATACCATCCATAGTTTTCCTTTTTGAGTCATATTTCTCTCTTATAAGTAGAAGGCTCTCCTCACTTTAAAAACACACCAGAAAACATATTTTAACACTCTTGTAATGTGTGAAAAAGATTTTTTTATCTCTTGTGGAATTATTTTTTATCACACAAATAAAGACCCCAAACTCAAACGTGTAGGTGGTGCATAAACACAACAAATAAGCCTCAAACTTACATGTTGTGCTTAATCAAAGAATCACTAACCTCTTTTGTAAACTGGCTACTGGATAATATAGGCGGTGAAGTCATTAAGACCTTTAGCCTTAAATAAATTTATCACTTGGAGAAGTGAAGCACACCTTTGGACGAGCTCGCTTATTAGAGACGTCCAATTAATGTAATTCACAAGTGCCTGAAATGGCCTAGAAAGAGTTAAGGACAAAATTCCCCTGATAAGGGGATGACTAAGAACAAGTATAAACCAAGCTATCATGTTCATTTTAAATGTTTATGCGTAACTGACCTTTTGACAAGTAAGACACGTTATTTTATTAAAATGAAAAATCAAAGATAATACCATGAAAAATACAAATCAACTTAAATTTGATTGAGTAAATGGTGACAATGCAAGTCATTATACGAAGTACAAGATACAAAACAATAAAGAATTAAGAGTCCTGATCCATGGGAAAACCTTCTAATTCAAAAATCTCCGATCCAAATTGATTATCTCCCTTAAGATCTTAAATTAGGGTAGAAAAGCCATATCTTCCCCAAAGCACTTTTGAAATATTCTTCAATATCGATAATAGTGTTATCAAGAAGCTCCTTCAATTTTTTCTCCATGCATGACTTTTCTGAAGTTGCTTCAATAAAGACTTCATAAACATCCTTCATATAAGATTTTTCTTGGTTAAAGTCTTTAGTGCTTCTATGAGAGCATTCTTGTTTTCAGTCAAAGTTTCTTGAATATTATTAAGAGCATCGTCTTTATCACGAATAGACTTGGGCTCACTATTCACAATATTCTCAAGATTATCAACCTTTTCCTACAACTCTAAAGGGGATTCAAATTTGTTAATGGCATTATCAAGCTTGAAGAGAAGATTATAAAAATATTGCTTTGATTTCTTAGGAGCGTCTTTCTTCAGCCTTTCTTCCCTCTTAAGTACCTCGATAAGTTCATCAAGAACACTCACATTTTCTACATCAGAATCCAAGAACCACTTCTTCAGTGTGTCCCTTTCTCCAAAAAGTTTCGTGGATGAAAAAAGCTTAGTATGATCACCAACAGTTAGAGAACCAATCACAAGGATCTTCCTGCAAATGATGGACAAGCATTTTGAACAAATGACTCCAAACATATGAGGGGGTGAATTACGATATATAGAAATTATGATTAATTTAAAAATATATTCTTGAAACACAGTTTATGTTAGTTCAAAAATTTAAACAGATATCAAGTAGTGGAGAAATAGGAAATAAATAGTTTGAGAGAAAAGAAAATAAATAGCAAATAGTAAAGAGATAGGGCTAGAGAGATTGCACTAGGATTTATACAGGTTCAGTCTAACCACTTGGTTTAGTCATTTCCCAAGAATTTCTTCTTGAGAGTTCCACTAAACCAAACATATGTTCATCCTAACATATTAGAGATTTTATACAGGGTTATCCCGCAAACTAAAAAGATCTTTTGACGGTTGAGCTCACAACCCAAACACAGTTTTTGACCAGCTAATTTCAAGAACAAAATAGAGATTTTATAAGGATAATATCAAGAACCAAACAAAGATTTTATCATGATAATCTCAATAACAAAACAGATAAATCAAACAAGAGGCTCACACTCTTGATGCAAAACACTTAAGCACGAACACTAGTACGACCAAAACTCTCACAAGTATTTTTCACTCACAAGACATTAATTATACTTTAATGAAAGAATATAAAAGGATTATAAAGTGAGAAAGAAGAGATTCAAAACAAATTCAGCGTACTTTGGAATGAGGAGAATCCCTCTATTTATAGAATAAATTTTCTCAAAAAGGAAAATGGCCTATGAGCATTTTACTACATCTAATTAGTTATGACCTAGGGTTAATCAATTAGATATGCCAAATATGAAAGGTTTTCAAATTTGTCGCCACTAATAAATTTGAAGCTTATTTAAAATATAAGGAGGCATTACAAAATATTTAATTGATTGTATTAATTGATTATCTAATGAAAAATTAACTCCTAAAGGTTTAACCAAGCTACTAACCAAGTAGGTACATTTGTAAAACACTTTTAAGACATTTTATAAAAAGAGAGAGAGACTTCAAAAATATTTGTGTGTGTGAGAGAGAGTTATTTTATTATATTAGGAGATACTATTATACCTTTACAATACATTGACCACTCAGACACATGAACAAACGAGTTTTCACACTTTCTCTCTTTCACAAACTTAAAGCCATAAGATCCCTTGCTTAATTCATCATACTATTATACTTTTACAATACATTGATCACTTTGACATATAATTAGATGAGCTTTCACACTTCCCCTTTTTCACAACATTGAAGTTTCAAAATCTCTTGCTTGATTCATCATTGGTTCAACATTTCATCTAAGACTTGACATCTTCTAACTGATGAGGTTTGATATAGATTCTCTCATAGAAACCATTATCATAGGTTTCTTGACCAAAGATCCTCAAGGACTCTACCAAACGTCGATTAACATTAGGTGTTGTCATCATCAAAACTAACATGATTATCTTCCACCAAGATCTTCTAGAAATGATTGTACATGCAAGAACATAGTTCCATATTCTCCCCATTTTTTATGATGACAACACATTTATAAGGGAGGTGAAGCAAAAAAATAAACATAGATAACATATTGGAATAATTAAACTTCCCTTTACAAATATAGAGAGTATAATAAAAAGGAAAAATATAATACATATCAAGCACATAGATCATGTAAAACAGATACAGAAAAGGAAGAAGAAGAATGGAAGAACATGGAATTTGGTAGTGTATTGAGGAGCCTAATCCACTAAAAACAGATAAAATATAATTCATTTGTGTAAAAAACAAAGTCTTTGTAAATAGAATTTATTTGTATACGAAATATTATATTTTAAAATTATAAGCTAGCACCATTATTTATGTACAAAACATAGCCTATATTTTTGTAAGGCTTAAATAGTCCATTGGTCCCTGTAAATTAGTGTGTTTTTGTTTTTTTGTCCTTGTATATTTTTTTCTTCTTCTAGATAAAATCCTTAAATGTTTAATTTCATTTGGTTTTAGTCCCTAAAGTTAAAATCCACAGGTTTCTTACGAATTTTAACTTTATGGACTAAAACCAAAAAGATTTTAATGTTCAGGGATTATTTCTAGAAAAAAAAGATACAAGGAAGAAAATAAAAAACACGCTAATTTACAAGGACCAAAAAACTATTTGAGCCCTTTTATTTATTTAAGAACTATAACTCACCTACATTATCTCTCAAGTTAAAACATTTTTTGCATAAGAAATTCATCATAGGGGTATTGGTTATCAATAAATAAAGATCATGCACCAGTAACATGTCAAGGTGACTTTCAGAAGTGATTTAATAAAATAATGTACCAAATCTTAATATATTGAAAGGAGCAATTGTGTGCTAAGATGAAAGTAATAATTTTGCAGATAGCAATTACAACTATATTTGTGATGGTACTTTGTCCATGTGGTTCAATATTTCTTACAAGTAACAATTATATTTGTGGTGATATTTATAACTATATTATGATAAGAACAACACATTTTCAAAATTATTTTGGTGTTCTAGTGTGGTCGTTTTCAAGTTTTGGTGTTATACATATGTTGTTTTTTTTATGTTGAAGAATAAGATATTGATATTAAGAGTTGTCAAAATTCTATTACGCATTGTTAAAAAATATTTGTATTGGTATCTTATGTAATGATTAATTTTTTTGTAAATTATATAGTAAATCAAACTATAAAAAATGTTTAGAGTGCGAGACCGCCAACCTGCCAACTCGTTCGTAAACAGGGTGGGCTTGACTTTTGAACTCGAATGCCTAAGTTGGCCTGCCCCGCCCCACCCCTATTTTGGATGGGCTTAAACGAGGTGGATCTTAAGCTTTTCCACCCCTAACTGCAACAATGTATCCTACCTCAGTTGTGGATAGAGATACACTTGCTTATTTCTTGTTATGTTATGAGACAAACGAGTTACTAAGCAATTTCAACCCAACAAAATTAAAGTCACAATACCCAAATAAGACATAATTCTTTCCTTTGGGGTACCATAAACCCATTTGTGGTGTACTAGTGAGATATCTCATATTGCATTTTACCGCAGTGATATGTGATTCTTTAGTGTTTGCTTGAAAATGGGAACAAAGATACAACAAATGATAGCAAAACATGATGCAATGAGATAAAGGAGATAATTGATCATACCTTAATACCTGCTTTTTTTACTGGCTTTCCTCCCTCATCTTTATCCAAGTTACATGACATGCTCATTAGAGTGGATACAACTTTTGCTTTGTCCATCCTGAATCTCTTGAGTAGTTATTTATAATATTTTGCTTGATTAATGAATGTTCCTTCTTTTAGATTTATGAATTTGAAGGTATAGGAACTATCAAAGCTCTCCTATCATTGACATCTCGAACTCATTCTGCATCATCTTTGAAAACTCCTTACACAAGATTTCATTAGTAACACTGAATATGATATCATCAATATAAATTTCAACTAATAAGATGTCATGCTCAATTTTTTTTATGAAAAGGGTTTTGTCAAACTTCCTTATTTAAAAATTACTTTTCCAAGCAAAAATTTGCTCAAATGATCATACCAAGCTCTAGGAGCTTGTTTCAGACCGTACAAAGCCTTTTTCATTTTGAAATTTTGATTAGCAAAAAAGAGTTTACAAAACCTGAAGATTGGTGATGACTTCTCGGCAAGTGTATCGATAGTGTCAATTTAATAAAATATCGAACCCACGGGGACTGCTTTTTAATAAGACAAAAAGTGTGCAATGCGTAGAAATTAATAAATGAAGGGGTTCAGATTTCAAAGCGAAAATAACAAAGAGTTCAGATATAATTATGAAAGTGGTCAGGTTGTTTCTAGAATCCCCTATTTCTCTATTATTGATGTTTGATGTCTTACATTAATAGTCTCATCATTATAATCTCACAGTGAATTAATAAAACCGATATAACCAATCTCTTACGAAATAGCTCACTAATCACTACTCGGGGCTTCCTATCCCTAGTCCACCAGCGTAAGCATGATTAGGAGATGTAACATAACGTTAATTCACTAGCCACTATTTGGGGTTGCCTATTCCTAGTTAACCAGTGTAAGAATGACAATTGCCCTAGGCCTAACACATAGACTAATAGTCAGTAATCCCTATGTGCCCAAAATCAGATTATAAGAGTATCTCACATAAAAAACATTATGAATGAGAAACAATTGAATTGGATTATAGATTAAAGCATTCATGTAAAGTCAATCAACGTATCGCCCAATAATATTGAAATAGATTCATCATAACACAACCTAATCTAGAGGAGTTTAGCTACTCATAATTCAAAATACAATACCAAAAACAATTGAAGAGAATAACATACAAGATCCCCTGAAGTATTGGCCTCAAACGGCTCCAAATGATCTCAAAAACCACTTCTGATGGTGTAAAATCGTACTCTCTATGCCAAATTTCATAACCCTTGTGAAAGTGCAGAAAATCCCCTTTAATAGCCTTCAGAATGGACCATAACGCATCATGAAAGTCCAGAAAAAGAATCTATCTCGCGCGTGATATCCTGTATCTCGTGCGTGATGCTTCGTATGATTATTCTAGTGGCTGCACGTTTTTGCTCCCTTTTCACCTGAATTTTCACTAAGTCCAATTTCTTCACACTTAGATATTTTTTCCTTATTGCTTAGTCTTTCTTCTTCATTTTTTCTCCTTTTCGACTTGTTTTGATCAGTTTCTTCGAACGATTTTATGCAATGACGGATTGTCATCACAACCCCAAACTCAAACTGTTGCTTGTCCTCAAGTAATTCGCTTGAAACTACACATTTCAACAAAAAACAAGTCGCACAATAACAATTGAACATCACCAAATAATTTTTTTCTTTACCTGACCATCGTTCTAGCTTCCACTTTGATGCGGAAAATTCGGAAAACGTCCTCAAACATTGACTAGTACTCAACTTGTCTCTCATCCCACTTTGACTCACTCAATGGATAAGGTCATCTCTCAATCAACATGCAAACTCGGTTATGCTTAGCTTAATCATGTTCTAATATAACTCATCAAAGAAATCAAAACACACATATTAGAGGACTTTTTAGGTTGTAACTTGGCTTAAGTACAGGTAGGATATATTTGGGAAAGTAGGTTTAAACCTTTGGAGTTAAGTGACTAGTTCTCCTTCTATCATCATACCCTTTTGTTCCTTCTTAATGGTATTAGAGATTTTTTCAATTGTGGTCCTTATTATGCTTAACATTCTTTTTCTTTTTCTTTTTCTTTTTGAAAAAGTGTCTTTTTCCACTTCTTATTTTCTCATAATTTTAAATTTTGACCAGTTTTCTCTAGTACCCCAACCCCAAACTTAAAAATTTGCTCACTTCCAAGAGCAACCCCAAACTTAATCTTTTTCATACACTTTAAGAATTATAATTCTACCTACCTCCAAAGCGAGGGTGGAAAGATAAGACCTTTCAAGTCTTATAGCTAAAAATTAAGGCTAAGTCACCGAAATAAAGGCTAAGCTCAAAGTGGCTAGCAACGGATATACCTATTACTACAAGGTGGCTTAAAAAAGCTCAAAGTTATAAACAAACAACTGCCTCAGTGTGTGTTAATCAATTAAGACAAATTTAATCAGAAATAGTTCAAACCAGATAAGACAATAATGCATGCATACACTCAATAAGAAAGAATAGTGAATAATTGAATATTTGGCTCAAACCTTACTAGTTGAGGTATCTGAAGGTTGAGTACAAGTCCTTTGATTATATTCCCATCCTTTGCCTTCAAGGTGTAAGTTGCTTTCCTGATTGTCAAGTTCCTTTTAGATCATTTGTTTAATGCTAAAGTGTTAAACTTGTAAATCTGAAGAAAAAAAAGATAGTTATTAACTCGTTCATTAAAGACATTTAACTGAATATTACAAAGGGGGAATAACACTTATAGTGGTTATTACTCTTCTCTAGGTTACATTTGAAAATAAAAACAAAATCTTCTAAAAAACAAACAACATGTCTTTTCATATGTCATTATTACGGAAAAGATCATACATATCATTCATTGTGTTATTGAAGTCACTGTTCTGCCTCGTCCATTTTTCGTGCATATGGTCTCTCCTCCTTGCTCGCTCTTGATCTTGGTTAGTGAAGTAATTCTCCATCTCTTCAGCTGATGCAAACCGAGCTCTTAAGCTTTGAGCCAGTATATGGTTTTCTTATTGATTATAGAATTCTCAGGACACAGGATCCAATCTCGGAGGTTTAACATACAAAGTGGATGAAACTTCCGTTATCCACCTTGTAACCCCCACTACATGAGCTTCCATTCTTCTTCAAAACTCTAAATCTTGTTTACCTTGCATTTTTTATGGTTGTTGTTGAACTTGTGATTGGTAGAATCCTTCATCATTTCCAGCTTGATTGTCTTCTTGATCATGTTGAACAACTTCTCCTTGATGCATGTTTTACAGCCTCCTTATTGTCGAAGCGTTGAGAGGTGCTTTCAGACTAATCATCTCATCGCGGGGGTAAACAAGCACACCTTCTCTCCTGCATAATTCATTTATAACACAAAAAATCCCCATAAGCCTTTTGTGCAACATTAACCATATATTTGATATTTTTAGAAATTAAACGCCCTAAGTTAATAGGTTCCCCCCTTAAAATAGCTAAAAGACCCAAACATCGCTTCACAATAAATTGTGATTGGTTAGATGCATCTTCTAAAGATTGCACAAAAAGAGGCCCAAGCTCTCGAAATTTGGTGGAATTCGATGATTTTGAGATGTAGTGCTAAACCACGCTCTATCATCCATTCCGCCCCTAGCCTATAAAAAGTATCTAACATTACTTGGGTCATTTCCTTGTTTATGACTTTGTGCTAGTGTCTATAATTCATGAGAGCACACATAATATACTTACCTCACACATAAGAGGTGTGGGAGTTTACCTTGCCAAATGTCGTGTTTGCGTAAATTTCTAGGCCGATAATCTTATTTGTTTCATGAATTATATTGTTGAAACTTACCCAACACCTTTGTTGCAAAACTTCTCCCACATCTCCAAAACCTTGTAAGTCATCCAAAGCGAAGGCTCTCTCCTTCACAATGTGGTAATCCATTAGTTTGAGATATTTTTCAGCATGGACCTCAGAGAGAAATTTAAGATTAGGGAAGGTATGAGCCTTAGGAGTTAGAGCAACCCTTGAGGATGAACCTCTTGACAATCATCCTCTCTTGTAAGCCATTTTTACCTATAACAACAACACAAAAAAATCAACACTGCACAGAGAAAAAGAGAAAAAAAATTACATAGAAATTTCTTAGATGAATATGTGAAAAGCAGAAGGAGTGAAGAAATATTTGTGGAAAAAGTGATTTTCGAAATCACTGTTTATAGGCCAACTATTTATTGCCCATCGCGCATATTATGCATCCATCGCATGCGTGATGGCAACGATCACCTCCAACGTCTCTCTCTAACATTCATATCATGCGCGTCATGCCCTCATCACATGCGCGATGTTAACGTTACTCATATTCTCTCCAACATCTTTATCACGTGCGTTCTGTGTATATATCGTGCATGCGATATAGTCCTATCACACACATGATAGCCTGTATGATCATTTCAGGGATGAAGCCTTTTCTTCTCTTGTTTTTCTTCTTTTATTCTCCTTTGCTTTTTCTTTCTTCTCTTCTTTTACCTGTTTTCTCTTCTAGCACAATAACACACAAATTGACATGTTTAAAAATTAAAATTCAATAAAAAATAAAATAAATTCTTACCGAGGGATTGCATCCCATCAAGCGCTTCTTTTTCGTCATTAACTTGATGGTCCATGCCTAAGGCACGTCAGGCGCAAGGGATGCCCTCACGCCAGTCAATTCATTTGTTTCTTTTCTGTTATCTACCTTACTACCTTTTTCCTTAAGATGGTAGCAAGTATCCAAGTCTTCCACATACAGTGTCCAGTCATACACTTTAAAAACCACTTTTTCTTTGTTGAACTTCAAGACAAGTTCACCTGTTTCTACATCTATCTTTGCTTTCCCGATTGTCAAGAATGGTTATGCGAAAATAATAGACCCTCATGAATCTCCGTTTGTATCAAGCACCACAAAATCTACAGGGAACACTAAACCATCGACATGTACTAACATGTCTCGTAAGATACCAAGCGCTTGAGTAACACATGAATCAGATAAAGTGAGAGTCATGTTACTCGGTGTGATCTCACGCACTTTTAATTCTTTAACCTTTTTTAGTGTCATGACATTTATACTAGATCCTAAATCACATAAAGCATGTGTGATATTTACTCCACCAATATTCTAAGAAGTAGTAAACTTACATGGATCTTTTAACTTTGGTGGTAATGTTTGAGGCATTACATATCATTTTTTTGCAGTCATGTTTACATGTTCCTTATCAACTTTCTCTCTCGTTACCTTTAGTAATTCCTTCATAAATTTAGCAAACTTAGGCATTAGTTCTAAAATCTCATGGAACGAAATACTTACCTGAAGTGTAGTCAACATCTCCTTGAACTTTATAAACATCCCTACCTCATCATCCCGAACCAATTTCTTCTTAATTATGGGATAGGGTGATTTTATGTAATCTGGTAGTTCTGGATTTGGACCATTCAGGATACACTTCTTTTTTCTTCTCCAAGGGGAGTTTTTATCTATTATTTGCTCAATGGTGACTCATATTTCCTCTTCTTCACCCTAATTTCCACTCCCTTCTTTTTCAATCACACCGTCTTCAACCATTTCATCTTCACCATTTTTGGTGATCACCTCAAAACCTATATCCACAACCTTGCATGATTCATTCTTAGGGTTATCTACAGTGCTACCTATAAATCCTCCACTTGATCTAGGTAAAGCAGCTATTTGTCTAGATAACTGACCAATTTGCATCTCCAAATTTTTTATCGACACGTTATGGTTTCTACTCATTGTTTCATTGTTCTTATTCACCTGATCAAAACTACTTTGGGTGATTTTAATGAAATTTTGCATGGTCTCTTCCAGTTGTGAAAGTTTCCTTTGCATTGGAGCTTGTTGGCCTTGTTGCATACCTTGATTAACACTTGAATTTTAGTTATTGCCCCAACGGAAATTCAGGTGATCTTTCCATCCCTAATTGTAGGTGTTGGAATAAGGGTTGTTCTTATGAAAATTAGAAAATTGGACTTCTTCACTTAACCCTTCCAAAGAGAACCTTTTGTTTGCATGTTATCCTCCACAAAAATAACACCTAAGTGTTTGTACCTGGCTCACGTTAGCTTTACCTAAGCTGCTTTCAACTATCTTTTTATTTAACAATTCAATTTGAGCTAAAAGTGCAATATGGGTATCAATAAATAACATACCTTTGGGCGTGTCCATATTTTCATTTTTTTACCGACCTTTCTCTTTTTGAATGATATTCGTTCAAGCACATCTTCTTAATAAATTATTTCACTTGTGGTTCGATCATGCCTCTCGCAGAAGCATCCAACAACATTTGTGTCTGACTCTTAAGACCTTTGATGAAATTCTACATTTGGTACATATTATTCATATTATGATTCAAGCACATGTATAAAAAAAGTTTGAACCTTTCCCATGAGTCATAAAGCGACTCAGTGTCCTGCTAGTTAAAATTTACAATTTCTGCTCTTCGCTCGACAAACTGAGTGGTGGTGAAGAATATTTCTAGGAATTTGTCCTCCAATTCCTACCATTATCGAATTGTTCCATTTGGAAGCCATAGTAACCAATCCTTAGCCCTTCCAATTAGCGAGAACCCAAACAACCTCAACTTGACCTGAAAGCAGTTTCACAGAAACGTGCAAGATGCTCCCACGAGTCTCTAATCATGCTCCCTTCGAACGAATTATCTCTTAAACATGGAAGCACATAATTCTTAATATCAAAGTTATCAGGGTCTTGCGATACAAACCCTCTCGAAACCCGTCCTTCATTGGTTCTTTTACAGGTACATGTGCAATGGTGATTTCCTCTTCAGAGTTAGAATTTCCTCTTTAGAGTCAGAAGAAATCAGCAGCTGATCTTCAACTAAGATCCTTTTAGCTATAATTGCTTCTCCGATTGCTCTCATAATAACACTTGCAGTTCTTTCAATTTTTAGATCAAACGGTGTCAATGCCGATTTTGAGGTGCGCATACACAAATATAAAATACCTCAGTAGCACTATGATTAACAAGAACTTAAGACAAAAATAAAAAACAAAAAATAAAATGTTGCACAAGCGTTTCCTTGTTGAAATATCAACAGTCCCCGACAACGATGCCAAAAACTTCATGACTTATCGGCAAGTGTACCGACAATGTCGTAGTAATAAAATATCGAATCCCCATGGACGGCTTTTTCACAAGACAAAAAAGTGTGCAATGCATAAAAATTAGTAAATGTGTGTGTGTGTGTGTGGGGGGGGGGGGGGGGTTATATTTCAAAGATAAAATAACAAAGAGTTCAAACATAATTATGAAAGCGGCCATGTTGTGTCACGAATCCCATATTTATCTATTGTTGATATTTGATGCCTTACATGAATAATATCATCACTATAATCTCACAATGAATTAACAAAACCGCTATAACTAATCCCTTGCGAAATAGCTCACTAATCATTACTTGGAGCTTCATATCCCTAGTCCATTAGCGTAAGTATGATTGAGAGATGCAACAAAGTGTTAATTCACTAGCCACTACTCGAGGTTTCCTATTCTTGGTTAACCAGCGTAAGCATGGAAATTTCACTAGGTCCTGTAAGACCCCAATTTTGACCCTAAGATCCCTCATGTCATCTCATCATATGCATTGACACTGGGATCACACCTTGGCATCCTCCTTACCCCTCATTCATTGGGTTTTCATTGGGAGAGATCACCAAGCATAATTTGATTGTATCATACATTGTTTTTACCATTCTACTAACCAAAATACCAAAAATATGTCAATGTATAGTTGGTTGCTTTTGTAGGTAGTGTGTATGCTCACCCATGTTCCACCAAGCTCATATCTAGGGTTTAAGGCCCTCAATGCAAGGAGCTCAATAAAGAAAAGGTTTACATTGGATCTAAGTATCATATATGGATCCCCATTATCTTCACATGTTATTTTCATCAAGAAATCATTAAGAGTTTGGAGTTTGTTTGCCTTCGAAACCCTAATTCATTTGGGTATCTTATGTGACTTCTTCAACAAGTTTCTCCACCAATTGATCAAATATTTAAAGGTATACTTCACATTACTTAATATTATGAATATATGATCCTCCATGAGTCCCAAAAGTCAAGAGAATATCAAGCTAGCAAGTTGGTTCGTGGTGGTTCACTAGAGAAAGTCAACTGGTCAAAACTGGGGTTCCCTAGACCCTATCTCCTACAATTTTTGTCATATGAAAATGATTCCAAGAACAAAGTTACTCTAAAAGACATTCAAAACAACTTTCATGTTGAGTTAAAGAGCTAGTTTTCTTGGAAAGTCATTTTTTATGGTGAAAGATTATAGGTCATTTTGCCTAAACCCTAGTTTGGAGGTCAACTTACCAAGACCATAACTTGCTCAAGCTTTATGAGATGAAATCCATTCAAATTTCATGATCAAATTCAATATATCTACGTCAACTTTGATGTTTAGAGTAAGTTGAAATTCAACTTTCAAATGCATGTGCCAAGAGGAAACATTATAGGTCATTTTGGGCCAATACCATTGAACACGTGATTTTCCTCATCTTCTAAAATTCATAACTCCTTCATTTTAAATCCAAATTAGGTCCTATTTGTGACCCAATTTAATGTATTTGAAAGAGATACAACTTTGATGAAGGAACTATTCTCATTTGAGGTCCATAGAAAAGGTTATTCAAGGTGGAAGAAGTGAACATATGGCTTGGTACTTAGATTTTTTTTTGATATGTTTCATTTTCCAAACTTCCACCTCAAGATTCATCATGATCCAAGCTTCAAATGAAAATATGTTCAACATGAAAGTTGTTCCTCTTGATCTAAACTTTCCAAAAATTCTTAAATCATCTCATTTGGACAAAGTATGAGGCACTTGTGTATGGGTTAAAGTTGAAGGACCGTTTGGATGATTTCAAGTTCCACTTTTCATACACGAATGCATGGCTTGACAACATGATTTCAGCATGTCTTACACTCAATTTTGGATCTAAGTGCATCACTTGATGGGCCTATCACACGCCCATGCAAGCATGCAAGAGAGATTTTCAAACTTTTGCCAAAAATGGAAGTGTGCAATTATCAATCTCATGAGCTATAAATAAGACCTCTCTTGCTCGGAAATAGGGACCTCGTGCCCAAGCTTTGATTCAGCAACCCCTAACCCTCATCATTAAAGGATAAGCTTGGAGATTTTCTTTGAAAACCGAGTTTCAAATCTCCAACTGTTTTGAGATTGAAACACCAAGAGTCCATCCATTTCCTTGATCCATTTGCATTCCATCAAGCATCTGAAGCAAGGTTAAGCATAATTGAGAGCAAGATCGTGCCAATCTAAAGCTCCTTTGAAGGTAAATTTTTAGAATTTTTATCTCTTCGATTCTCACTCAATTCTCCACTATTCTTGTTGATTTTTGGTTGTCTGAAGTCCTACCAATATAGGCAACAAGATTGAGTTGTCTCGAGGTCAAATCGAAGCAACTCAGTTCATGATCCTCAAAATTCAAATCCTTGTATCTTTTTATATACTTGGAATTGGATAAAATTGAGTCCAGATTCGAGTTCCTGAGCATTTTCCCTTCAAAATAGTGTACTTATTTTCCATTTTTCTTTGAGTTTTGGTTAGACCAGTCCGGTGACCCTCACCGGAGAAGATGACCGGAGCTAGGGCTCCGGTGGTGTGCTGGCTTGTCCAGAGCCATCTAATCTGAGTCCCAGGATCTAATCTCACGCGTTCATTGTGCTTACCACGCGTGTGGAACATTTAACTGAAGACCACATGGAATGCGCGTTTTGGACCATTTGATTTGCCACCTCAATTAATGAGGGAGATCAGATGGTCCACGCATTTTTGAATTTCTAATTTTTTATTTTAATTTCTTTATTTTCATTAATTCATATTAATTTCATTATTGATCCAAAAAATATGGGAATTTCACCAAAAAATTTCAAATATTTTCTTCTTTCGTTTTCTGAATTAAAATTATTTTTTGGATCAATATTGATATTTTTCATGATTTAATTGTTTTTGTGCATATTTTTAATTGTTTAAAAATACTTTTGACTTTCCAAAAATTATGAATTTTTTTCCAAGGTCCTTTGACCTTCATTGACCTAGGATAAATCTCTTGGCCATTTATTTGGTGTTTTGAAGAGATTTTAGGTTCTTGATCAAACATAATTTAATTTAATGCATTTTTAATTGTTTAATTATGAATAAATTATGTTGAGCTATTTTTATTGACTTGTGAAGTTGGACTATTGTGTTTGGGCCTTGGTCAAGGTTGATTTGACTTTTGTTGGATTAAAATCATTGGATTTAGGGGATTGATGAAATGTACATTTCATCTCCCAAAATGAATGAATGATTTTAATTTGATAAAATTCCTTCCATGACCAATTTGTGTTTATCTCATTTCCCCTCCCTCTTCATCTTCAATCCCATTTCATCCCATCCATTCTATTGGCCAATGATATCTCTATATCCTAAGACTAGTTGGTTCATAAACCAATACAAGTATGAATGAGATTAAGTCTACCCTTTTGTCATTTTCGTTTTAAGTGTGGTATGTTTTAGGAGTGTGGTTCATTATACCATATCTCTAACATGCATTAACACTAAAATTTCTATTGCCCGACCTCAGATAGTTGTGACTTCTACATAAGTCCAATTACGATTGCTTAACATAGCGCTAAATTTTGACCCAAAAGGCATAGCATCCTAGTAAGTGGGATTGTAACTCTCCCCCCTTTCATGGTATTGTGTGGAAACTTGGCCTTTTTTTCCTTTCTTTGGAAGATGTCTTGGTTCAAGGATCCATGCTTGTGAATAGAGACTTGAGTGTTCTCAAAAGAATGACTTAATCAATTGAAAAGAAAAAACAATACTAGCATCTAATCAATTAACATTTGACTAACCTTTCTTCTATTTTCTTTTAATTTCGAGTCATTTACTTTATGTCATTTAGAATTCAAGTCATTTATCATTTTGCCATTTATATATCATTTAACTTGTTTATGTTTATTCCATTTTCCCTTTGGTCATTTGAGCCATATATTGTGATTGTATGTATTTATTTGTGTATCTTGTTTGTGTTTATGGTCTTAGGACCCTAAAATACCTAATAATAACAAAAACCCTAAAAAATGTTTGTGTCGACTATTGGATTTGATCTGAGCTTTGGACTTAGAATTTGGCAACATTCCCTATGCAAAAGGATTTGGCCAATGCCAACTTTTCTGAAACCAAGTTTGAGCTTTCATCTGATGCAAGTATTGAGATCCACTTGAGTTCATCTGTTACATGGTCTTGATGCAAATGTTACTTTGAGCGTGTGTCTAATGCCTTATTCTGAGCCATTCAAGGAGTATGTCATCTGATACATGGAAGATTATGAAGAAGACTATGAAGTTGCTAGCTTGGATGTGGCTATCTTTATTTGATGTCTTGCTTTTCATCTTGCCATTTGTGTAATGATATTGCTTGATTCCAAAGTCCAAAGGAAAAATGGGTTTCTATATGACACTCTTGTCTATTGGATTGCATCCCACTGGTCAGATTTTTTCAACTCTTAACTTTTAAATTTTTGCTTAGGACTAGTCTCTTCATCTCCTCTCATTTCTTAAATTTCAAATCTCTCCCCTCTTTCAAAATCTTCTTTGCTTGTGATTTCTAAACTTAGACTTTTTTTTTGCAAATTAGAAACTTTGGCTTTATGCCATTGCATCTTTAAACTTCTTTTCTTAATTCAAACTTATAAATGAACTTAACCATGCTTGACTTAAAATTTCAAAATACAAAAAGAACTAACACTCATTCAAACTCTTTTAGGCTTTTTGTGCCTCTTTTAAACTTAAATTTTTTGTTAAAAGCAGTTCACTCACTTTGAAATTGATACCACGAACTACTAGGTTTTGATCCCTCATTTTTATGTTGGTACGTTGACACAAGTCCGAAGGTTTTGTCAAACACAAAAATATAATCAATGAATTATTTTCTCATCCCCACACTCTATTTTTATCAAGCATCTTTTATACCAAAAACACATACACACATAAAAAAAGGGCTCCCTAGAAGTACCTAGGACACTTTGGGTGCTAACACCTTCCCTCTATGTAACCAACCCCCTTACCTGTAATATCTGGCAATTTATTAGTTTTGATTTGAAAACTTCTTATCTTTGGGTTTTGTTCGTACTTTTCCCTTTTCCTTTGGAAACAATAAAAGCGCGGTGGCGACTCTGGTTTTATTGACGTTAAGTTTATCCATAGCTTAACGGTCATGAATTTACCGCTACAGGTCCAACATATAGACTAATGGTCAGTAATTCCTATATGCCCAAAATCAGATTAAAAGAGTATCTCACATAAAAAGTATTACAAATGAGAAACAATTGAGTAGGATTATAGATTAAAGCATTCATGTAAATTCAAATCAACATATTGACCAACAATATTGAAATAGGTTCATCATAAGACAACCTAACCTAAAGGAGTTTAGCTACCCATAATTCAAAATACAATACCAAAAATAATGGAAGAGAATAGCATATAAGATCCCTTGAAGTATTGGCCTTCAATGGCTCCAAATGCTCCCAAAAACCACTTATGATGCTGCAAAATGATACTCTTTATGCCAAATTTTGTAACCCTTATGAAAGTGCAGAAAATACCCTTTAATAGCCTTCAAAATGGACTAGAATGCGTCAAAAAAGCCCAGAAAAAGGAGTCACCGCGTGCGCGATGCAACTTTTATGTCTCTATTGTGCCCGTGATCCTGCGTGATGCTGCATATGATTATTCCAGTGACTGCACACTTTTGCTCCCTTTTTCACATGACTTTCACTAAGTCCAATTCCTTTACACTTAGCTATTTTT
Organism: Lathyrus oleraceus; assembly: GCF_024323335.1. NCBI lineage: Eukaryota > Viridiplantae > Streptophyta > Magnoliopsida > Fabales > Fabaceae > Lathyrus > Lathyrus oleraceus. Next base: position 342,631,684 of record NC_066583.1, read on the forward strand.
TCTTCATTCTTTGGTCTTTCTTTTTCATTTTTACTCATCTTCGACTTGTTTTGATCCGTTTCTTCGACCAATTTTATGCAATGGCGGACTGTCATCAGTTGGTTAACAAAAATTTCCTCTAGGATATAACCCTTTAATAATGCACCATTCACATCCATTTAGAAGAGTTTAAAATCTATGATGTATGAATAAGCTAGAAGCATCCTTATGGCTTCTAATCGAGCTACACAAGCATAAGTTTAATCAAAATCTATGCCTTCTTGTTGATTGTACCTTTTGCAACAAATTTCTCTTTATTTATAAAAAGATTTCCATTCTCATCAAGCTTGTTGCGAAAGATCCAATGGGTTCCAATCACATGATTATAATGAGTTCTCAAACGTTGTTTCTTTCAAATTGATTTAACTAAACTGGAAGAAGTTCCTACCTAAATAATTGGGTTTTAGGTGATTAGGAAATACTGACTTAGAACAAAGTGACATATGGATCTCGACCCACTAAAAAAACTTTCAATAGGTTTTTTTGAATCAAATGTCAAGGGTCATTTGATTCGTAAAATAATGGGAGCGTATTTAATTAAAGACGTAACTAAATATGTTTAATGGCGTGATATTTTTGAGGAAATTTTCTTTGATGTAGATAACTATAGCAAACACATCAATTTTTTTATGATCAATCATTGATAAGGATAGGTTATATGGAACAAATTTTATTGATTGACACTAAAACTTGAGGATTTTTCTTAAGAACGAGGAAAAAGTTGTATGTTCTTAAGGGGCACATTTTAAAGTAGTATGGTAATGCTACCAAGGCTGAAAATCATATTTATAAGAATCATCTTGATGATGCTTTGGAAGTATCCTACATCATGCTAACTAGTATGAACTTCGAGCTTCAGAAGAAACATGAGTACATGGAGGCATATGATATGGTCAAACATCTTAAGGCGTTATATTAAGAGCAATCTAGGCATGAATGACTCGAAGTTTCCAAAACTTTTTCCAAAGAAAATTGATATATGGGAGCCATGTAGGTCCTTAAATACCCAAAATAATTGGGTATGTTGAGAATCTTAAAAGACTGGGAATTTCCCTTAGGGCAGAGCTTGTAAATGACATGATCTTTCAATAATTGTCAAACAACTTTATCACTTTGTCTTGAACTTCAACATGAATGACATGGAAAAATCTCTGCCAAAACTATTAGGCATGTTAAAATTGGTGAACACTGCATTGGAAAAGGAAATGGAAAGGCCATATTGATGGTCAAAGGTGGAAAGTTTAAGAATAATCACAAGAAGTCCAATAAGTATATGGGTAAAGGAATGGGAAAGGAAACCTTTAAGGCCAAGATTTCTACTCATGCTTTGCAGCCTCGAGGTGGGGTGACCAAGGCGAGAAATCACTTCCACTATGTTAAGACTATACATTATCAAAAGTTGAAGTCGATCTTAGGTTGGATGTTGAGAATCTTTAAAAAATGGATTTTCCCTTAGGCCGGAGCTTGCAATTGATATGATCTTACAATCATTGTCAGACAACTTCAATTAATTTTTCTTGAACTTCAATATGAATGATATGGAAAAGTAGCTTCTAGAATGCATGCTGAGAACTATTGAATAGAATATTGGCAAAGGAAATGGAAATGCCATATTAATGGTGAACAATGAAAAATTCAAGAATAATCGCAAGAAACCCAACAAGTATATGGGTAAATACAGGGGCAAGGAAGCTTGTAATACCAGTCTGGTTGTCATGCTTTGAAGTTCGTGTTCTCGAAACCTTAGTTGCTCTAAGATTTTATGCTTTCTCTAAGACTTTCGTTCACAACTAGCATTGTAGGTGGAAGAATCTCTCATTGGAGTTTCTGTTTATATGGACTTAATAGATGTGTTTTTGTTTGTGTTGTGCTTGTGAGCAATCCTTTTTGACGACCAAAGGTTCTACACTACAAAAAGTAATTAATATATTACCGACTTGCGATCATTCATAAGGATTCATTGCAATGGAATTTTTTGTAATTTTATTCGCTAAGTTTATCACGATTTCCATTCACTCATCACACCTTTATTTTTTCTTCTAGCGGTATATGGGTTTAATCGTTTGTTTGGGAGGGAGATTGAACTATGTTTTTTCTCTTGTTTCAAGTTTGATTTTAGTGGCATAGTGGTTTCTCAACTTTAGTATGCAGATGATATACGATAAGGGCGAGGCTACGATTAATCACTACGCCAAAAACTGGAATAGACAGCGCCCCTTAGAGGGCGCTTTATTACAAAAGCGCACTCTAAAGTGAAGAGAAAAAATAAGGAGCATACTATTGGAATAGACAGCGCACTTTAGAGGGCGCTTTTGTAACAAAGCGCACTCTAAAGTGAAGCGAAAAAATAATGAGGAAATGGAGGGACACCAATAGAGGACGCTTTATTGAAAGCGCCCTCTAAGGGTAACCTTAGAGGGCGCTTTTTAAAAAGCGCTCTCTAAGTCCATGTACATTTCCAGTTTATAAGGCGCTTTTGGAAAGCCTTAGAGAGCGCTTTTAGAAGCGCCCTCTTAGGCCCCCTTTAGAGGGCGCTTTTGTAACAAAGCACCCTCTAAAGTGAAGCCAAAAAATAAATAATGAGGAAATGGAGGGACAACAATAGAGGGCGCTTTAGTGAAAGCGCCCTCTAAGGTTACCCTTAGAGGGCGCTTTTAAAAAAGCGCTCTCTAAGTCCATGTACATTTCCAGTTTAGAAGGCGCTTTTGGAAAGCCTTAGAGAGCGCTTTCAGAAGCGCCCTCTAAGGTCCCCTTTAGTAAAGATTAAGATTATAACATATAAGCTATTTCGTTTACGTAACTGGGTTTTCTCTCTACTGCGATTACTCTCGTCCTCCGTTCGTTCTCCCTCCCTCACCGTCATCGTCGCCGTCGCCTTTTTCTGCTGCTGCGTTCACGTTCACTGAGTTATCTGCGTCCACCGTCACTGTTCACTTTCTTCTCCATCGTTACCGTCACCTTGAAGGTATTTCTCTTCTCCATCGTTACCGTTCACTTTCTTCATGTGTTTGATTAGGGCATTTTCTAAACTTAGTTTTACATTTTGTGCATTATGTTGATTAATGTTGTTTAGGGAAAACTGAGTTTTTTATTTCTGATTGAAAACTGATATCATTTGAAGTGTGTTTGAGCTTGTGCTTGGAAGTTTGATGATTATGGATGCAAGTTTGTTCATGTTCCAAACACCATAAGTTTGCATTGGTCTTTTGCATGCAGTAGGTGTGTGTGAGTTTGTATTCAATAATGATAAAAAAAAAGAGTTTAGATTGTTGTAACATGAGATAAATGGAAGGTATATGAATGTGTTCACGTATTGAATCATTGTCTTACTTGGGTCTTATTGAATCATTTCTATATTACAGATAAAATGGCTAACCAAGACGATACCCATGACGCGAATGGATCACGTAACAATGTTGAAAAAGAAATCAAACGAGGATTGACTGTTATGAAGTCAATCATTCGTGCAAGAGACAAGGGTGTAAAATTTGAAGTACATTGGAGTGCTGAAGACCAACTAATTGAGCCTAACGGTTCAATGTTGGCAAGTTACATTGGTTTCCTTGTTCGACAACATATTCCGATTACATGTGTCTCAATAGAGGATGGGTATCTACCTAAAGTTACTTTTGTAGTGGTCCAAAAGAGACATCACACCCGTCTCTTTCCTGTCAACCCCAAAGAGACCGATAGAAGTGGAAATATTATGCCAGGTTTTTTCAATATATTTCTCAACGCAGCTGGTATATATTATCATTTGAATTTATCACTTTTTGCTGATTTTGTTGTTCTAAATTGTCAAAGGAACCGTGGTAGACACCAGCATTTGTCACCCTAGGGAATTTGATTTTTACCTTAACAGCCATGTAGGAATTCAGGTAATATTAGCTATGTCATTTAACTTTATGCCATTGTTTACTATTTGTTGCTCAATCGCCTTTTGACAGTTCTGTGTTATTTGCATTTGGACGTGTTCTTTTTGCAGGGGACTAGTCGACCAACGCATTATCATGTGCTGTATGATGAAAATAAATTCACTGCAGACCAGCTACAAAGTTTGACCAATAACTTGTGCTACACGTAATGATATGATTTGCTTTTTTAATCTTAATTAATGTTTTCTAAACTTGTACTGTTTTCATTTAATTTTAGAAGCCTTTTGATACTATTTTTTTCCATTCAGTTATGCGAGGTGTACTCGATCTGTCTCAATAGGTTTGTTACTCGATTCCCTTTGCTTGTTTTTGTTTTAGGCTATACAAAACTTTAGTTTAACAAAAATGTTATCTTGTATGCAATTCCTCCTGCCTATTATGCACACTTGCTAGCTTTCCGCGCTAGATACTACATAAGTGAAGTTGAAAATTCTGATTTTGGTTCTGCAAGTGGAAATAGGAGTGCCACCAACTTTGTGTCGACTCTGCCATCTATCTTGGAAAACGTCAAAGAAGTAATGTTTTACTGTTGATCTTGATTTGTCGTACAAGCTTCGAGGATAGATTTGGGAGTTAGGATATTCACCATGCCTTTTTTGGATATACTACTTATGCTGCCATCTGTTTTTTTGGTTGAGCCTTATTTTGTATGGATGTGCGATAGAACTACTAGACAACTTTTGGATATACAGAACATGTTTGCCACCATGGGTGGATGGGCGTTATTTTGTTTAGTATTGGTTAGAATTACTAGACAGCTTTTGGATACAGTGGTCACTGGGTGTTGGTTGCTATGGATCTTTCGAGACTAATAGTGTATTATCTCGATTCGTTATCGGGTGATTGGAGTAAATATCCGAGTATGAAGAAGACGGTTGACGCGTAAGTGAAATTCCCCTAAATATTCGTGTGTATTTGTATATTTAATTATGTCTGTCAGATTGATCTCAATATATGTTTTTATTTTGCTAGGGCAATAATAAAATTTAGATCGAAAAAGAATTATCGTAATAGGAAGGACATTACCTGGGTCGGAGTTCAGGTATATATTAAGTATCTTATTTTTGCTTATAATAGTGTTTGTTTTTTTGCTTATAATAGTGTTTGTAAGAAATTAACTACATATATTGTTTGTTTTTCTGTGTAGTGTCCTCAGCAAAATAATTCGGTCGATTGCGGATTTTTTGTATTGAGATTTATGAGAGATATCATTGTGTTGAATCGTATAGACATCCCAAAAATGGTATGGAATAATAACTTAGGGTTTATTTTAATATTATCGGATATTTCATCTAATTTGTTACTAAATCATGAATATGTTTTATTCTCTTAATTGTAGTACTTTGAGGAATACAAATCTTACTCAAGAGCTCATTTGGATGAAATGAAGGATGAATTGTGTCAATTCATTGTTGATCAAAGAATCATATAGCTAGGTTGTATATTGTTGTACATATATGTATGGAATGTTGTTGTTGTATGCTGTTGTTGTATATATATGTTGTATATTGTTGTTGTACTTTTACTAAATCATGAATATGTTGTTGTATATTGTTGATCAAAGAATCATATATTAATGTTGTATATATGGAGGATTAATGTTGTATATAAATGGATTCATGTTGTATATATCAATGGATTAATGGTGTATAACATTGGATTAAAGGATGAAATCAATATGAATTTTACACTTTTGCAGCATGCGAACAGGTTACCAATTAAATATCCACTGTTTTTCAAACAATTTTTTTTAAAATAACTAATACTTTAGAGGGCGCTTTGTCCAGAAAGCGCCCTCTAAACACTTTACATTGACAACTTTAGAGGGCGTTTTTTCCTGAAAGCGCCCTCTAAACACTTTACATTGACAACTTTAGAGGGCGCTTTTTCCTGAAAGCGTCCTCTAAACACTTTACATTGACAACTTTAGAGGGCGCTTTTTCCAGAAAGCGCCCTCTAAGGTGTCCCTTTATGGACCACTCCAGAGGGCGCTTTTTTCTGAAAGCGCACTATAATGTGGCCACTTTAGACAGCGCTTTCTCCAGAAAAACAAAGCGCTGTCTTTACCTATGCCAACGCCACTTTAGAGGGCGCTTAAAAGCGCTGTTATAGGCCAAAATAAGCGCCCTCTTTTCCCTTATTTGGCGTAGTGAATAACCTTTATGCTATAAATATATTCTTAAGAGTTTTTTTCCTCCGATGCTTTACTTTTTAGTGGTTGATGATGGTTTTGTTAATGTATGTTTGATTGTTAGGTGTTTAATTTTAAATTATAAGTCGGGATTTTTAGAGAAAAAGAGTGGATGAATAAAATATTGATTTGTGGGTAGTGTTCGAGGTTGAATATGATGTTGTGTTGTTTCTGGATGAATGAAATTAGAATTGTGCCTTGAATTTTTTATGGATTCGATAAAAAAAAATGAAGGTATGAAGAAGTTGATGAACATGACGAAGATTAACCCATAAATAGTCATTTAATTGGTCGTTAAATGCTTTATCAGTCAATATTCTTCATATAACAACTAATTTTTGGGTTTGGGTTTTTTTTTACCTTTTATTTTTCTAAATTTATTGAAAGAATGATTTTCTTCAAATAATAATTTTTAATTAATTAATTAATTAATAACGTGATAGGAATTATTCAAATAGAAATAAAATATATTGAGAAAAAAATACACAATGGTGGGCTACAATGTTATAAAGGGTCAAAATAAAATATGTTTAGATTATAAGGTTGAAATCTAATTTTTTTTTACTGGATAAAACATAATTTGCTAATATCGCAGAAAAAGTAATATGTTATCAAATCAACTAATGTTATAATACTCTAAACTCTCTCTTAAATTAAAATGGTTAACATTTAAATTTGTTATAAATTAATTCTAAAAATAAGAAATCAGATCAAATCAACTAATGTTATATTCAAAAGAGACGAACAACTAAAAGAAAACCCCTAAAAAGGAACATCAATAAAAGAATTACCATTGTTTCAAAGAACCAAATCAAAATAAATCAAATCAAAATAGAGAGAAACAACCAACATAAAATCAAACCATACCTAACTAAACCATATCAAAACAACAAAGAATCCAACATTCAAATTTGAGAACTAAAATCCAAACAAGACAAACATAACCACCCAAATCAATCATACTAATGACCCATGATAGATCACCAAAACATAGCAGACACAAAATAGAAACAGATCCAAAAACACAATGAAAATGTGTGTCAAAATCGATGACAGAACCAAAGCACACACAATAATAGAAAAAGAGCAATACAAAGGATAACATGGGTACTGGTTACAAGTTACAATGAAAATAAATGGATTCATCTAATAAAATAAGTTATTTTCGGTACAATAAAAAGTCACCAAAAAAAATGGAGTTCCTTCTATATTATTTCTGTTATTTTTAGAAGATTGTTAGAAGTAATTTATTTTCAGCATTTATAGTATTTGTTTTGTTAAGTTTAACCTAGCTAGTGTAGGTTAGCATGTTGCATACGTGGCATTATTATTTATGTATGTATAGTACTATAGATGTTAACAATTGTATCCATTGAGTATTGCAGTGCAGTGTGTGTGCAACTATTTAGCTGTAACTGCTTTAACAAAGTATTGGAAGTTTGTTAGAATTTGTTAGAAGTAATTTATTTTCATCATTTGTAGTAATTGTTTTGTTAAGTTTAACCTAGATAGTGTAGGTTAGCATGTTGCCTACGTGGAATTATTGTTTGTGTATGTATAGTACTATAGATATTAACAATTGTATCCATTGAGTATTGTAGTGCAGTGTGTGTGCAACCATTTAGTTGTAATTGCTTTAACAGGGTATTGGAAGTTTGTTAGAATTTGTTATTCTCTCTCTTCTCTCTCTTCTTCCATCTTCATCTTCTTCATCTTGTGCACAAATAATTGGTATCTAAAGCTCCGGTTCAGATCCACAGGAAAATACAGGGAAACACGAGTGAACAGTGAGACGTTGTGTGATTGATTTCGTTTCTTGAGTTCGTGTTGAACTTTTGATTGAAATCATAACAGAATCATATTTCTTGATTATGCGGGATTGGGAAACACTAGTGTTTGGTGATACCTAAGTGTATTGCAAAAGGTTGAAGATGAACATAAACGATAATATGAGTACTAAGCTTCCAATGTGATGGCAAGAGCTGGAATCGTTGGATGATTCAAATGCGTGTGTTGTTTGGAGCTTAAGATATTCTTGATCTCGTCAACAACGGTTACGTTCCGGTTGCACATCCAAAAAATGAAATGGATGCGCAGAGAAATGCTTAGTGTGATTTGATGAAGAAGGATTATAAGGCGTTGATTTAAATCTATTAGTGTATGAATATGAATGTGTTTGAGAAAATCGATGATTCGATGATGGCGAAGGCTGCGTAAGACACACTGGTATGGTGCTACGATGGTGATGCATCAGTGAAGAAGGTAAAGCTTCAGTCTCTATGTAAGCAATATGAGAATCTCAGTATGAAGAACAATGAGAAGGTACCTGACTACATCTCCAGAGTGATTCTGATCACAAATGAGATGAAGTCGGGTGGAGAAACTCTCTCTGAAGAAAACATAATTGAGAAGATACTTAGATCTCTTACTCCTCAGTTTGATTACATCGTTGTATCAATTGAATATTCTAAGTATATGAGCACCATGAGAACAGAAGAGCTCCAAAATATTTTTAGAGGCACAAGAGTTGCGTCTGACTAAGAGAAATTCTGAAATGGAGGTAGAGCAGCAGGCTCTAAAAACAACTCCAGGTAAGAAATATCAAAAGCAGACTTGGTCATAAGTTAGGAAGAGATCTGATGGTGTTCAGAAGTCAGAAACCTCAATTTCTAGAAGGCAAAAGAGTGCTCAGAAAGAGAACGAGAAGTATGACAAGAGAAAATTTCAGTGTTACTGTTGTAAGAAGTTTGGCCACTTCGCTGCTGATTGTTGGTGAAACAAGGAAAGGAAGTCAGAAGAAGCAAATGTATCCAGAATAGATTCTGATGATGCGTATTTGGAAGACTGATGGTATATGGACATTGGCTTCTCAAATCATCTTACTGGAAATAAGAAATGGTTGATTGACTTTGACTCTAGTAAGAGGATAAAGATCATATGTGTTGATGATAAATACTTCAATGTTGAAGGTATGGGAAATGTCAGAGTAGTTCCGAATAATGGTTAAACAAAATTGATTTAGAACTTGTGGTATGTTCCTGGCATGAAAAGAAATCTGATGAGCGTAGGTCAATTAATTGAGAAAGCATTTTTAGTTACCATGAAAGGCAATCTTTTGAAGTTGTATGACTATAATCAGAAGTTGATTATGAAGTAAGAACAGTGGAGGAACATAACATTCAAAGTGAATGTTAAAACTGCAGACTCTGAATGCCTTAGTGCAACAAGTGTTGTGAAGAAAAGTGAGTTGTGGCACAAAAGATTTGGCCATCTTAAATTCAAAAGCTCAGGGCATATGAATTCAAAAAAGTTGATACATGGAATTCCTGCAATTAATAAGTTAGAGAACTCATGCAATGTGAGCATGAGAGGGAAGCAACCAAGACTGTCGTTTGAATTTGAAATGCCTCAAAGAGCAAAGCATGCTCTAGGTGTGACACATTTTGATGTGTGTGGACCATTTCCAGTACCTTCACTCGGAAGGAATAAATACTTTGTGTCATTTGTTGATGAGTTCACAAGAATGACATGGGTATCTCTCATAAAGTTCAAACACGGGGTGTTTGCTGAATTTAAGAAATTTAGAATCAAGGATGAGAATCAGAGTGGTCAGACTCTGAAGATTCTCAGAACTGATGGTAGAGGTGAGTATAACTCTACAAAGTTAAGAAAGTTCTGCGAGGAGAATGGAATTGAGCATGAGGTGACTGCTTCATACACTCCTCAACACAATTCTCTTGCTGAAAGAAGAAACTGAACTTTGCTTGATATGAGAATGAGCATGCTGAAGAAGAAGAACCTACCTCACACCTTGTGGGGAGAAGATGTTGCCACCTCAACATATGTACTCAATAGGTGTCCAACAAAGAAGCTGAAGGAAATTATTCCTTTGGAAAAGTGGACTGACTGGAGATAAGAAAAGTGTAAGCCATCTGAAGGTGTTTGGTTCTGTTTGTTACAACCATGTTCCAGATGCTAACAGAAGGAAGTTGGATGATAAAAGCAGAGTTATGTTGCTTGTAGGGTACCACAGTATAAATGCTTATAAGCTCTACTATCTTGTCACTAACAAGGTCGAATTCAGCATAGATGTCGTTGTGAAAGAATCAAAAGTGTGGGATTTGATTAAATCTCAATCCAACTCTGATGTAGAGTTAACCTCTAAAGATACTTCAGAGTTTGAAGGTTCTGTAGATGAGTCAAAATCAGAAGATGATTCTGAAAGTGACTCTAAAGGCGAGTTTGACTCGGAAGGTGAATCTGATTCTGATCCAGATTCTGATGGTGATTCAGACTCTGGTGGAGATCCAGACTCTAAGAATATTCTAGACTCTGAAGGTGGTCATGCCTCTGAAGGTTGTACTTCTTGGGTTCCAACATTTGATACTGTTCCAACGTTCAAAGGAGATTCTGAACAAGTTCAGAGGCCATAAAGAATCATACAAATACCAATAAGATTTGTAGAGTTTGACATGTTGTAAGATATTGAAGTAGACTCTAAAGGAGAAGTCGTTTAGTGTTCCATGTTAGTAGACTCTGAACTAGTGAGTATTAAAGAAGCTCTCAAGAAGAAAGTATGGTTGAAGGCCATGAAAGAAAAATTTGAGCTTCTGAAGAGATTCGAGTTGCCGAATTGTAAGGCTACTGACGCACCTCCAAAAACAAATCACAAATTGGATTCTGATTCTGAAGGTGATGATGTAGATGCTACACATTTCAAGCAGTTGGTTGGCTCTCTGAGATATTTATGTAATATCATACCTGATATTTGCTATGCAGTTGGAATGACTAGTAGGTTCATGAGTAAACTGAAGTGGTCTCATGAGTAAGGGGACTCCGAAGTATGGAGTTTTGTTCCTTTTTAGAGAGAAGACTAATATAGAGCTGGTGTGTTACTCAGACTCTGATTGATGTGGAGACAGAGTTGACAGAAGAAGTACTTCTGAATATTTGTTTAAGTATCTGGGAAGTCATATTTCTTGGTGTTCCAAGAGGCAACCAGTTGTTGCTTTGTCAACCTGTGAAGTTGAATATATTGCAGGTGTTGTGGTTGCATGTCAAGTTGTTTGACTTCTGAATTTACTACAAGATCTGAAGATCAATGTAAATAAGCCTATAAAGCTGATGATTGATAACAAGTATACAATCAATCTTGCCAAGAACCCAGTGTTGCATGGGAGAAACAAGAATATTGAGACTATGTTTCATTTTCTGAGAAGTCATGTTCAAAATGCAGTGTTAGAAGTTATGCACTCTAGCACCCAGAAGTAGTTGACAGATGTTCTGACGAAAGCGATAAAGATTGATCAATTTCTCCACTTGAGGGATGTAATTGGTGTTATTAGTTTTGATTAGCTGAATATGAATTAAGGGATAATGTTAGAAGTAATTCATTTTCAACATTTGTAGTATTTGTTTTGTTAAGCTTAACCTAGTTAGTGTAGATTAACATGTTGCCTAGGTGACATTATTATTTGTGTATATATAGTACTGTAGTTGTAAATAGTTGTATCCGCTGAGTATTGTAGTGCAATATATGTGCAATCATTTAACTGTAACTATTTTGGCAGAGTAGTGGAAGTTTGTTAGAATTTGTTATTCTCTCTCTTCTCTTTCTTCTTCCATCTTCATCTTGTGCACCAACAATGATTATATATTAATTTAAATTTGAAGAACTCTCTCTTATATGTGTAGCTGCAATGCAGAGATTATATGTTTTCATAGTCTTGAATTTAATTGAATTATTTCTCGTAAGACAAAAAAACATTATCTTGAATCTTTTAGATCTCAAAAGATAATGAAACAAAGATGAAAATCTTGAAGTTCAAAATTTTTAAAATGCAGAAAAAAAAAGAGAATGATGCTTGTGCTATGGTGGTGAGAAGTTAATTAGAAGAGGAAGAGAAGGAGAGGTTGAGTGTTGTGGCTATAGGAGAAAGAAGATGAACCGATGAATCCCTTTGGGTGGAAAATGTCATGTTTCACTTTAAATCATCTTTTGATCTCAACCATCAATTTGATCTAAGGGCTTATAATCATTCATCTCACTCTCACATAAGAAACACATTTGTCCATATATATATATATATATATATATATATATATATATATATATATAAACATTTAAATTTAAAATGTGTCTTTTTTTAATCTTAGTTTTAATGGAATTAGAGTTTGTTGGAGTTAATCTCCACAAAATTAGTTTATAAGAAAAAAATTATATCATTTATGAATATATATTCAGATTATATATTATTAGATGATCCATAACCTTAATAAATATAAGTAGAATTCCTTTTTAATCCAATGCAACTTCATAAAATCAGATTAAGCCTACAGGAGGTATAAGTAGATCACAAGTACTAAAGTAAAAAAATGAAATTAATACTATACCACAACTCCACAAGGATGTTGACATGACATGACTAGATTTTTGTATACCAGAATTAAATGTAGCATGACCTTGACTTGGAAAACAAACAACCACACATTACAAACAAGAAGTTTTGCATTGTACCACACACAAAATTATCCTAAACAAACTATCAACAAGAAAATAAAACAAATATTAATCAAACACTTATCTTCTGCTCCTGAGGGTATAAGGAATATTGTTTGATTCTTCCATGGAATCTCCGTGACCTGTTTCTGGTTCATGACAACGCCTAGCATGCTTCTTTACACATGGTATCATGAAGATGAGCACCATGAAAAGAGAGAAAACTATGACAAAAACCATAAGCATTATCTTTCCATTTAAGGCATAGTTCTTGTCATCAGAGAATTGAACATTGTCATCTTCTAGTTGTTGAGGACTGTAAGAACTCATCATAGATACAAATTAAGGGAAGTGTTAATGGAAAATGTTGAGTTCTCTTACAAATGCACCAAACTTGCGCAATATTATTTGGCTTAGTTTGCAACAATATTCTACTTGATGATGATTGAGAATTATTTTTCTGTGTGAGTACAATGAGATGCAACTAGGCTCTGAACCAAGTGGTCCATGGTTGCTTTGTTTTTTGAATTGTATTTATTTAGTAACATGTGATATGAATGTTGCAAATGAATGCTACGTTCTTGTTGTAGTAATTAGTATTTTTAAGACTTTTTAATATAAAAAATATTTATTTTTTCAGATTTATAGAAAAATCAATGTATTTAGACTATATGATCTAGATATATTAATTTTTTTAATGATCTAATCAGTTGAAGGACTTGTGATTGATAACACTTCATAAGGATAACGTTATCCAACTTTTTCTTAAGGTTATGCCGCTGTCACCATGTGTGGAATTTTTCTTAAGGTTATGCCGTTGTCACCATGTGTGGAATTTTTCTGATAAAACTATTACACTTCTATCCTTTTCAAAATGCAAAATCATTATGTGTGAATCACTGTTATAGATTTGTTAAGAAATTTTTTATTCAAAATTAATATCTCTCTCCCTTGAGCACGAAGACGTGAAAAGATATCAGAATGTATATAAATTCTTGGTAATAAAACGTTGGTTAATATATAAATAATTAGTACAGATGAAACTCTGGTGAGCATAGGCATCCCAACTATATTAAAATTTCTACATAGGCATCCCAACTATATTAAAATTTCTACATTAACACTTTAAAAATCTAAAGTAAGAAACAATAGTTATTTCTCTAAGGTTAAATATATTTTTCGTTTTTATAAATAATCAAAATTTAATTTTAGTCTTATACAATTTTTTTTTTAAAAATAGTCATTCTAAAATTTTTCATTCAAATTTTAGATATTTATAGTAAATTTCCTCTAACAAAAGCTGACATGTCTCATCATATTTTTTGCCACATCACTTAAAGTCAATATTTTGTTTGACAAAAAAAAACATGTTAGATTGCGAGGTTACAAATCTTCATAAATTTAGTGATTTTCTTCTAATTCATCTTGCTCGTCTTCTTCTCCTTCACCATGTTGTGAATTTGCATGGAAAAAAAAGAATCTCCCTTTAGGATTCAAAAAAAGCCTTTGTGGGTTGGATAAATATAAAGAAGAGTTAGAGTGCACCATTTAGATGATAGTTACCAAGCTAAAAATCTAAAATAACAGAATAATTATCTCACTAAAAAATTTAAGATTAAATATGTTTTTTTGTTCTTATAAATAATCAAAATTTGATTTTAGTCTTATACAATTTTCCTCTAAAGAATAGTCATTTTAAAGTTTTTCATTCAAACTTTAGGTCTCTGTCACTACTTCCTTTAATGGAAGTTGTCGTGACATGTCATGTTGCATCATGTCACTTAAATTCAATATTTTGCTTGACTACAAAAAACACGTTAGATTGTGGGATTATAAATCTTCATAAAATTAGTCATTTTCTTCTAGTTCATCTTGCTCGTCTTCTTCTCCTTCACTATGTTGTGAATTAGCGTGAAAAAAGACAACCTCCCTTTAGGATTCAAAAAAAACCTATGTAGGTTGGATAAATAGAAAGAGGAGTTGGAGTGTACCATTTAGATGATAGTTACCAAGCTAAAAACTTAACCTTTAAGTGCCAATAAAAAAAACAAAAAAAAACGCTCGCAAATTGTTCGACGAAATGCTTGAACGAACAACAGTTGCGACGAGATGCCTGAGCGAACAACAACTTTTAGCTTAAAATTGCATAACACATCTTGGACCGCCTTTCTTAATCGAAGCACCTGAGAAATTTAGTTGTTGAAAATCATCATGACGAATTGTATTCAAAGTTGAAAACAAAGGATGTTCCATGATATCATATCTTCCATCACAAAGATTAATTCCACCCACGAAACTTATGATTTATATTTTATTCCATTGTGCAGAACCAACAACTCTATTGTCAACAATTATAGTTTTCTGATCATGAGTGAACATTGTTGAAGTTTCAAAACCGTATACATATTCCCTTGTTGTCGATATCAAAATTGCATCTTGGAAGTGTTTGTAATGAATCACTCTCATATATAATGACATCAAGCTTCCTGTAGAGCAAGTGCAACATCGTGTAAATTTATGAAACTGATGTTCTTATGAGGGAAAATGTTGATAGTAGTGAAGGGTTTGGTTTGATATGAATTGGTAGATTTATAGAGGTGAAGAAGTTGAAGGGAGAATATGATCCATTGTCTTAAGCTTTCAAGTGAAGGAAGCGATGTTTATATGCTTCAGTGAAGGAAATTGGGTTTTATGGAGAAATCAAAGAATTTATTGATTGTTGGTTTTCATTCATTTAGGAAGGTTTAACTACCACAATCTAATGCATTTTTGGTAGTAAACTATAATGTTGACTTTAAGTGACGTGACATGGTGTGCCACGCCAGCTTCTGTTAGGTCAAATAGATGACAAAGACCAAAATTATGAACAGAAAAACTTTGGAGGATCATTCTTTAAAAAAAAACTTATAGGGATTAAAATAAAATTTTGGGTTATTTGTAGAGACCATATACATATTTAACCCATAAATTTATTAGAAAAATCATGTAGGATGAAACCTCTTTAGATAAAATCTAATAGTCTTTTTCTTAATTTATTGTAAATAAAAATAAATCATGCTTAAGTTTTGGGTTTTTATGAGGTTATTCTTATAATGAAGTTTGTTTATGTTAGTCGAGACAAATATGAATGATATATTATCATATGCAGTTTTGGGTTTGAAATAGGCAGTAATCGAACATTTGTCCTAAAATTGTCCCGTCGATAATAGTATGATTTAATTTGTGCTTTGATGTTTTATCACATTTTATTTATTTTTTATTTATTGCTTATTATAGTTTTAGTTGGATCTCTTTGTTGTAATTTAAAATTTATCATTTCTCGTAGTTGATATACTTTTTTGCTATTCTTGATTCTCACTTAGGTTAAAACCATGTGATGTTTTTTAAATTGAGAAAAATGAACAAACCAACTATGTATGACTTGAATCGCAAGTTAGAAGTCTTAAAACAAGATGTTTTTTTATGCTTGATTCAAATCACAATTTTGGATGATTTAAATCAAGAGTAAAAGAGAAATTTGGAAATTGGTGTTGTAAACTTGATTCGAATCAAGGTTTTTCCTGAATCGAATCAAAGGCACATTAACTCGAATCACATATATGGTTGATTTGAATCATGCATGAAAAAAAGTTTTAGAATTCACTTCTGGTTGTGTGATTCGAATTAGGTGATTTCTTGACTCGAATCACATGATTCGAATAAAACATGCCAATCTCATATTTTAGCATCTTGATTTCATTTGATTCAAATCATAACTTTAGCATCTGACTCTAATCAAATTGCTTATTTTTCACCTATTTTGTGTGTTATCTCTAGCACATATATAATTTATTTTTATTTCTCTCTCTAGAATAATCAATTCAAATTTTTCAGAATCCTTGAAAAACCAAGAGTATTCTTTCATTCGCAAACATTTTCTCCTTTTATTTAAACTTAAAGAAAAACTTCCTTGAGTATTGATTTTGTGTGTTCCGATTAAGTGGTGTGTGAGATTCTTTTAAACATCCATCATCTTCAACCTTTAGTCAAAAAAACTCATTGTCATGGTTACCCAGCTCTAAGATTGAGTGTAAGTGGTAGTTACAGGATACATTTAGGATTCTAATGTTTTTTGTGAAGCTTATTGTGTGTTTTCACATTGAAGAATTCATGAGTTCTAATTATTGGCTGATTTAAATCAAGTGTAAAAGTGAAATTTAGAAATTGGTGTTGTAAACCTGATTCGAATCAAAAAAATTCCTGAATCAAATCACATATACGGTTGATTTGAATCATGCATGAACAAGAAATTGGAATTCACTTCTGGTTGTGTGATTCAAATTAGGTGATTGCTTGACTCGAATCACATTATCCAAATCATGATCTGAATCAAACATGTCAATCTTATATTTTATCATCTTGATTTTCATCTGATTCAAATCACAACTTTAGCACCTGACTCCAATCAAATTGCTAATTTTTCACCTAATTTGTGTCTTATCTCTAGCACATATATAATTTATTTTTCTTTCTCTCTCTAGAATAATCAATTCATATTTTTCACAATCCTTGAAAATCCAAGAGTGTTCTTTCATTCACAAACACTTTCTCCTTCTATTTAAACTTAAAATAAAAACTTCCTTGAGTACTGACTTTGTGTGTTCTGATTAAATGGTGTGTGAGATTCTTTTAAACATCCATCATCTTCAACCTTTAGTCCAAAACTCCATTGTCGTGGTGACTCAACTCTAAGATTGAGTGTGAATGGTAATTACAAGATACATTAAGGATTCTAATGTTTTTTGAAGCTTGTTGTTTGTTTTCAGATTGAAGAATTAGATTTCATGAATTTTGATTAAGTGTTGTATGAGATTCTTCTGAACATTCATTATCTTCAACCTTTAGCCAAAAAATCCATTGTTGTGGTTACTTAATTCTAAGATTTAGCGTGGGTGGTAGTGGCAAGGTAAATTAGGGATTCTAATGTTTTTTGTGAAACTTGTTGTGTGTTTTCAGATTGAAGAATCAAACTGTGTCACTACTACAAACAGTATCTACCACCTTGGTTGGGAAAAAGTTTTCATCATAGTCGGTTGCTCGTGGTAACGAAAGGTGTGATAGAAAGTTGACTAATTTTTCCATCGAGCTAATGACCAAGGTGAAAAACTAAATAACGTGCTACTTAACCCCATGGTTGGGCCTATTAATCGAGGTGAAAGTAGCTTGGTCATGGGTTTGATTCCTAGAAAAATTATTTTGGCATTTTGGCGCATGGACTTTTCCCCATAGTTGTTAGGTTTAATCCATGGTATAGGTGTGAGGGGGATAACATTTCATCCCGGTTAAGAGATCCAACCGTGGGGAATTCCATTGTTATTTTAAAAAAATTTATTTTATTTTATATATAATTTCTTTATAATCTGTATATTGTATACCACATTTTTACCATAACAAAATGACACCAAAATATGCACTAAAATATGAAACAAAACTATACATTATATATGCACCGAAATGGCGTGCATGTTGTACCAAAATGTGAAACAAAATTATACATTATTTAAATCAAAACCAATATTTCACACATTTTTCAAAATAAGTATTTACTCTACTTATAAATCTCATGAAATCAAGATGCCCAACATGAATGAGCATCTTTTAAGTCTTCTTCTATGAATGGTGTCTAGTTGTTAAACATCTATAAGTTGAACAAAATGTAAAAGTATTTAATTAGAAATAATAACAAACTATTATGCAGAACAAAAAAACCAAATTTTAAAATAGAGGGATCAAAACTAAAAAAAGTGAAAATATGAGAACCAAAATTGTAATTAAGCCAAACATTAACATGCAATTGTAAATATATTTTACATGCTTCTAAGAATGAACAATGTTGGCAGAGACAAAATTTATCATGTGTTTCATGACATAAAATTCACATTCGTATCCTCCTGGTTGTCTCGCCAATGCAAATAAATTATATATAATGAATAATAATATACATTAAAATACATGTAAGATAAATAAATATCACAAATAATACACTTACTTTATTAGAGATGAACTTCAGTGTTCATCATCCTTCTGTGAACATTGTGCAAAACTAGAAAAGAAGGATGAGGAAGATGAAGTTAATAGCTACCAATGAATAGTATCATAGTTACATTACACTTAGAGCTGGAATAAGTATCAACAACTTTAACAGAAATTGTTAAATTTAACCCCTAACTGTAACAACTAATACTATATTAATGGTAACCGTTAACTCTCAATCTTTTTTCTCTAACACCCCCCTCAAACTAAAGGATGGTGACTTTCAGACATAACCTTGAGTTTGCCTCGTAACACCTGAAAAGTTGTTGTACCTGTGAGTGCAACTTTCAGTTAGATGTATTTTGTATGATGTCAAAACTAGGATATTTTAGCATTTATGTATATTTGACGGCATCCTCTGAGTCTTAATAGGAATCTTAGCATTAGGAAGCATAAAAATATTTTGAAATGATTTAGAAAAGGTTTCATGCATTAAAAATAGTTTTTTATGGGAAAAATAATCTATGTGTCGACACATACGTGTTATAAGTCAACACATAGAAGAAAGTTTTTCTATGAGTCAACACATGTAACTCATTTTTAAATCATGTAGATCCAGCTTCTGTTTGATGTGTCGATTGTATGTGTCGACACATGACCTATACAGGTTAACACACGACTTATACAGGTAGACACATGCATCGAATGTGTCGATACGTGACTTACATAGGTCGACACATGCAACACATTTTTCCAAAAATTCATGATTTTTTCAAATCCTTTGCATTCCTTTTGCCTCCAACTTTCATACATATAAATACTTCATACATGCATCATTTAAATATATGAAACCAGAATTATCAAAGAATTCTTTTCATCTTCAACCTACGTTATATGCATACACACAAACAAACTACACATAATCATTTTTTGTCTGGGTGTTATATAGAACAAGTGTTGATAACGTCTAATTTAGATTGTTGAATTGTAAATTGGGTTGAGATCTTTGGTGGGTTTCAAATAAGAAAACCAAGTTGGGATTTTCCTTCAAGGTCAATTAGGGATTTGAAGGTTTTGGATAATATTACACAATTTGGATTCGATCGATTGAAAGCTTTGAAGAATGGAGGTTTCTTTCAAAGGAGTAGCGTGAGACAGTGGATCATCTTGGTAAATCTTGGGTTACAATAATTTGCAATTTGGATTTAATCGAGTGAAAGCTTTGAAGAACAAGGGTTTCTAGCAAATGAGTAGCGTAAGACGGTGAATCAAATTGGTATTGTTGGGTGACTTGATCAAGGGAAGAGAAAGTGTTAGAATCAACATCAAACATAAGGTTTGTAGGGTTGCATTGCTACATTTCTCTTGTAAACGACTTTTGCAAAGTAAGGTTGAATTTCATTATCTTAATTCGAGTTCGAATTAAGGGCAAACATACTCATAACGAGGCTGATTGGGGAACTTCCTAAGCAAATCCTTGTGTACTCTCTCTCCATCTCTTTTACTTTTTATTTGTAAATTGTTGAATTCATCGATTGTGCAATCAATACGTTTGGTGAAACTTTTTTATATCCTTTTGAAAAGGTTTTATTGAGTTGATCATAATCTATTAGATTATGGTTGGATTTGAAAATAAATAAAACCATACAAAATTCTAAATAAAATTGATTGCACACAAGGTGTTTGATAATTTGTCTCAATAGAATTTTTGTGCATTTTATCATTGAGAATATGCCTTACTATTAGAGTAATATTCAGCTGATTGTGATTAAATGTTATTTGATCGAATTTGTTTCTCATTATAATAACTTGATTCTATATACGCATATCCCAGCTTTTCGATTGCGGTTTGATTTAGACTATTCAATATGGGTCACTTCCGCTAGCCGTTAAACTTTTAAAACATAATTTTTGTAAAGTTTTTTAACTTGGGATCTACTCACCCCCTTTGGATCGTTTCCTATCATATAACAAGTGGTATCATGAACTTCGGTTAATTCCGTGCTTCAATATTCACTTATTAGAAAATGGCTATTGAACCTAAAGAGGCGTACAATAGAGCTCCCATCTTTGCTGGTGAAAATTATGGCTATTAGAAATCTTGTATGTGTATCCATATCAACTCCGTTGATAAGGGTGTATGGGACGTCATCATCACTGATACTAATCAAATTACAATGACCAATGGTGAAGGTGTCATCATACCAAAACCGAAAGAACAATGGAATGATAGTGATAAGAAATTATGGTCACATGATTGGAAGGCACAAAATATTCTAATATCTGCACTTGGTGTTGATGAATATTATCGCGTTTCCCATTGTGAAAGTGCCAAAGCTATGTGGGACACATTAGGAGTTGCCCATGAGGGAACTAATGAAGTCAAATAATCTGGGATAAATACCTTAAATCAAGAGTTTGAACTATTTCGCATGAAGCATGGTGAAACCATTACCGGCATGAAAAAGAGGTTCACACATCTTATAAATTGGTTGAATGCTCTAGGTAAGCCTATTTCTAATGATATTTCTACTAATGAAGTTTTGAGGTGTCTTAATAGGGAATGACAACATAAGTTCACCGCAATAAAAGAAGCGAGTGATCTTAAAACACTTGAGCTCACAAATTTATTTGGCAAGCTAGAAGAACATGAGCAAGAACTCACTTGCTTGGAAAAACATGAGAAAAATATTGAAAAGAATATAAATAAGGAGAAAGGGAATGGCAAGGAGGTATAAAATAAGTCTATTGCTCTAAATACTTCAAGTTCAAGGTCCTCAACTAATAAGCAAAGTGATTGTGAATCAAGTGATGATGAGAACTCCGATGATGAAGAAGTGGGGTTGTTTGTCAAAAGGTACAATAGGTACATAAGGAAAAATGGAGTCAAGCACTCCAACAAGAACCTAATCAAATTTAGAAGGCTATCTAACTCCCCAAAGGAATATGAGAATAAGAAGGGTAAACTTAGAACTTCATGCTACAATTATGGAAAAGTCGGTCATTATAGGTCAGAGTGTCCATTGATTAAGAAACACAAAGAGAAAGGTCATCATAAGAAATCTAGCAAGTCTAGAAGAGCCTATATTGCTTGGAAGAGTGAAAGTGATTCTTCAAATGATGAAAGCTCAAGTTCAAGCGTTGAATCAGCCAAGCTCTACTTAAAGTGAAATTCTATTATTATTTATTCAGTTTGTGAAATGCCCCCTATTATGCATTATGAATGTATTGGTGAAAAATCAATCATGTTGTTAGTTAGTTGCAGGTTGATTAGTCGTGAGTGAAGCTAAACATGACTTGTTTTCCCTGTTATTAGTTGAAACTGATCATCTAAAATCCTCTTGTTTAGTTAACTGGTTAAATTTTAAACGGAAAAATGAGTATTGCAAACTGTTTTGGTTTTGTTGATTTGAAATTAATGCTGACTAGTATAAAATTTGCAGGGTGCTTGTTTGTTGTGAAATTCAAATAAGGTGGAGATGCATTTGGTTTGAATATGGTTTGTTGGTGTTGTGCTTCTTGTTGCAGGTTGTAATGGAAAGGTTCTTGGAGGTGTAATGTGAAAAATGGTGGTGATTGCCAAGACAAACAAATGACCCGCTTCTCAATTTTCAATGTCATCCAATGTGATGTAATGTAGTGTAACATGCTAATGTGGTGTGATTGACTTATGTAAAAATGATTCAATGTAATGTTAATTTTTATGTGATGCAAGTGACTATTATTGGATTTATGCCCCATGATGCAATGTAATATGAATAATATTTTTTACTAAATTAAAATCGTCCTCTCGTTTATCTTACTTCAAATCACTCATGTATGAATGTTTTATGCAAAGGTTCTCACTTAAATCCCAGATACTTGATCAATGCAATGGAGAAAATCATTTGAAGAACCAAAGTTAATATAATGATGTCATGACATGGTTTAATCAAACATAAGTGACAATTGACCCTAGGTGACATAGAAAATGAAATGGATTAACATGGTGGGTTATAATTAGGCTTAGTATAGTCAAAGTTGGTCAGTTGAATTTGGTCAACCGGTTGACCAAAAAGTCAACAGCTGACCAAAAGTTAACTTAGGTAAAAACATGCAATTGAGTGTATAGGTCTTGATTTATGATGAATCCTAAAAAGAAATGCAAGAGATGAATGGATCAAGTGATAGAAATGACTTGTAATATAAGTAAGCAAAGGCTTGAATCTGAGTAATGCATCTTGCAACAAGTAAAAGTTGTCATGCCATTAAATGATAATTACAAATGCACCATGTATCAAGAACCATTGACTAGGAGTGAGCTATGGACTTAAATGGAATCATGAACAAAACATGAATGAGACAAGGCCTTTGACCAAATGGATCATCCAATAAATAGGCATGTAACATGCCATGGCCAAGAGATGATTGACAAGAATGGTATGATGCAACCCAAAATGATCAGATAGTTTAACACAAAATTGAGCCTCCCAAATTAGGGTTTCAAAGTCACCAGACAAACCACATGAACAATGATAACAAAACAAGCAACCAGGCTCTATAAGCAAGCTCAAACCAAATGACCCATAAAATTAAGATTTCAAAATCATCCAAGGCAAGCCACATGAACAAGGAACACCCCAAAGTCAAGAATTAAGGTTTATGCACAATGAATACCATAATGCCATCTCCAAGAGCTTAAGCACCAAGAATTAGGGTTTCATACCTTGATCTAGGTGAATGTAACACCATTATCCCTAGGGCTTGATTCTCAAGAAAAAACCTACCCTTTTTAGGTATAAATAGCCACAAACTTTAAATATATAGTGTATGTGTTGCAAGTGTTAATATGAATGCATGATGCACGTGTACGAGTGCAGATGACCCTCAAGCAAAAGGTTAGAGGAAAAGTGAAAAGGGGAGGGGGGTTTTGGGGTATTACACACGCATATCCGACTTGTCATGTGTTTCGACCTATATTGAGGATATGTCACATTCTTCTACATTCATTCCACTCAGAGGGAATCAGGTGGCAAAGTCGTTCTGAGTGTATCTTGACAGCTTGGTAGCAAAAGTTATACACTTTCAGTCGTACGTAGATCAGAGTATACATGTCCCTTTGACGACATAATCTTCTACTATGGATGGTTAGCTTGCAGACCACACCTGATGTTTCTACATCTGCCTGAGCATGTCATGCATAAATTTGGCTATATACAGTTTGTTTCGAAAGAACCTTTAGAGTTTATTTCTCCCACTATGACACGCAGAGATGTGGGTGCCATGTATGATGATTACCTTAATCATCTAGTATCGAATACACCACATGGTACCCTAACTTATAACGGTTTGAGTGTTGCATACGATTACATATGTATTTCAGGGTGTCACATTCTTATATGACACCAGATGCTCTGGGTGATCCACGTAGGTTAGCTCATCAGGAGATACTAGATGAGAAACAGACGATGGCAGATCATGTTGTTGATGTATTGCCTAGATATCGATGTATCATGGATATGACGCATGCTAATATATACATATGAGTCTTTCCTAAAGGCTCTTAGGCGAGGGACATTGTAGATGTCATCATGGAGGATGCACGGTCGACACTGCACTATAGGAGACATCGTAAGAACAGGGGGGATAAATATGGCATACATAATAATATATAATATTTATATTAGGAGTACTATTATTGTTTGTAATTTATTTTGACTTCATTATGTATTTCAAATTTATTCATTTATATACGAATTTTGACTTCATTATGGTTTAATTTATATAACATCTAATATGATTGTATACTTATAATTAGGGGCGTTCACAGTGCGGTTTGGGCAATTTTGATACTAAAAATCATCTGAACCGCAAGAGAAAAATAAGTGTGGTTTGGTTTGGTTCGACTGACTTTTAAATGATAAAATCGAATCAAACTAAAAAAAAACTAATGTAGTTTGATTCAACTCGGCTGGTTCGGCTTTTTACTAAAAAATTATTAAACTATACATACACATATAGAGGACAACATTACTTTGTGTATTGTCATTCATACATTACCAAGTAACAACAAAACTCAACATATTTGGACAACAACTTCCTATTTAATATATAAAAATGATATTAGACAAAATTGGAATAATAAATATAAAACAATAGCATAAATCAAATATCAAAAATATTATAATGAAACAAAAAAAATAGCGGAGATTAGGATTAGTGAAGATGAAAAAGAAAGAACAAGAGATGAGAGATTAAATAAGAAGAGGTGTGATAAAAACGAAATTAGAAGAGAGAACAATAATATAAAAATGAGAGGATGAATTTGAACACTGCAAATCCAATATTATTCATTTTTTTTGCGGTTTTCAATTTTTTTGATTGATTTGCAGTTTAAAATTTGGATCGGTTTGAATTTGAACACCCCTAGTATCCACCTTGAACTCGACTTCGAACCGACTTTGTTTATTTTATTATGTACTTTATTATTTTAGTTTTGATCATTTAGAATATTAAATATTGTTAATATTTTGATATTTTGATTTGTATTTATTATTTAAAATATTTGAAATATATGTATGAAATTTTATTTTTATTATTTATAATGTAATTTAATTTTAAAAAAATAATTTTATTAAATAAATGATGACGGAGCGGAAATACCCAAACTCAATTTGTTTGAGTTTTAATTCTCTATTTTTGATGAAATTGGGACAAAAATATGGATTACTTTAGAATTTGAATTTGGGGAGTTAAAAAACGTGAACCGTTAGTCATGCCTACTCCTAATCACAAAGTAAACCGAGAGAAAATAGAACAAACCGGTTCAAACGAACTAATTCGATCAAACCACAAACCCGGTATTGGGTATTGAAAACCGTCTTGTTCACTCTCGTATGCAATTCCTTTCCACTTTCCTTTTCTCATAAAACACAGAATCCGTTCTTCTTCCTTTTCTGTTTTCCCTCCACCATTGAAGCTCGGTCCCAAAGCTTAAGGGTTATTTAATTTCCCCACAGTAGGTTTCAATCCTCATCTGTTTGATAAAATGCTTCAACCGAACTTTGTGAATAGGAAACACTTGTCATAGATGAAATGAACCAAGATAGGTTTTAGTGACATTGATAGTGCAGTGTTATAACTATTTCCTGCTTAATTGGTTATTTGATTTTGATCTAGTGATGCAAAGTAAATTGTGAGATTTTTACCTGCTATTTAGTTGGTTATTATCTATGTATGAGAGAGTAGATGAGATTATCGTAATCAACTCCTACAAGTAAAATTTGTTCATGATGCAGGTACTAGATATACAGTTCGCCTATTGAAGTACTCTGTGGAATGGAAGAATCGTCATTTTTGGACCCAATGATTGGTCATCTTCGGGGAACTTGCAAGTATGTCCATGTTAACTACTGGTGTCATTTTCTCTGAATTGTAGCTTTATTAATCTTTACTACTGATTATATTTTCTATCATTCTGTAGTAACTACAATAATTCTTTGTACTGCAATACTTATTTTTCTCTAGGCATTTTTTTCGTTAATTAAATATTAGAAACTAATTATTGTCATTTGATTGAAGAATTGTTTAGTCATATCAATAAGTCTATGGAATCTCATTTCAAATAATTGAATATTAATGACAAAGTTCAGTAACCCGTACTATGGTAGCATACTTTGCAATTTGCATGATATAATTTAGATGATAGATACTTTGCACAATGCCCTGGTGCATTATTCTTGGAAATTCACCTCATCCCATGCTGTCTATTAATGGGAAATATCAATTTGTTGGAATTGTTTTGATAATATTAGGTACTATACTGGTTATCCAAAGTATCTTGGACCATCACGGGTTGTTCATTTCACCTCCGAGCGTGAGTTTGTCAATCTCCTTCATGAAGGGTTTCCCATGGTTGTTGCTTTTACTATCAGGTGATCTGGTTGGAGTCAGCTCTTGAATACTCTTACTCTGAAGCTTATTTAGGTGTGAATGAAAAAGAAAAGAAATAAAATGAATTAATTTAGGAATGACTTCTTATTATTCTATAATGCAGGGGGAATTACACAGAACATCTTGACAAAGTATTAGAAGAAGCTGCTTCTGAGTTTTATCCACATGTAAAATTTATGCGTGTAATTTATTTTATTAATGATCTCTTACTACTTGTTTGTGTTGGCACTTGGGAGTCATACCTATGTATATTTTTACTCACGATGAAGCATTGCAATCGTCTAGTCTGATAGAGTCACAAAAACATACACAAATGTGCTCATTACTTTGCAATGAGTTGGAGTTTACTAATAGGAAAGTAGGCACTAGGCTTACAGTAGAATTTATCTTTTATCGTGTTCCTTTTTCTGTACTTTTATTGCTTGTTATTGTCTATGCACTTTGCAGCGTTTCTATTCCACATTGATGATGACATGATAATATTTTGTGCTTTGCAGGTTGAGTGTCCAAAGTATCCTGGGTTTTGTATAAGTCGGAAGAAAAAGGAGTACTCATTCATGGGAATATTTCATAGTCCAACACATGTATGGTATTCCTTTCTGTTTGCTAAGCCTCTTAACCTCAGTGCCTAAATTGCTAATTGGATAAAATTATGATAAATTTTCTTCTGATGGCATGTTTAAGTAAACCCAAGAAGCACAAATTCTATGACAATAATTTGGTTTTTAGTAATTGGTTGATCTTTTCATTGACTCAATGGAAATGTCGTTACTTGAGACATGCGTTTCTTTTTACAGGTGGCTAACCAGGGTAGGGTAGCTGATCCAAATATTACTAAATACAATGTGAAAGTCATGCCTGTAAGTATCCCTCCTCCTGCTTTTCAGGAAAATTGTAAAGCATGTAATACCAGCCATGATTATTTGTATTTTGAACAATCCCCCTTAAGAAAATATCAAATACTGAAAATGTACCCTTCCCAGGTATTAAATCTAGTAATCAATCACTAAGATCAACTTAAGCACATGTTTCTTTTGGATCAAGCGCTAACCACTAGGCTAAAAGCAATTGTTGTTAATGAGGGCGCAACTTTATTTTCTTATAGCATAGAGCCCTCAAGGGGTTGCGCCCAACCCATACTAAACGCCATGGGTTGGGATGTTAAGCCCATCGAATCCCTAAGGGTGATGCTGGATTAATAAATCCAACAGTTTCTTGATATGAAGCCATTTAGGTTTTTACCAATGAAATTTGTCTACTTGCCATGGAGGGTTCCTCAAAGTTAATATTTCTTCCATTCCATGTACAAGGAGCCATTTCCTATCATTTAAAAATAAATTTTCTTACTCAAAATTGATATTTCATTTTGAAACAAAATTAATTAATAATTAGAAAGTATAAAAGTGTAGATTGCAAGATTGCTTAAAGATTACTATATCAATGGAGCAAAATGTATATTGAGTTGCTTAAATATTATGTGGCATAGTTGAAATTGAGAAGCTCTTAATAGCTGCTAAACAACTAAAAGTTTTGTAACCAGTAAAAGTGGCTGTAAAACCTATCAAACATTTTTGAACTTCTATGACATATGTCAAAGGCTTTGGCTTTGAATATTTTTAATAATATCATACTTCCATTTGCTTGGGTGCAATTGCAGTTCAACTACGATATCAGTGTTTACGGGTTTAGAGAAATCTTCAAGCGCTATGGGATCTGAGCATCAGATTTGAAGTAAGGTTCTAGTAGGAAGGTTTTATCTTTCAAATAATAAGGAGCCACACCAAATTATACTACCTATTTTATTAAATTGTAATTGTATATCATCATAAGTTACAACTTCAGGCCAGTAGATGGCAAATTATAATTACCTGTTTTGTTGATGTCTCAACCCTTAAATATAATTTGGTTCAGTCCATTCATGGAAATGTTCTCTTAATTCCTTCATTTTGGTTGTTTAAGTTGTATAGTAAAGTTAATTGATGTAGCTTTTAGGTTGTTTTTCTCTTAATGTTGTGGTATTTCAACTATTGGCTCGATTGGCTTTTCATTTTGATTTGTTTTTGAAGAAAATTATTGTTAATAGAACGGGGGATTTTTAAACAAATAAGCTCTATATCTCTCTAGATATTGGCAATAGTGATCTTTTGTTATTGGAATTGAACTGGAATGTCTTACCTTAATTAGATCCCCTCCAGACTTCGTGCTTAGAGGACCGTGAAATTGAGATGTTTTACCTTAGTCACACTGCCCTTCCAACTCCCGTTTTTGAGAGATTGTGAACTCAAATAATTTTAGTTGGACCTCAAAGAGCTTGGCCAACCAATTATTTAGTCTGTAAGTAACACGGAGACGACTTGGGTGCAAAAGGGAGGGGTGTAGTGGCGAGTACGTGATCTCATCCGACCCAATACTCCTCAATCATGGATCATGGGGGAATGCGTCCGACCACATATTAGGAGAATAATTGAAGTCATCATAAGTTGCATAGATTAATTGCACTATTTATTTTAGGGAATGATTGACTTCACTCACTCCACTATCAGGTCAAAGTTACGGCGTGCATAGGCGAATTGATAGGCATTAGAACCGATCTTTGCAGCAACTCTTGGATCAATAGTTGGGTGAGTCTTTCACTCTTTTACATATTTTGATAGAAAAGCCCTCTTGTGCATCTCATTGCAGGAAGTATATCCCTTATTAAACTAAATGCGAGGATAGTTGGTGTCTACCATGGAACCTAGTAAAAATAATCTGGATCACACTCTCATTTGAAACATTCTTTGCCATAATCCCTATTTTGCAATGGTGAGACGTGGCACCACTAGCAAGATAAGTGGTGACCAATGAGCCATAACAGAGATGTGACATGCTATGGAAGAGTTATGTCGCCACAATGAATCCTGTAAAATAGAGTTTTGCATTTCCATTAATAACGACACGAGGACGACCCATCGAAGGGCGCGAAGATCTTAGATCCATAACACCCTTTAGAAGAAATCTAGGATGCACCCACACTAGAGAACTTCAAGCCACTGACCTAATAACCTTTGATGGGTAAAGCGACCCACATGAGCACATAATTGATATCAACACTCAAATGGTGATAATAGGCACCATTGACTCCATGAAGTCTAAACTCCTATTTGATACGTTCAAGGAGACGACATTGAGGTGTTATATGAACCAACCTAAATTCTAGATAACCAACTATCAAGACCTCTTAAGGAAGTTGATTCACCAGTTATCGACGAGCAAGTATCGAAGGGTCTCAACAACTAGTTTGTTTAATGTCCACCAGAGACACTCTGAATCTTTGAAAGATGACCTCACTAGGTTTAACGAGCCGACCGTAAAAGAGGTTCAAGAATAGTAAGAAAGTTGAGCATTTCAATGAGGCCCTCGCCTAAAAGGATGTTTCCTCCATGACAACACTACAACAAATAATATTTTTCATGACAAATCTTTCACCTCGAACAATAGAAGATCGAGGTATAAAGACAAGACGCGCTATTTTTTGTTATTCAAAAAATAAAAAACCATACATTCCCTTGAGTTTTCATAACATCGAGGTGAAAAAACAACTCAGTACAAGCTTTGATTCGCAGCTATCGCAGTTTATGATTTGTTTGTTTATAAGTGTAAAATAAAATGTTCTAACCCTTCAATTTTATATTTAACTGAGGCATAAAACAATAAGATTTTAATATAAAAACACTTGTTAAACAAATTTTACCCTAATCCTTACTAATATGAAGTCTCCCCAAACTCGTAAGGATCATTCTTTGGGATGGATTGCAAGATAGAAAAAATCATCAATGTTCTTCTATTTTGAACAAAACGTTTTTTTCTACCCTTGTAATCTCTCACATAATGGTGTTAATGTTGTCGTAGTTGTATTTTTGAAATAACCCCCAATTAAAGAAGAGAACTCAACCTTTGAAGAGTACTTAGTTGATAGATTGCAAGTGCAGAAAATCATTCTTCCTTCAAGTTACACAAAGAAGGGAGCTTAACCAACAAAGAAGGGAACTTAATAAACAAGGGAGGTAGTTGTTAGATGCCTAAAAGTGCTTATTTGAGTTATCAAATGTGGGCATCTTTCACTCCTTTTTATAGAAAAAGTGTTCAAAACCGCCATTGCTTTTGATGATTTGCGATACAATTTGAAATGATCTTGGTACCTTTAATTTGTGTGTTATTGTGCAGGAATTAGGCATAAAATGAGTAGAAAAACAAAGACACAAAGAAGTTTGCAAAGGAACCAAGAAAAGAAAGCATTCATCAGCATGCTCGCTAGGCGAGTGATGTAGCGAAGTGTTCGCTAGGCGAGCACCCAGCGAGCTGCCAGCGAACATTCTCAGAATTTTACTGTAGCAAAATCAGAAAACTCGCTGTAGCGAAGGTGGTAGCGAACACTCCCAGACTTAGCCAAAAGCACAGCTAGCACTTACTCGCTAGGCAAGTGTCCAGCGAGGCTGCAACGAGCATTCCAGTAGCAAAACCTTCAGAACTCGCTGTGGCGAAGGAGAAAGCGTGGGCTTCGCCTAACGAAGGTTTCTTCTCCTAGCGAACCTTTGAAATCTGGACTTAGATATTTCTCTGGGCGCAGGCACTTCTGGTGGCCTATTTTGGGGCTCGCTAGGCGAACCATTCTGCTCGCCTAGCGAGCATGACAGCACTTGACCCAGTACTATAAGTAGTAGGGGCTACTTTTTGGAAAAAAACTTTTTGACACTTAGCACTTAGATATTTTTTCAGCATTGGGATCATATTTTGTAACCTAAAAACCCTTTTTCTTCATTTTTCTTCATCTCTTAACAATATTCCACAAAAAGAAGGTGTATTCCCATCCAATCTCGATTCTTCGACTCGGATGTTGATCAACCTTCAAACGAAACTTCTTGACCAAGCTACCATGAAAATGAGTAGCTAAGTTCTTCATTTTGTCAAGGTTAGATGTAGATGATCACAAGCTTTGTATGTAAATGGGATGATCTTCATTTGTAAACTCTTTAATGATGAATGTATGGTGAAAACTTTGTTTTATTGAAAACTCTTTGTGTTGGTTTATGATCGAGAGATGTTTTCCAACTCTTTACCTATGTTTTCATCCAATCTTATTTGTTAGATAGAGATAGTAATGAATGATTTTGTTCACCATAAAGTTGAACCAAAAAGTTGTCATTTTGATAGATTGTGTGAGATATCAACAATGGATCAAAATGGGAAAACCCACAATGTGTGTTAGAGATAAACACATTGGGAGGACTTTGTGAAATAGTTTATCATCTAAAGGAGTTTATGAGTTTTGTTGATCGAACATATGCATGCAAAGTTATCGTCGAACCCTAACTTTGACAATATTTCTCAAATAGAAAAACCAAAACTTTTACCGCAATTTCTTACACTTTTATGCAAGCTACCGTCACTAAACCAAAAACCCCCTTGTTACGATAAGTTAAGAACTTACCAACTGTCGAACGGCGGCGATATCTCACAATCCCTGTGGAGACGATAACAAAAACCCGATACTTTATTGCCTATCCAACAAAATGGCGCCGTTGCCGGGGATTCTGAATTGATATTGCGAGCATCGCAATAGTTGCTAAATTTTTAACTTTTGAATTTTTGACTTGTGCTTGTTAATTTGTTTGGTTTAGTGTGCAACTTTTGTTTTATGCGAGGGCAGGTTCTGGAGGACGAACTTCTTTTTGATCCCGAGATCGAAAGAACCGCAAGGAGACTGAATAGCAGAATGAGACGAAGGAGGCAACAAGCTAGACAACGACAAGAGAAAATAGAAGGTTCTTCTACAACACCCACACCACCTTTCATACCTATCATGGATCAACCACCACAACCACCGCCCGCTTCCACACCATGTGTCAACAGTCCAAGGAATACCGCTCAATTTTCCAACCACACGGGAAGGCAAGCCGAGATGAAGACGGGAACTCTTAACTTGCTATACAGGAGTCCATTCACCGGAATGGACCACAAAGACCCCTTTGCTTTTCTCACCAAATTTTACGAGATAGCATTGGTGGTCGGAGTTGACCAAGCTCAAGAGCTACCATTGTTCAAAAGATTATTTCCTCATGCTTTGCTCGACAAAGCCAAAGATTGGTACTTGGATCAAACACCTGCAGTCATGACGGATTGGAACGTGTTGGAAGAGAAGTTCATTGAAAGATTTTTCTCCCACAACCGGTTCATGGAATCCAAGACAGCTATCTCCGTGTTTTCACAAGGAACCAACGAATCTTTAAATGAAGCATGGGAAAGATTCAAATCTATGCTTCGGAAGTGCAAAGGGCACGGTTTTGACGAATTGACTCAAATCCATATTTTCAAGAATGGCCTTCAACCAAATTGCAAGACTTTGTTGGATGCTACCTCGGGTGGTTCTTTGTTGTCTAAAAGCGCCGAAGAAGCTACAGATATCATTAACCGTATGGCTCTAAATGACCTCCAAAGTCAAAGTAGAGGCAACTCTTTGAAGAAACCAGGAGTGCTTGAACTTGGGACAAACAATGCTATTCTTGCCCAAAATAAGCTCATTTCACAACAAGTTGAACTCTTAACTCAACAAATCAAAGAATTGAAAGAGCCGTCAAGAGCTAAACAAATAACTCATTGTGAGCTTTGCAAGGGTGATCATGACACCGGGTTTTGTCCACCTCCCGGGTTCGAAGAAGTGTATTACATGGAGAACCAACGAGACTACCAACCAAGGCAACAACATCCTCAACAACCGTATCAACAACATCCTCAAAATCAACAACAACACTTTCAAGGGAACCAAGGCTTCCAACCAAGGGGAAACTATCACCATAACCAAGGTTATGGGGGTGGTACTTCTAACCGTCAAAATCCTTACCAACCTCAACCACCATCGGTCGTGACTTCAAAGTTAGAAGAAACATTGACGCAATTTATGCAAATGTCAATGGCTAATCAAAAGAGCAACGATGCGAAAATCAAAAATCTCGAAACTCAAGTCGAACAACTAGCTAAACAACTAGCGGAACAACAAACCGGACCATCTTTTTCGGCGAACACGTAAACGAATCCTAAAGAGCATTATAAAGCGATAACGACGAGAAGTGGGAAGGAGTTGATTAGTGAGATTAAAAAAAGAGATGAGCGTGAAAAAAGAGAGGATGAGGAAAAAGATGAGGAGAAAAAAATAGAGAAGAGCATTGAAGGTGAAGTTGGGGAGTGGAGTGAGGAAGAAGTTGAAAAGGACGAGAAAAATGGTGAAGTAGAAAATAAAGAAAGTGTGGAAGTCGAAAAAAATAATAGTGATGAAGTGAAGGTGGAGGGAGTGAAAAAGAAAAGAGAGAGGAATTCTAGATCTTCTAGAGGAAAGGAGGTAGTGAGCACTACTCCAATCCAAAACCTTCCATATCCTCACGCTCCATCCAAGAGGGAAAATGAATGGCACTACGCCCGGTTCATGGATATATTCAAACAACTCCAAGTTAACATTCAGTTTGCCGAAGCATTGGAGCAAATGCCTAAGTATGCAAAATTCATGAAAGACATACTTACTAAAAAGCGGAGGTACACGGAACCGGAGACGATTGTCATGGATGCTAGTTGTAGTGAGATCATTCAACGGACGCTTCCGAAGAAAGAAGTTGACCCGGGACGAGTTACTTTGCCGGTTAAAATTGGTGATGTCTATGTCGGAAAGGGGCTAATTGATTTGGGGTCAAGCATTAATCTAATACCATTGTCTATTGTGAAGAGGCTTGGCAACATTGAAATGAAGGCCATCCGGATGACTTTGCAATTGGCCGATAAGCGACTACCCATCCTCATGGCGTAGCCCAGGATGTATTAGTTAAAGTCGACAAATTCTTATTCCCGGTTGATTTCATTGTAATTGATATGGAAGAGGATGACGATGCTCCGCTCATTCTTGGCCGACCGTTCATGAAAACCGCACGCATGATGATTGACGTTGATAGCTTTCGCATTGATGCGATTGAAGAGGCAACCTTTGAAGTTTCTAAGCATATTCATGAGATATCTCCTATGGAGTTAGCTCTTGATGACTCCTTTGAAGTTTTCACAGTTGAAGAAGAGCAAGCTCTTAATGAATGCTTAAGGGAACTTGATAGTTTAAACGAGCTACAACCGTGGGAAGTTGAGGAGGAAGACTTGAAGAAAGAGGTTAATGAAGAAAAATCGCCGATTGAATTGAAAATGTTACCGTCCAATTTGAAGTATGCATTCCTCCACGAGACCGAAGCAAAGCCGGTTATCATAAGCAATCTTTTAACAAAGAATGAAGAAGCCCATTTGGTCGATGTGTTGAAAAAGAATCAAGAAGCCATGGGTTGGACTCTTTCCGATCTCAAAGGAATTAGTCCTTCCTATTGCATGCACAAGATCTTAATGGAAGAGGACTTTAAGCCGGTAGCTCAACCATAACGCCGCTTAAATCCTACTATGAAGGAAGTTGTTAGAAAGGAAGTTGTTAAGTTGTTGGATGCGGGAATGATTTACCCGATTTCGGATAGCCCATGGGTTAGTCCTGTACATGTGGTTCCAAAGAAAGGTGGCATTACCGTAATTCGAAATGAAAAGGATGAATTGATCCCGACAAAAGTTGCAACGGGGTGGCGTATGTGCATTGATTGTAGGCGGTTGAATACCGCAACTCGAAAAGACCACTTTCCACTCCCGTTCATGGATCAAATGCTAGAAAGACTTTCGGGGCAACAATACTATTGTTTCTTAGATGGCTATTCCGGGTATAACCAAATTGCGGTTGACCCGGCCGATCATGAAAAGACGGCCTTCACATGTCCTTTTGGAATTTTCGCATACCGTAAAATGCCCTTTGGGTTATGAAATGCACCAGCGACTTTCCAAAGATGTGTGCAAGCTATTTTTCCTGACCTTATCGAGAAAACAATGGAAGTCTTCATGGACGACTTCTCCGTTTTTGGTGCTTCATTTGGTCTATGCTTGGACAACTTGGAAACGGTGCTTGAAAGATGTGTGAAGACAAACGTTGTTCTTAATTGGGAGAAATGCCACTTCATGGTGACCGAGGGGATCGTGCTTGGACATAAAGTCTCTTCAAGAGGGCTTGAAGTTGATCGTGCTAAAGATGAAGTGATCGAAAAGTTACCTCCTCCGGTGAATGTGAAGGGAATCCGAAGCTTTTTGGGGCACGCCGGTTTCTATCGGAGCTTTATCAAAGACTTCTCA
This sequence comes from Lathyrus oleraceus, assembly GCF_024323335.1. Lineage (NCBI taxonomy): Eukaryota > Viridiplantae > Streptophyta > Magnoliopsida > Fabales > Fabaceae > Lathyrus > Lathyrus oleraceus. Next base: position 342,667,520 of record NC_066583.1, read on the forward strand.
AAGGTAGCTAGGCCTTTGAGTAACTTGCTAGCTAAGGATCAGATATTTCTTTTAACTGATGAGTGTTTACAAGCGTTTGAAATTTTAAAGGAAAAATTAGTTACCGCTCCAATTATAGTCGCTCCAAATTGGAATTTAAATTTTGAGCTCATGTGTGATGCGAGCGACTATGCAATCGGAGCGGTATTAGGCCAAAGAAAAGAGAAAATTTTTCATGCGATACACTATGCAAGTAAAGTTCTTAATGAGGCTCAAGTTAACTATGCCACCACTGAAAAAGAATTACTTGCGATAGTGTATGCGCTTGAAAAGTTTAGGTCCTATCTGATTGGGTCTAAGGTTGTAGTGTATACCGACCACTCGGCGATTAAATATTTGCTCACCAAACCGGACTCGAAGCAAAGGCTTATCCGTTGGATCCTCTTGTTTCAAGAATTTGATGTTGAAATCAAAGACAAGAAAGGATCGGAAAATTTGGTGGCGGATCATTTATCTCGCTTAGTTAATGTGGAGGTTACCGCTTCCGAAAAGGAAATTCGGGAAGAGTTTCCTGATGAAAAACTTTTCAAAATTCAAGTTAGGTCGTGGTTTGCGGACTTTGCGAACCATAAGGCTAGTGGTTTGGTGCCTCCCGACCTAACTTCGAACCAAAAAAGGAAATTTCTCTCGGACGTAAGTATTACGTATGGGATGACCCATACTTGTTTAAGTTGGGTAGTGATAACCTTTTGAGAAGGTGCGTTACTAGCGAAGAAGCGCAAAACATTCTTTGGCATTGTCACAACTCGCCTTACGGCGGACATTACAATGGGGTAAGAACGGCCACTAAAGTCCTTCAGTCAGGATTTTATTGGCCTACTATTTTCAAAGACGCACATGCCCATGCGCTAAGTTGTGATAGTTGCCAAAGAAGTGGTGGGATTGGTAAGAGAGACGAGATGCCTCTCCAAAACATCCAAGAGGTTGAAGTATTCGATTGTTGGGGTATCGATTTTGTAGGACCATTCCCACCCTCGTATGGTAATGAGTATATGCTTGTAGCAGTTGACTACGTTTCTAAGTGGGTTGAGGCGATTGCCTCACCTCGGGCGGATGCTAAAACGGTAATCAAATTTTTAAAGAAAAACATCTTTTCCCGTTTCAGAACCCCCCGAGTGTTGATTAGTGATGGAGGGTCACACTTTTGTAATGCACCGTTAGAAAACATTTTGAAACATTACGGTGTATCACATAGAGTGATGACTCCGTATCACCCACAAGAAAATGGTCAAGCCGAAGTCTCTAATCGTGAGATTAAGAGAATTCTTGAAAAAACCGTGTCAAATTCAAAAAAAGAGTGGTCACAAAATTTGGATGAAGCGTTATGGGCATACCGTACCGCTTTTAAAGCTCCAATTGGGCTAACTCCTTTTCAATTGGTGTTTGGCAAAACTTGTCATTTGCCGGTTGAATTGGAGCACAAAGCTTTGTGGGCTCTGAAATTACTAAACTTTGAAAAGGATTTGGCCAGTGAGAAAAGAAAAGTACAATTGCTTGAGTTGGAAGAAATGCGTAATGCCGCATATCACTCGAGTTGGTTGTACAAAGAAAAGGTTAAAAAGTATCATGACAAGAAGCTTAGAAAAAAAGAATTTGTGCCCGAGCAGTTTGTGCTTTTGTTCAATTCCAGGTTGAAGCTATTCCCCGGAAAATTGAAATCTAAATGGTCCGGGTCATTTCGTGTCAAAGAGGTCAAAGAATATGGAGCTATTGTCATAGAGGGCTTGGACGAGAAAGAAAGTTGGACAGTAAGTGGCCAACATTTGAAGGTTTATCTTGGCGGTCTTGTAGACCGCGAGAGTTGTGCTATCTCCTTGGATGCTCCTTGAGCATCTCGAACCGTCGAGCTTATCCGACGTTAAGCAAGCGCTTGTTAGGAGGCACCCCAACATTATAAGTATTTACAGTTTCTTTTGTTGTGTTGGTATTGGTGTTCAACTTGAAGGACCTTGCTGAATTGTGCATTGCATGCTGTTTTGAAAGAAGCAAAATGCTGTCATGCTCGCTAGCTGCTCGCTAGGCGAAGGCAGTAGCGAGTTGATTCACTAGTTGCTCGCTAGGCGAAGCAGTAGCGAGCGCTGCGTGGCAGAAACCCATTTAATTTTCAGCAGGCCACTCATTGGTCCCAAAAACCATTTTTAAGTGTTATAGTCAGAACCTCACACACTCACAATCACACTCTCACTTTTCATCTCACACAAACCCCAACTGTTACATTGCAAACCTCACTGTGCATTTCAAATTCAATCGATCTCTTTCAACAGGTTTGTCCTATCTCATTTACTTTATGTTGTCAAGTTGAAATTTCTGAATATGAGACATTTAGGGTGAATTTGGGGGAATGGGTACATTAGGTTTTGCATATGGGTGTAGATTTGCATGAATGCTTAGAACAATGCCTTGCATGATAAATCATTTAGTTTCTGAAATGGGTACCAATGGACTTAGGGTTTTCTGAATTTGGATGGTTATGAAATGAGAACTCAGAATCCCGTAAGATTCGCTAGCACCTCGCTAGGCGAATCTGGGGCGAGCATTCACTACCACTTCGCTAGGCAAACCTGTAGCGAAGCAGTAGCGACCATGACAGTAGTTGGTTTTTCTGTTTTGCTTTCTAATCTGTTTTGTGGTTATGCTATTTATTTTCTATGTCTTTGCAGATGGCATCCAGGTCCAGCGCTTCTAAAAAGAGAAAGGGCGGGAGAACTTCCCGTACGGTGCCAATTCAGTTTGACACCGACAAATTAGTCAGACCAAAGCAAGCCGCTCGCTATGTGGCATTGGAAAAGAGAAAAATTCTGCCAGAGAAAAGGTTTATTATCAACCCCGAAGGCGCCTACCGAACATTTGCTGGGTTGATTCATAATAAGAAGTGGGACCGGTTGATATCTCCCCTTGAGAACTATGACATTGATACAGTGCGTGAGTTCTATGCGAACGCACTGCCTGACGATGACGGGCCTTTCACATGCACAACAAGAGTGTCTGGCCGTCAAGTTGCTTTCGATCGTGATGCTATCAACCGTGTACTGGGTGAACCGCTCCATCTGGGGGAAAATGAGAGAGACGCATACCACCGGGATTTGAGGCTTCACCGAGACACCGACTTCATTTCTGCTGCCCTATTATTTGAAGGGAAATCAGTTGAGTTGAACCCATCTGAGGTTCCGATCAGATACCATTGGGAGGACATGATTCCCATGGCTCAGCTGATACTCATGTTGGTTTTGACAAATATAAAACCCAAGTCTCACACCTCAACCGTGCCGATCCCAGTGGCACACTTGGTTCACTGCATTCTTACGAATATTCAAATTGATGTGGCGAGGATAATTGCTTTAGAGATGAAGTCTGTGGTCAAGAGCGGGCTAAAGTCGGGGGCACGAGTTAACTGTCCCCTTGCTTTCCCGTGTCTCATCATGGCTTTGTGCCAACATGCGAGGGTGAAGCTACCCTCCCGGAGTCAAGTGAGGATCCCGCCGACCATCGATGACAGATATGTGTCCAAGTATTGCAAGCCTAAGAATTTCAGGAGTAGTGCAGCTGCTGGTGATACCGGGACTACTGATGGTCCTGGTGTTTTTGCTCATGGTTTCGATCCTTTCCAGCAGGCTGTCTGCAACTATAATTGGGATTGGATGGCGGCAACTCAGCGCGCCATGGTTGATATTCACGACTCTATGCAGTTGTTGCATTTGCAGGTACGTGACCCTACCGGAGAGCATTCGCTGATGACGCGTGAGCAGTTCCTGCAGCACGCTAGCTGGCCTGTGTTCAGAGAGGGGGAAGGTGTTGGTGCATCTGGTGCTAATACTTCTGGTGGTGCTAAGGATGGTGATGACGATGATGATGAGAATGAGAATGGTTCCGGTTCTGAGGCCGGAAGTGATGAGAGTTTGGAGTCCTATGAGGACTAAGTTTTTATCTTTTATTATGTTTTAATTTCTTGTATTCTTAGATATTGGTTATGTACTTTTGGGGTGTTTTGTCCCCCACACACATTTTTAACATTTTGAGTAATGGTTATTATTTATGTTTTAAATTATTTTTTATGGTTTAGATTTCTTTTGTTTTAATAAATTTTTGGTTATTAAGGGTCAAACCTTCTAGATTGGTTGCTCCTCAAAGAAGTATCCAATGAAGATGCATCCGAGCTTGGATGGCAATGATAAAAATAAACAAGCGAATAATACTAAGGTACATGGTTACCTCCGGTTATAATTTTAGAATGCATTAAGAACTTTACTCTTTTCATATGTGAATATTGTTCTTTTTGCAACATAATTGAATGAATAATTCATCTAGGACTTAAAACCACTAATTGTGAGGAAACCTCCATTGTACACTAAAATGTTGGATTCTAATAAACTTTGTTGATTCATTTGATTCATGCTTTGTCTTTTATTATTGTGAATTTGTGGAAGCAATTAGAAATGATCAAGGCGCTTGTTTTCTTTTGAGCACAACCAGTTCCAAACACAACTTACCCGTGAGCAGAGAGAGTATTCGTGAACCCCTTTGAGCTTGAACAGTTGAATCTCTGCTTGAAATAGGCGAGATGTCAAAATCTTTTTTTCTTGAAACCCTGAAATTTTTTATTATTGTTCTTTTGTTGTAAAAAGTCAAGAGCATTCACTTAGGGTGAGTAAAAGATAAGTTGGGGAGAACGAAAATGAGAATCGGTAGGTGTCACAACTCTTGAAAAACCGAGCAAGCATTAAAAAAAAAGTTAGAAAAGTTTTGTGTATACAATGTGAAAAGAAAAAGAAAAAAATAAAGAAAATGAAAATGAATGCTTGCTTGGAAGAAAAATAGTGAAAAACAAAACAAAAATTGAGTTGTGAAATAAGAGTTGTGAAGGTTTTAAACAAGAAACAGGTGAAACGAAGTTGAGTTGTGTAAATAGCTTGTACAGTGAATGTCTCTTTTGCATCCGCAAATTCGTTTTCAATGGCCTTAGATATGACCCTTGTTTGTAAACCTAACCAAGCTACAACCGGAAAAGTCCTTAGTGATCTTCATGCTTTTGCATTTCCATTTATAATTGTTAGGCATTGTATGAATTGAATTGATTTCTTCATTGTTTGTTGGAGAGTGAAATTGTCCCCGCGGTTGCAAACATGTATTTTCTTCAATCCTTATTCGAAGAGGAGAGATAGGGTGTTTCATTCAAGATAACATTGTTGTGGATTGATACATATTTTACATTGCTATTAAGTTTTAGTTCTTGTGTATTATGTTATTCTAACCATTGGTAACTTGTGTCTAGTTGATTCTCTTGTGTTTGAGCCGTTTTATCCAATATCGGAGAAACCTTTTTCTTTAAGAAAATCCTCTCGTCCATCAATAGGCATACTTTTCATAAGGACAAGAAAGAATCTAGTTGGGGAGAGTTGTTAGATTCCTAAAAGTGCTTATTTGAGTTATCAAATGTGGGCATCTTTCACTCCTTTTTGTAGAAAAAGTGTTCAAAACCGCCATTGCTTTTGATGATTTACGATACAATTTGAAATGATCTTGGTACCTTTAATTTGTGTGTTATTGTGCAGGAATTAGGCATAAAATGAGTAGAAAAACAAAGACACAAAGAAGTTGGCAAAGGAACCAAGAAAAGAAAGCATTCGTCAGCATGCTCGCTAGGCGAGTGATGTAGCAAAGTGTTCGATATGCGAGCTGCCAGCGAACATTCCCAGAATTTTACAGTAGAAAAATCAGAAAACTCGCTGTAGCGAAGGTGGTAGCGAACACTCCCAGACTTGGCCAAAAGCACAGCTAGCACTTACTCGCTAGGCGAGTGTCCAGCAAGGCTGCAACGAGCATTCCGGTAGCAAAACCTTCCGAACTCGCTGTGGCGAAGGAGAAAGCGTGGGCTTCGCCTAGCGAACCTTTGAAATCTGGACTTAGATATTTCTCTGGGCGTAGGAACTTCTAGTGGCCTATTTTGGGGCTCGCTAGGCGAACCATTCTGCTCGCCTAGCGAGCATGACAGCACTTGACCCAGTACTATAAGTAGCAGGGGCTACTTTTTGGAAAAAAACTTTTTGACACTTAGCACTTAGATATTTTTTCAGCATTGGGATCATATTTTGTAACCTAAAAACCCATTTTCTTCATTTTTCTTCATCTCTTAACAATATTCCATAAAAACGTTGTGTAAACAAATTTTAAAAAAACAACAACTTATTCACAATGTATTTTTAATATTTTGTGTAAACAATGTAATTTAAAAAAACAACAACTTATTCACCTCGGTTGTCTTCGTGACCGAGGGGATAGTTATGCATTTTTTACTATATTCAACGCTCTTAAACAAATCTTTGTCATCCATTTAATGTTTATCAATGCTCAAGAATTTGTCATTAGTAATCTGCGTGAAACTTAAGGGACATCCAACATGCTGAATATTGAAAATCTAACCTATATGGAACATGAAACGCTTGAAACACAAAGACGTTTGGAAAAGTTCTCTAAGATGAATTGCAAGAGCAGAAAATTACTTAGGTGTAAGGTTTGTTTTCTTAATTATTTGTTTGAGCACAAGATAACATATTTGAATATTGATTTTATTTATCTAATCCTTATTTTGTTTTGCTTCACAATCAAATGCATGCAAAGCCTTGGAGACCATATTTGCACCAACATTTGATCTTCACCCACTTAGGGAATTTGATTTTTATCTAAATATATAAGGAATTTAATTTTTATTTTAATATTTTGTGTAAACATTGTAATATTACGGGTAAACAATATAATATTCTAGGTAAACCATATAACGATTTCCTTTATAAAAAGAAGAAATAATCTTACCCCTCGATTTTATTTGTAAACCGAAAGGTAAGATAAGATAATTTTGAAAATAATAGAAGTGTAACTACTGGGGCTCGAACCCATGTCCATATAACTTTACCTCTCAATTTTATTTCCACTGAGGTGGTAAGTGACAAGTTTTCATATCGCCCTTCATTACCTCGCTTATTTAGTCGAGGTATTATGCATTTTGCGTCTGAGGTAAAAATCGCTTTTTGTAGTAGTGCAAAGATTATGACAACGGGACGAGTGCTACATACAGAGAGAAAAAAGAAACACATAGAAGGTCAACGATGCAAAAATTATGGCATCAGAGGGTTTGATTCCTTACAACACCCACACAAAAGCCATTACACATTGCAAGTTCGTGATAGAACGACCTTCAAGCATGATAGATCCATTACTCTTCATCTGAATTGGTTAGAATTCAACCATGTTGATATCAATTATTTCAACATGTCAATGTTGTTTCTTGAGTTTGGTCAGAAGGAAGATTCGAGGTTTATGTCTGCTAACCAAGTGGAGGAGTTCTTGATAGTTGAGGCTCAAGTGTTTGTTATGTTCGCTTCTTTGAAAGTCGAGATTGAAGTTGTGATTGTTGATCAACCAGTGGTTGGGAGTTTTCATACGTGTTTCTAGATGACATTAGTGATTTTCTTCCACAGAGAGAGAGAGAGAGAGAGAGAGACAGAGAGAGAGAGAGAGTTTATGTTCGTCATAGATTTAGTACCTGGTAATAGACCTGTGTAGATGGCACCATATAGGATGTATGCGTCAAAGTTGGGTGAGTCAAAGAATCAGTTAAAAGATCTTTTGGTAAAGAAATTTGTCATACCAAATATATCACCATGGGGAGCACCGGTGTGGTTGGTTAAGAAGAAATATGGTAGCATGAGGTTATGTGTTGATCATTAACAATTGAGTAAGGTTACTATCAAGAACAAGTATCCTCTTCCTAGAATTAAAGATCTTATGGATCAGTTGGTTGGTGCTTGTGTGTTTAGCAAGATCGAATTGAGATAAGGCTATCATCAGGTTCGAGTGAAGACTGAAGATATTTCGAAGACTGCATTTAGAACTAGATACGGTCACTATGGGTAGCAAGTGATGTTATTCACTGTGTCTAATGTCCCAGGCGTGTGTATGAAGTATATGAATATGATCTCCATCCTTACATGGATTCGTTTTTTATGATATTCATAGATGATATTTTGGTGTATTCTAAATTAGATGAAAAGCGTGCAGGACATCTGAGAGTTGTGTTACAAAGATCAGAAGTTTTCTGGGTTTTGTAAGACCCCAATTTTGTCCCTAAGATCCCTCATGGCATCATAACATTACATTTGCAAAGCCTCAAGGATCTTGAGCATCTTGGTTCCCTTTGCCTTTGGGTGGGTTCTCCTTGTGAGTGGTTTGAGATCACCAAGCATGCTTGAATTGTATATCATTGCTTTTTTTATTTTATTTACCAACCAAAAGCACAAAAATATGTCATTAACATTTCTTGTTTGTAGCTTGAGCAATCACAAGGTCAAGAGCTTCAAGGAGATCCTTTGTGTAGAAATATGGCCAAAAGAAGATGAAAGCAAGCATGGTAATGGTTCCCAAAGCTCTCATTCATCAAATATGCCTCCCAAGTATCTCAATTCATCATTTTGATCAAAGCAAGTCAAAGGGTTTGAGTTTTGTTTCTCAAGGAAACCCTAATTCATCTGTGTACCACAATGCCTTGCTCATGAAGCAACCTCAGCCCATGGTCAAATACAATCAAGGGAAATCCTTTAACTCATCATTTCATGCATATTTGAACTTATTTGAGTATACTCAATCATCAATTCATCAAGATATGTGTTGTGGACTTGAGAAGTTGATCAGTCAATTCATCTGACTATTTTGAAATGCATTGAGACCTAACTTTTTATGTGTTGGTCAAATGGAGATGATCCCAAAAGAAAAAATATTCTTAAGTACAATATGGACAACTTTCATGTTCATCAAAAATTGTTTTGGAGCTTGTAAGGTCATCATCCATTCCAAGACATTATAGGTCATTTTGACTGAAACCCTAATTTTTGGTCAACTTCCCAAGAACATAACTCATTCATTTTTTATGACTTTGAGGTGGGATCAATTGAATTGGAAATATTAAGATGTCTAATTAAAATTTTATGTTGAACAAAATTTCAAAATCTCAAAGGAAATACATGTGATAATGCAAAACATTATAGGTCACTTTGGGCCAAATGCATTGAAAGGCAAAAAAGTCTAACTTCAAGTGCCCATAACTCTTTCATCAAAAATCCAAATGATGCAAAATTTGAGTCCATTTTGATTGTCTTAATAATATCTACAACTTTGATGTTGAATGTGTTTTCATTTGAAGCTTTCATCATTGAAACAGAGGGGCTTGAACATTGGCCAAATTTGGAATGCCTTTACATGTTTTGCACCTTACACTTTAAATTCAAAATTCACTAATTTCCACACTTCAAATGGATTTTTTCCCAACATAACATTTGTTCCTTGCATCAATACCTTTCCAACCATTACTCACATGCTCATGTTTGGATTTGGCAAATGGCATTTTTGAAGAGGTGAAGTTTTAGGTATGATTATGGATTTCATGTTAAATCTCCATGCACAAGCCATTGCAACTCAGAGTACACGTCCATTTCAATTTGGTGTGATATCAGCAGGCAAATGCAATTGAATTTGGGCCTTTTACATGATCATGCAAGCCCATGCAAGGAGAATCCACATTTCATGCACACGAGAATTTTCACTTGCTCAGCCAATTCCATCTATAAATAGACATGCTATGCTTCATAATTCTTCAACCTAATGGCGCCTGAGATGCTGCACAACTGAATCCATAACCATTACCAAAGGAACTATTTCACTTTTCTTCAAATTTTTCAGATCTGAAATTCAACTAAATCTGGTTGAATCTTTAGATCTAAAGTTCCTAGACCTTCATCCTTTAGTCCATTGTACTTCTGTTTTGCAAAAGGAAGCAAAGAAATCAGCTCAAATCTTCACAATTCAAAGGTATGGCCCAACTGATTTTTGCTTCGAATCTCCTTGTTCCATGATCTATTTGCCTGGCCAATGTGTTTTCTGAAGTCCTCGCTTGAGAGGCAAGCCACTGGTGGCTTTAATTTTGTGTTTTAATGAATTGTATTTTTTGTACCTGAATCTTCCAACTCAGATTTCTTATTCTATAGAAAGTTTGAGCACAATTCAAGGCTACAGGGGTGATGTACATCACCCCAGCTTTAATTTGATGTATGTATCGTGAATTTTTGTTGAGGTTTGTGAACCTGCAACTCTGGCCGGAGTTCATGTACTCGTTGGAGAAGACGGTGGTGTACACCACCGTCCGTTCACCAGTTTAAATCCAGACCGTTTGATCATGTTTCCAGATTGAATCGTGTCCTTTGGATCTTATGACTTTCAATAATGATGGATGTTTCTCAGTTGACTCATGCCTTCCATGCGCGTGCATCTCACATCCGTCTGATCAGCCACGTCAATTAATGAGGCTTGATCAGACGCTTGTGGTTTTTTCTGATTTTTGTAAATTCCATTTTATTTCTTTTATTTCATTAAACTTCAAAAAAACATATATCTCTCATTTTTAATCCAAAAAATATGGGACCAATTGCATCCTTCTCCAAATAATTTTTAGTTTCTAAAAATGATTCTTAATATTTTTTATTTTGTCATTTGATATTTTTTGTGATTTTTCTCTTTTCTGGTTATTTTTAATTCATTTTAAATAGTTTTTGATATTCAAAAAATACAAAAAATATTTTCTCAACCTCTTTGAATGATGATGGATCTATGAAAAATATTCTAATCAATTTTATAATTGACTTGAGATTTATTTGAGATTTTAGTTCAATTAGGTTATTTTTATTCATTTTTAATTGATTAAAAATAGTTTCTGACTTTTAAAAATGCTGAAATTTTTTGTCAAACTTTGTTTGACCTTGTTGAACTTGGGATAAATCACTTGGACTTTTCAAAGTTGATTTGAAGTGATTTTTAAGTTTGACCTTTCTTTTTATTTTTAATTCAAATTTAATTTTAAATATTAAAAAATGCCAAAAATATTTTGTTCATTTCTTGACTTCCAATCTTAATCTCACTTCTGTTTTTAAGTGTTTGACCTTGATCCTCAATATCATTGGTCAACATTTATGGATTGGTACATGTTATTTCATTTAATGCACTTTAATTTTGCCTTTTCCATTTCCATTATTCATCTCCTTCTTCTTCTTCTTTTTTCTTTTTGATCAATGAGTTAAAGGTTGATAAGTTAGCATTGACTAGGGAGACTTAATCTTCCTTGATCCAAATCTAATTCATCTTGATCATTTGATCAAGTGAATGGCTTTGCATTAAGGATAGGTTGTTTCCTAAATCATACAAAGGACTTAAACCAATACAAGATCAATCCTCTTTTTCTTTTGGCATGGCAAGTTGTTGGAACTTGGTTTACTAATCAAGACTTCTAACTTGTGTTGTTGCCTACATTATTATTGACCGGCCTCAGATAGTTGTGACTTCTACATAAGTCCAATTACGACTGCTTAACATAGCGCTAAGTTTGCCTTATGGCACACTAACCATTAACCATTAACTATTAACATTTACTTTTTGCACTTTACTTTTATGCAATTTATCATTCTTGTACATATTATTCATTTGCTTTTTCCTTTGCTCATTGGAGCACATGTTTATGTTAATGTCATTTTCCTTTTGCTCACTTGAGCATATAATTGTGTATATATCTTTTGTGCTTGTGTTTGTCTGTTTGTTGTGAACCAAAATGCAAAGAATGGGACAAAATGGACTTAGACTTTAGGACTTTACCCAAGAAAATGGAGTTTGAAGAGCAACTAGGCCTCATGCCTTTAGAGTGCTTAAATATCAAAGAGCAACTAGGCCTCATGCCTTTAGAATGCTTAAAGCTTGAAGATAAACATCCAAAGGACCATATTCTAAACTCCCTCTTGTCCATTCTTTGATTGTTAATAGAACTTTTTGATGTGTGTGCTTTCTTGTGCTAGGGATTCTAACTTGAGCCACATTGAGGAACCATTACCATGAGCATCTAAGAGAGAGATCCAAGACACCTTGAGGAGCCTTATCCAAGAATTCATTGATTGTTGATTGCTTGAGTTTATGCTTGTGATTTCTTATTCCAAAGGATGGGAACTACTTGGATCATCAATATGATCTTAAGAGAGGAACTCTTTTTGTGGTTTTGTTTCTTATCCCTTACCTCTTGTATGCTTAGGACTTTAGCCATTCTTCTTCTTCTCTCCACTCTAACCCAAGCCAAAACTTTTGCGCAAACATTTGACCTTTGTTTTCAACATTAGAAACCTAAGCCTTATGCTTTTGATTTTCAAACTTTCTTTTCATAACACTTATTTTGAATTGAATCTTTAATCCACTTTAACCATATTTTGTAAATACTTTTCATTGGTAAATATAACCCATCCAAATACTTTTGTGGTTTCAATGGCCACTTTCTTAAGCAAATTTTTTCATAACCTTTAGCTATTATGTTTGAGTTATCCTTAAGGTAGATGTAATGCTCACCTTTATCCTTAGTTATGGATAATGAGTCTTCCATGCTTATTATAGGGTTAACCCCTCACTAGCATGTTAAAGCTATCCTCGCATGGTGGATTTGTGGTTTTAGGTTGAGTTTTCTCCCTTGGATAACAAAAGACCTTAAGGCTTTTTGACCAATCAATCCATCACTCATTTTGAGATTTTTACCCCGAACTACGAGGTTTTGATCCTAATCTTTTAAGATGGTACGTAGGCAATGGGTTCATCCATTCAAACACAAAATGTAAATAAACTTGTATATTCTCTTCTTATCTCTTCAATCATGTTTGCACAAACAAATTTTCACAAAATACCAACCTTACAACAAATGTGAGAAGGGCTCCCTAGGAGTATCTAGGATGTTTTGGGTGCTTAAAACCTTCCCATTGTATAACAAACCCTCTTACCCAGATCTCTGACATTTTTACTAGTTTTTGATTTGATAAAACTTTTAGGTTTTTGTTTGCTTTCTAACCATTCCTTTGGATAAATAGAAGTGTGGTGGCGAATCGACTTGTATGGTTTACCTTAGATTTAGTCAATATCTCTAATGGTAACGAATACCCCGCTACAGAAAAGTGGCGACTCTGCTGGGGAAAATTTGCCTAGTGGGTTTTTCCTACTTTTTTCATTGTTGTATTGTTTTGTATATTTGTCTTGTGACATATTTTTGTGCAATTTGGGATTACTGTATTGTATGTAATGATTGAATTGCTTGAATATTAATTCCTTGTGTGCTTGGTGATCTTTGTGAGATGAGTTCTATACCCGAACTCGAGTGCACTTAGGATAGGAGAATGGCATAGTCTTGTTGACTTGTGTGGAGTTATTCCTTAGCAAGTTGACTTGCAAGTCCATTCACTTGGTAGAGGTCATGTTGGGATCAATAATGTCACACAAGTAGATGTAGTTAGACATTACTCTTTCCAGTATAGACCTTAGAAGCCAAAGACCTTAGTTTACCAAGCCCATCTTGACCTATTCTTAGGATGTAATGCGAAAGTCGTTCAAGTGTAAGATTTGATACGATTGTTATGCGATACTACACTCATAAAAGTCTCTCTTGAGAATATTTTTGGAATACGAGTAGTCGTTTCTCCGATAATATCCGAAAGATGGGATGATGACTATGGGAACCTCTTGTAGAACATGTTTGGCAGGTTAAACCCTAGTACACTCCCTTTGGGTGGCTCTTAACCAAGGCTCAATGCTCGTGACTTGCAACAAACCCTTGATTCATGGTTGATCTGCTCATGTATCCTTAATATCAATGGAACTTGGGCGTTGATAAGGTGTAAACCATAATCCACCAAAATGGATGATTGATATTAAGGATAACATGATCCATCCCATGACCTTTATTTAGTGTGCTTTGCTTGATCGTTGAGTGTGCTTTGCCTGATCGTTGAGTGTGTTTGTTGCATTCATGCATTCATGCACCCATTTGCATCCATATCATCAAAATAATAAGAAAATTTTCAAGGAACTTAAGAGGTCTATTTGCAAAATTTTCAGACATGGAAAGACAAAGAAGGAATACAAAGAAGTACAACTTCAGACAACCGGACTTGAAAGAGCTAAGGAATTTGACATCCTATGTATTAGATCCCTTGGGTTTCAAAGCTAGTTTTGGAAAGCTTCTTCCTCTTCTGACTACTCAGGTAGATGAAGGATTGATGAGTGTATTGGTGTAGTTTTATGATCCTTTGTATCGTTGCTTCACTTTTCCGGATTTCCAGCTTTTGCCTACGCTTGAGGAGTATGCCTATCTTGTGGGTATACCTATTCTGGATCAGGTTCCATTTAGTGGATTGGAGAGAGTTCCTGTAAGGGCAAACTTTCATACAACATACGATCATAGGTTTCGATGATGACAAATGACCACTATGGATGAATCGGCATTGTCGATTCCACCTCTACAAAACAAATGCAACATATCACCTATCATATCCTTTTCTATGCTCATCTAAACTGTTATATTTCATACAACATATGTGGATAAAGTGTGGTCATGACAAAATGCATGAAAACCACAAAATATGAATTTTTACAGATTTGCAGGGTTTGAGTCGACCGCAGGGTCGGCGCATAACATAGTGCATTTCCTCACGGGTCAGTGCACGAAGGCTTGAGTCGACCGCAGGGTCGGCGCATGAACCACGGGTCAGCGCACGCCGACCTATGGTCGACGCATACTGATGTGTTTTTCAGATTGTCCAAAACTGCAGGCTATGCGTCGACGCATAGACCTACTATGGTCGACCGTTCGTGCGCAAACACTGTTTTTAAGTAACTCCCACTCTGTTTGAAAAAGCTGTTAAGTAGGTAGGTTGGTTTGTTACTATAAATACAAGTTCAGTTACTTGTATCTACCAACATTTGACATTTTGATTCAAGTGTACAAAAGAACAAGAAAAAGTGAAATAGGTGTCCAAGATTCTTCATCTTCATCTTCATTATCTCACAACACATCAACTACACACAACCATTTTTGAAGTGCTTTGTGATTGGTTAAAGGTGATAACGTTCGAAGCCGAGATTGGGGAATCCGGTTCGGGTTAAAGCTTGCGACAGGTTTTTTCTTGAATAAAACCTTTAGGATTTTGTCCTCCAAGATTGGTTTGATTTTGGGGGTTTTTAGACGATTTCTTCATCAATTTTCAGCTGAGCGAAGGTGATTGAGAAGAGGAAGTCTTCATCAATCTAGTAGCGGATTCAGTGATATTGAAGGGAAGATTTCGGGTTCGTTTTGTTGTAGTTGAGATCAGCCGGGCCGAGGGATTGAAGAACTGAGAGTTATTCAACAAAGGGGCTAGAATCGGAGGTCTATCAACAACAATCGAAGGACTTGATTCACCTTGAATCAAGGAACAAGGAGTGGAAGCAACATTCAACGTCTTGAGAATTCTGTTGTATATTTGCTTGTCAATCCTTGTATAAACTGTTATACTCAACAACGGATATCTATTAAAGCAATCTCAATTCTAGTTTTAGAATTGAGGGCAGACGTATCCCGAAGCAAGGACGACGGGGGAACTGCCTCATCAAATCTTTGTCTTCTCTATTTTTCAGCATATTTATTTTGGCTTAAAAATAAGTGATTTTTGTATAAGCACTTTTATCAAACCTTGATATTAATTGGGTAAGAAGTTAAAACTCTGTTTTTGAATCCAAAGTACAATAAGATATTGTACTAGACTAATTGGAATCACTTACTCAACATAAATATCACTTGGAGTGTGTTTGCACACCAAGTGTTTGATAATTTGCCTAAACCAAAATTATCTTAATTGTGTATCTAGTTTGGTTTGCTCTTTGAATCATTGGAACTAGGAATCCTAGCAAGTGAAATAAATCATTGATAGTGTACCTAGTGTAGTGATTCTTATTCAACATTATCACTAATCCATAGGCTAGATGCATATCCGGTTTTCCAATAACCGTTCGTTTTAGACTATATTTTCCTCGGCCGCTTCCGCACTTAAAAAAAAATTTCATAACCAATTTTTAATTGGTAGCGCCGACTCAATTTTTGATTGGAATCTATTCAAACCCCCCCCCCCTTCTAGATCTGTGCCATAGTCTAACAAGTGGTATAAGGAGCATCGGTTCACTCCGTGCTTCAAAATATAACTTTGATAGAAAATGGCTAACGAACCTAAAGGGCTTATAATAGAGCTCCCGTTTTCAATGGTGAAAATTATAGTTATTGGAAAGATTGTATGCGGGTGCACATAAATTCCATAGATTGAAAAATATGGAACGTTATTCTCAATGGTCCAATTGAAATAACCATGACCAATGAGAATGATGATTTAGTGCCAAAGCCCGAAGCACAATGGAGCGATTGTAAGACCCCAATTTTGTCCCTGAGATCTCATCATATCATATCATTGCATTACATAGCCTCAGGATCTTTGAGCATTCTTGGCTTCCTTTACCTTTGGGTAGGGATCTCTTGTGAGTGTTTCTGATCACCAGGCATACTTGCATTATATATCATTGCTTTTATCATTCTATACACTAACCAAAAGTACAAAAATATGTCATTAACCTTTGTTACTTGTAGTTTAAGCAATCACAGGTCAAGCACATCAAAGGCATCCATTGAGCAATAGATGGTGGTTCTTCTTGAGATGTGGACCATATGATCATTTACAAGAGCTTATATGAGCTACGGTTTCATTTGGAAGCAAAAATCCCAAGTATTGGAGGCTCAATTTCATCAGAACATTTTCAGGTCAACTGAAGGCCAATACAATCAACTGTACAGTCAACTGAGGACTTTGAGGTTGGGGAGATGATTGAGACACTTCATTCCTATTCAAACAAGGCTCATTTGTCATTTCAAACACTCACATTGAAGAAATTGAGGTCATATCAAAAGTTTCCCAAAATGGAAAGTGACCTATAATTTCAAGTTTCCTAAAATGGCAAGTTTTTAGTTCACATTCAACTAAACTTTCCATCATCAAAAAAGCTTCAAATGAAATTTTGTTGAACATGAAAGTTGAAGATCTTTCTCCCACCTTTCCAAAAAGTCCAAGATCATGAGCATCTGATGAATGGTTGAAGAATTATGATCAAATGATTGCCAAGGGTACATGGAAGTTCAACATGCCATAACTTTTGATCCAAAACTCCAAAATGAACCACTCTTTTTGCATATTGCTTCTCATGACATATATTTTCCAAATCCAACATTGCATTGCTTGAAATTTACTCATATGACCATTTGTTCATACAAGTGCATTTTGGAGGGAAAATGCATAATTCAAAATTGGTGCAAGCTACAAGTTATTTGATCATTCCATCATGTTCATGAGTTGATTTTGAGTGAAATTGCACCTTGCATGTGCACTGTTCACGTGTACAATTTACCATGCACCTCACACTTACCAATTTTGGTCATGCACCTTATTCCTCATTAATCCCAATTAACCAATGCCTAATTATCATTTCAGAGTGATTAGGACAGAGTATAAATGCTAAATCCTAACAGAATTGGATCAGTTTTTCACATTCTAGATCTAGAACTTCATTTCCCACCAAATTCTCTCTCAATTGAAATTTGAAAATTCTTCACATAACACCTCAATTTTATTGCATATTCGTGCTCCTTGATCATCATTTAGTAGGGATCAAGCTGTGGATTGAAGAAATTGGTGAAGAATTATGCATACTCCATACATGAACATGAAGATGGAAGTTACAACTTGAGCTAGATCCAAGCCTTTTCAAGCATCAATTCATATCCAAAGCTTCATATCAAGAGTGGAGAAGGAGAATTGGAAGTTCTGGAGGCTTAACCACAAGATTTTGGTCACTGCAAGTTCAGGTTGGTTAAATTTCGAATCTCATGTTTCTTCAATCCATGCATAT
Organism: Lathyrus oleraceus; assembly: GCF_024323335.1. Lineage (NCBI taxonomy): Eukaryota > Viridiplantae > Streptophyta > Magnoliopsida > Fabales > Fabaceae > Lathyrus > Lathyrus oleraceus. The sequence continues at coordinate 342,685,376 of NC_066583.1, forward strand.
AATCTTGTAGATCTCATCATGCTGAGAATTCTGATGTGTTTAGATTTAAATTTAGTGAAATATTGAGTGAGATATGTGGATCTGAACATTTGGTTGTACATTATGTTTCTGTTCGATTTGCCTTGTTCATAGAGATTTAGCTTGAATTGATGATAGATCCATGTTCTACGCATCAAGACCTTTCCATTGGTATAGGATATGCCAAATTCTGGAGAAATTTTTGATGTTCATCATTGTTGTCGCCGTGTTTTGGCCGGAGAAGATGACCGGAAACACTGTTCCGGTCATCTGGTGCGAACGCTAGGGTTTGCCCTGTGTCACTGCCACGCGAGTGTCCTCTTGGCGAAATGATTGGCTACCGTTCCATTGACTATCCACGCTTGCCTTGACTTGGCTGACTAGGCGCCACTTCAATTAGTGAAGCGGTGCGTTTTGGTGCCAAACGCGCTTGCAACTTGCCTTGCTTCTGTTCGATTCCATGTGCCTGCGCTTCTGATTTTTCAATTGATTTAATGTTGAGCGCCCTTGTAACCTTTGCGTCCATGGTTCGATCCTTGGCAATTGTTGTTTTGAAATTTAATTTTTCCAGCACTCATATGACCTCTTTGTCCTGGGTTCAATTCCCACTGAATGCATATTTTCAAATTTATTTCAATCATTTCATTTCCCTCCAAATTATCATGTGTTTTCTTTATTTTATTTCAATATTTTCTTCAAATTCCAAAAATCATAAAAAATAGCATATGAGTCCAAATAAATCCAAATTTTTTCTCACATGTCCATTTGATTGTCTATTATTTTTTAGCATTTATTTCCTGATTTTTGCATTGCTGAATTTTGGAATGTGCTTGTATGTTTGAACATGTATGCAAATTTGATATGCTTCATTCAATTGATTGTGAAATGCTCATACATTGTCCAATTGCCATGAAATTTGATATGCTGATTCCTAACATGTTACATGATTTTTGAGGCTTGGTTTGGCATTTTTATCATTTTTCACCTCTGTTTGGGACACATGAATGTATGGTGTGACAATGTGTGTCACACATTTTAATGTTGCTCTTGTTCATTTTCATATACATGTCAATTGAGCTTTTATGATTCCAATTTTTTGCATGAAGCTTGTGTTTAACATGTTGTATGCACATAAATATTTTCATGATCATTTGATTCTTTTCTGTTTTGTTTTGTTTTTTTCTCATATGAACATCCAATTGTGTGCATTGTGATTGCCTTGGCCTTATCTTGTTCATTAGATGTCTTTGCTTATTGATTTGGATTTGATCCTTTTTAGGACATGTTCTTACTTGATTAAATGTGCTTCATGTTGAACATCAACTTCTGTTTTGACTTTTTGCTTTGCCTTTGACCCTAGTCTTTGTACTAGTGGTTTGCACTCACCTTTTGAGCTTTGTATTTCAGGTTCAAGCAATTAGCTATAATGGTTTATGTGATCTCATTACTTGAGATGCAAGTTATTTTGGTTAACTAACCTTGCTGTTTTGTAGGTCATTTTGAATGATGAAACAATTTGAGTTGCTTGCACTTTATACTTGGCTTTGTGTAACACTGTTGATTGGTTTTGTCTGTTTTCTGTTGGATTGTCTGAGTTACTAATTGACTAGCCTTTTGTACAGGTACTTTAGTCGCTTTTAGCTCATTACTTGAGCTTTGCTTTGCTTGTGGTTGGTATACCACTTAGGTAACCTCTCTAACTCCATGTAGTCTGGAAGTCCTGCCATCCTTTGTGGCAGGCACCTGTCTGAAGCCCTCCTTAAGAGGCCATGTTCTTGGTTGTTTAATTTTGTGCTAAAGACCTCAATGAGGCATGGTTACATGTTAAGACCTCCTAAGTGAAGAGGCAATTGGCAGATAGAAGGGATTTGCAATCAATCCCCTGCTATTCAGTTGAGTCTTTCATTATGCTCGCACTACGTGCTGATGCTTTTGAATAAACACCCAAAATCTTGTATAGAGTTAGTCATGTGGAATAGGATTCCTCATTCTGGATCCCCACACTTTCAGTGTCTTGAGCTCACCCAGGCCAGGGTTAAGAGCCATGAGGTCTAATCCTCATTTCCTTTCATCAGCTTCACCCTAACTCTCAATGTTAGTGGTTAAGAGCTTCCGTTTACACTTATACAGATGGCTTGTTTGTTGAGGTTGACATGACCCCTTGACTAAAGCCCACCCTTGTGTGAAGCCTCTTGTTTGTGTATAGAGTGTGCTTGTTTGTTCATCTGTGCATTAATGTTTGTGTGTGCCTCTGTGCATTGTTTTCATCTTTGAGCATTACTTGTATATCATTACCGTGATCATTGTTCATACTTTGTGACAGTTAGTTTGTCCTTTGAGGAGTCAATTGTAAGTCCAACTATTGGCATTTGTTTCCTTTGTGTTGCTAGGAGTTGGATTTAAGACCATTTATTGGCATTCCATTTCCTTGGAGTCGAGTGTAAGACCAGCTATTGGCATCTTGTTTCCTCTTGCTTTTTGCTATCTCTGATACATGCCTTATCTGCTATTTGCCCTTGTGCTTGACTATTCCAAAGGAACTTACTTGGATCATTTCTATGATCTTGAGAAAGCAACCTAGTGTGATTGCATCCCTTATCACCCACCTCTTGCATGCTTAACCTTGACCCATATCTTTTCATCCTTAACCCAAAACCAGAAAACTTTTGTGCAAACATTTTGACTTGTTTTCAAAACTAGAAACCTAAGCCTTAGGCTTTTGATTTTCAAACTTTCTTTTCATAATACTTATTTTGAATTGAACTTTAAACCAACTCTGACATGTTTGTGAATACTTCTAATTGGTTAATTCCACTCACTCAATTGTCTTTTGTGGCCCATGTCCACTTCTTAATCAAATTTCCATGCATTAGCCATAGATCTGAGTTATCTTAGTGGTTGATGTGAATCTCACCTTTGTCCTTAGTGATTGAATTGTAAGACTTCCCTGCTTATTATAGGGTTAACCCCTCACTAGCACGTTGAAGTTGTTCTCACATGGTGGACTTGTTGATTTAGGTTGAGTTTTCTCCCTTTGATAACGAAAGACCTTAAGGCTTTTAATTAAAATCAATCCACTCAGTTTTTGAAATCTTTTACCCGAACTACGGGGTTTTGATCCTTATCTTTCATGAAAGGTACGTAGGCAATGGGTTTTATCCATCCAAACACAAAAAATGTAAATAACTTGTACATTCTTTTCTCATCTCTTCAATCAATGTTTGCACAAACAAATTTCATAAACAAATAACCTTACAACAAGCGTGAGAAAGGCTCCCTAGGAGTACCTAGGATGCATTGGGTGCCTAACACCTTCCCTTTGCATAACCAACCCCCTTACCCAGGTCTCTGACCTTCTTTTACTAGTTTTGTTTGTAAAACTTTTAGGTTTTTGTTCGCTTTCTAACCTTTCCTTTGGATAAATAGAAGTGCGGTGGCGACTCGACTTTGTATGATTTACCTCGGATTTAGTCAATATCTCCGATGGTGACGAATACACCGCTACACCGATGATGATGAAAGAAAATACAATTATGATTGGAAAGCCAAAAATATCCTAATCTCCTCATTAGGTGTAGATGAATACTATCGTGTATCCCATTGTCCTACTGCTAAGGCCATGTGGGATTCACTACAAATCGCCCATGAGGGGACGAACGATGTTAAGTTGACATGCAAAATAGATTTACTCATCTCATCAATCGATTATATTCATTAGGTAGGCCGGTTTCCAATGATGTTGCTACTAATAAGATCTTGAGATGTCTTAACAGGGAATGGCAGTCGAAAGTGACCGCCATCAAAGAAGCAAATGATCTTACCGTATTAGACTTGACAACATTATTTGGCAAACTACAAGAGCACGAACAAGTACTCTTGAGCCTAGAACAACACGAAAAGAAAGAAAAGAAGGACAAAACAAAGGTGAGTGAAAAGAAATCTATAGCTCTTAAGACTTCCTCCTCGAAGTCTCAAGCAAAAGAGCAAAGTGATTATTCCTCGAGCGACGAAGAAGAAGAGGACAAGAGCGATGATATGGGGTTGTTCGTTAAACGTTACAATCGTTATGTGAGAAAGAACGGCATCCAACATTCCGAGAAGAACTTGGTAAACTTCCGGAAACAATCAAGGTACTCTAAAAATGATGACTCAAAAGGTAAAAAGACTAGAGGGTCGTGCTACACTTGTGCGAAGCCTGGTCATTACAAACCGGACTGTCCGATGAACAAGAAGACAAAGGAAAAGGAATCACCCAAATCACATAAGAAATCATCAAAGCCAAGGAGAGCATACATAGCTTGGGAAAGCGATAGCGACTCCTCCGATGATGAAATTTCTAGTGATGAAGATGAAGCTGTAAACCTATGCCTCTCTGCTCATCAAAAGAACAAAAAGAAACAGGTACGACATGCTAAATATGAAAAATCCTCTAGTATGTCTCATCATGAATTACAAGCTGCATTTGATAATTTACACTGCGAAGCTAAAGAGGCCTTTAAAAGGCTTGCCTCAAATAACCAAATTTTTATCCATTTGGAACAAAAAATTCGAGAATCCGAAAGGAAACTTGAGGCACTCAAAGCTTCTATGGTAGAACGCACAAAAGCAGGTTGTGAGGACCTTAGAAATACAATAATTAACTATGGGTGTGATACTTGTTATATTTGGCAAGGTGAAGTAAGAAACCTAAAGGCCAAACTTGACAAGGCTCTTGAGCCCAAGATTACCTTTGCAATCGATAAATCAAACTTTCGAAAAAGTATGGTTAATCCATATCAAAAATATAAATATGTTATATAGGATAAAGATAGCAAAGGCAATCAAAATATTAATTTCTCTTGTCTTTATTGTTGCAAGAAACGCCACTTCATTGCTAAATGCAGGTTTAGGAGATTCTTAGTTCCTAAAGGCATTTATCAATGGCTGCCCAAATGCAACCATCTCGTTACTAACTATTCAGGACCCAATAAGCCATTGGGTACCTTCTCTTGTTAATTGCATTTCCATAGGTACAATGCCTCGAGACCACCGAGAGAAGATGGCTTCTCGACAGTGGATGCTCAAGGCACATGTCAGGAGACATATCACTCTTCATTGACTTCGCGGCTAAGAAGAAAGGATATGTAACCTATGGTGACAACAACCGTGGAGCAATACTAGGTAAAGGTAGTGTAGGTAACCCTTCTTCCACTACTATCTCTGATGTATTGCTTGTCGAAGGTCTTAAACACAATTTACTTAGCATCAATCAATTATGGCATAGGCGTTTAGCACATGTTAACTTTGACTTACTAAATAAAGTAGTCTCAAAAGATCTAGTCTTAGGTCTCCCCAAAATAAAGTTCACCAAGGATCACCTTTGTGATGCTTGTCAAAAAGGGAAGCAAACGAGGATCTCATTTAAATCCAAAAATATCGTTTCAACAACGAGACCTCTCGAACTTCTTCATATGGACTTATTTAGGCCGTCTAGGATTAAAAGTCTAGGAGGAAATTATTATGGTTTCGTAATAGTGGATGATTTTTCTAGATTTTGTTGGACTATCTTTTTAGTAAGCAAGAGCGATACGTTCTCCGCCTTTGAAAGGTTTGCTAAGCTTTCCCAAAATAAATTAAATACAAACATTGTTTCAATTAGAAGCGACCATGGGGGTGAGTTTGAAAACCATTTATTTGAAGAATATTGCGGTAACCATGGTATCGATCATAACTTCTCCGCTCCACGTACTCCTCAACAAAATGGGGTTGTGGAGCGTAAAAATCAAATTTTGGAAGAATTGGGAAGAATAATGATTAACGAAAGTGGTTTACCGAAATATTTTTGGGCCGACGCCATTAGTACGGCGTGTTATGTTTTGAATAGGGTGCTCATTCGCCCCATTCTAAATAAAACACCATATGAGCTTTTAAAAGGGCGAAAGTCAAATGTTTCTCACTTACATGTTCTCGGTTGCAAATGTTTTCTATTAAATAATGGAAAGGAAAACTTGGGCAAATTCGATTCCAAGGCCGACGAAGGTATCTTCCTCGGATACTCTCAATCGAGTAAAGCATATAGAATATATAATAAATGATTACTTGTTGTGGAAGAGTCTGTACATGTCACTTTTGACGAATCCTATCTGAGAAACGTCGGAAAGGGTAGTGTTGTTCATGGTGCAGGTACATCTACGGAAGACATACTCAAGGGTGGCGAGTCGGGGATTGATCAACCCGACAAATTCAAAGTTGAGGAGGATATAGATGTACACCATGAGGAAACCGAGGTAGCTCATCCGCCTTCAAATGATGATCTCCCTCAAGCTTGGAAGTCTCCCAAAGACCATCCAATTGACAACATTCTCGGAGATATCTCAAAGGGTGTTACTACTCGATCGAAGCTAAGTAATTTCTGTTATCACTTCGCTTTCGTTTCACAAATGGAACCTAAAAACCCTAAAGAAGCCCTACTCGATGAACACTGGTTTTTGTCAATGCAGGAGGAACTAAATCAGTTCACTAGAAATGAGGTTTGGGACCTTGTACCTCCTCCGTTAGATCATCGAGTAATCGGCACCCGATGGGTGTTTAGGAACAAGTTGGACGAAAACGGGGCAATAACCCGTAACAAGGCGCGTTTAGTCGCGCAAGGGTATAACCAAGAGAAAGGCATCGACTATGAGGAAACTTATGCGTCGGTTTCCCGACTCGAGGCTATACGCCTTCTCCTTGCCTTCACTTGTGCGAAAGACTTTAAACTATTCCAAATGGATGTTAAGAGTGCGTTCCTTAACGGTTACATAAATGAAGAGGTCTACGTCGCACAACCTCTGGGTTTTGAATCTCATGAGTATCCTGATCATGTTTACAAACTAAAAAGGGCTTTATATGGTCTCAAACAAGCTCCTAGAACTTGGTATTCTCGACATTTAGGAACGGGCGTCATAAATTGCTTGCTTTATCTTATTTCATTTAAAACTATAGTCTTGTACTTCTAACAAGTTAATGTTGTTGCAAGAACAAGTATATTGTTAATCAAGTTATTCCGGCATCGAGGTGATATTGTTCCTTTACCCTTCTCTCTCTCCCAACCTTCATGGCAAAATAGTTGTATTATATGATAATATTGTATATATATGACTTGTTCCGTATACCATATCTGTTTGGATGTTTAATGTTGTGTGGCTTTCTATTTATGCATCAAACATGTGAGCATATGTGCATAACAGTGAAAATCTGCAAAATTTTCCTGTATGAGTCGACCATAACAGGGCAATGGTCGAAGCACACCTTAAAAATTTTCTTTTTTCAAAAAATTCAAACAGTATGCGTCGACGCATGCAAAAGGTATGGTCGACGCATCGCGCGAAAAATCAGTTTTTCTCTGCAGAAAACGTTCAAACTTCCCATGCATTTACATTTCAAATTCTCATTAAGTGTGCATTTAACCCACTACATTGTGAGTTGCATCTACCTAGTGCCTATTGTCTCTTGGCCTCTCCTCTTCCCAAAACCCTAAATCCTCATCTATAAAAAGGGCAAACCTCCTTCTTGCAAATCACTCTCAAAATCTTACACCAAGCTTCACTCTCTACCCTCACAAAAAGCTTCAGAATCACTACCCATGGCTTCCTCATCCCGCAGACCTACCGGTAAGAGATCAAGGGAATCATCCTCTGCCTCCTTACCCATTACCGCTGTCTCATTAGTTCCACCGGCTCTTGTCGACACCTTCAACAAAGACATTAGTCAAAGAGAAGTTGTGAGACAAGATGCCTTCTACAAACTCACAGCAGAACGCATGCATCTCGTTGACATCATGAATCTGCTACAGTATCACGGTATTGTCAAATTCCTGGAATGCAATGCCAAATATAGCGAAGACCTAGTCCGCGTGTTCTACACTTGCCTTCATGACAAATTTCGTGGTCAAAAGTTTCACTCCAGGATCGGCAGAAGAAAGGTATCTTTCAAGTCTGTTGTTTGGAATAAATTTTTTGATCTGAGATTGGCTGCTGATGAAAATCCTCCTGCTGAGGTAATTGATTCTCACACAATAAAAGGATATGAGTTTAAGAGCGCTTTCAACGCTATGCTGAAACGACCCTACCCAGACCACATTGTGAACAGTGATGCGTTCCCACGAACTGCCACTACCGGTAAGCTGAAAACAGGTGAGCGCATTCTTCAGTGGATTGTGGCACGCATCCTGAGGCCTAAGAAAGGTGGCCTTTCCCGAGTTGAACAGGCTGAGGTTCATCTCAATCATATCCTGAAAAATAAGCGTAAAATAAACTGGCCCTACTACATTTCTAATAGGATGTTCAGTTTACGAGACTCCAGACGAGGCACTGCTCTTGCTTATGGATCTTTTATTCAAGAGGTTCTTACTGCAGCCGACGTTGATTATCCGTCCTTTCCGTATACCTCCATTTCCTCAGATAAAGAATTCAGCCCAAAAACTTTGTCTATGATGGGATACTTTTGGTGTGATGAGCGGAGAACATACAAATTTGTTCTCAGGGGGTATGTTCCTACGAGTGTTGAAGAATATGATGAAAGTGATGAAAGTGAAGAAGAAGACCAAGAGGAAAACAAAGAAGAAGAAGCTGAGCAGCATGATAGTCCTCCACAAGCAGACACACACGACTACACAAACACCGCTTGGGTTCAGAATACCTATTCGACTGAAGAAGATGCCCCCAACCGTGGTGGCTGGGGTGAATGGCAACATATGGGCTGGTCAACACAACACCAATTCTATCATCCGTATCAATATGGTGCTGAAGAATCTCCACCGTCTCCTCCGCAGCAAGAAAATTCTTCTGTACTTTTAGATATGATGTGAGATATGCAGCTGGCTCAACAATCATTCATACAAACTCAGGATGAGCGTTATGCTCATATAAGTAGCCAGCTTCAAGCACAAAATGAGAGGCTCGATAGCCTCTCAACCAGCATGAATGAACGGTATGCAGCATTCACAGAAACATTTGAACGACAGGAGCGGTCCGTCGATGTGGGCCTCAAGTATCTAAGTAGTGTTGCTGACCAAATGACTTCTTTGGCAGATCCTGACAGAAACCCGGATATTTGTTACCATCGAGGATGAGGCCATTAGGGCATAAAACTGCATGTGCATCTGTACTTTTGTTGTTTGACTGAACTTATAATCCGTTATGCTTGTTTGTTAACTAGTTTAATGTTATCTCCTTTTCAATTTGTTCAGTAATAATATTTGGTGTGGTATTGTTATATGATTCGTTATCTCCTGTTGAATATCATGTTATGTTGAATAATAGATCTCTTTATCTTTTTGATGTTGTCAAAGGGGGAGAAGAGCATGTACCAAAGCCAAGCCAAGATATTCACAACAACTAACAGTTTGTTTTGCAGTCAGCCTTAGATTACAAAAGAAAGGGGGAGTGTGTGTAAATATTGCATGTTGTTTCTCTTTGGTTTCACACAGGTTGTCATCATCAAAAAGGGGGAGTATGTAAGGGCAAACTATCATACAACATACGATCATAGGTTTCGATGATGACAAATGACCACCATGGATGAATCGGCATTGTCGATTCCACCTCTACAAAACAAATGAAACATATCACCTATTATATCCTTTTCTATGCTCATCTAAACTGTTATATTTCATACAACATATGTGGATAAAGTGTGGTCATGACAAAATGCATGAAAACCATACAAATATGAATTTTTGCAGACTTACAGGGTTTGAGTCGACCGCAGGGTCGGCGTATAACATAGTGCATTTCCTCATGGGTCAACGCACGAAGGCTTGAGTCGACCGCAGGGTCGGCGCATGAACCACGGGTCAGCGCACGCCGACCTATGGTCGACGCATACTGATGTGTTTTTCAGGCTGTCCAAAACTGCAGGCTATGCGTTGATGCATAGACCTGCTATGGTCGACCGTTCGTGCGCAAACACAGTTTTTAAGTAACTCCCACTCTGTTTCAAAAAGATGTTAAGTAGGTTGGTTGGTTTGTTACTATAAATACAAGTTCAGTTACTTGCATCTACCAACATTTGACATTTTGATTCAAGTGTACAAAAGAACAAGAAAAAGTGAAATAGGTGTCCAAGATTCTTCATCTTCATCTTCAACATCTCACAACACATCAACTACACACAACCATTTTTGAAGTGCTTTGTGATTGGTTAAAGGTGATAACGTTCGAAGCAGAGATTGGGGAATCCGGTTCGGGTTAAAGCTTGCGACAGGTTTTTTCTTGAATAAAACCTTTAGGGTTTTGTCCTCCAAGATTGGTTTGATTTTGGGGGTTTTTGGACGATTCCTTCATCAATTTTCAGCTGAGCGAAGGTGATTGAGAAGAGGAAGTCTTCATCAATCTAGTAGCGGATTCAGTGATATTGAAGGGAAGATTTCAGGTTCTTTTTGTTGTAGTTGAGATCAGTCGGGCCGAGGGATTGAAGAACTGAGAGTTATTCAACAAAGGGGCTGGAATCACAGGTCTATCAACAACAATCGAAGGACTTGATTCACCTTGAATCAAGGAACAAGGAGTGGAAGCAGCATTCAACGTCTTGAGAATTCTGTTGTATATTTGCTTGTCAATCCTTGTATAAACTGTTATACTTAACATGTGATATCTATTAAAGCAATCTCAATTCTAGTTTTAGAATTGAGGGAAGACGTACCCCGAAGCGAGGACGATGGGGGAACTGCCTCATCAAATCTTTGTCTTCTCTATTTTTCAGCATATTTTTTTTGGGTCAAAAATAAGTGATTTTTGTATAAGCACTTTTATCAAACCTTGATATTAATTGAGTAAGAAGTTAAAACTCTGTTTTTGAATCCAAAGTACAATAAGATATTGTACTAGACTAATTGGAATCACTTGCTCAACATAAATATCACTTGGAATGTGTTTGCACACCAAGTGTTTGATAATTTGCCTAAACCAAAATTATCTTAGTTGTGTATCTAGTTTGGTTTGCTCTTTGAATCATTGGAACTAGGAATCCTAGCAAGTGAAATAAATCATTGATAGTGTGACTAGTGTAGTGATTCTTATTCAACATTATCACTAATCCATAGGCTAGACGCATATCCGATTTTCCAATAACCGTTCGTTTTAGACTATATTTTCCTCGGCCGCTTCCGCACTTAAAACAAATTTTCAAAACCAATTTTTAATTGGTAGCGCCGACTCAATTTTTAATTGGGATCTATTCAACCCCCCCCCTTCTAGATCCGTGCCATAGTTTAACAGTTCCTTCTTCCCAAGAGATAGCTGATATGTTGCATATAGATGAACCTCTAGTTGATGCTCATATGACTACTAAAGGTGGAATTCTAGGTCTCCCTTCTGAGTTCCTCATTGCTCAAGCTACTATGTATGGGAAGGCCATGAGTGAGGACGCCTTTGAGGCCATATTTGTATTTCTCATCTATGGGTTAGTGTTGTTCCCCAACATCGACAAGTTTGTGGATGTGAACGCTATTAGGATTTTCTCTACTCTTAATCCTGTTCCGACTCTGTTTGGTGATACTTATTTCTCTTTGCATATGAGGAATGCAAAGGGTGGTGGTGCCATTTTGTGTTGTTTGGCTCTGTTGTATAAGTGGTTTATTTCTCACTTACCGCAGATAGTCGCTTTCAAGGAGAACAAGGGATGTCTACGGTGGTCCACGAGACTTATGTCTCTCACTAATGATGATATCTTCTGGTACAACCGTGTATATGATGGTGTGCAGATTATCGACTCTTGTGGTGAATTCTCCAATGTACCTCTTCTTGGTACGTGTGGTGGGATTAACTACAACCCTGTTTTGGCACGTCGTCAGCTTGGGTTCCCCCCTAAAAGATAAGCCCAATAACATTCTGTTAGAGGGTGTATTCTTTTGGGAGGGTAAAGATCCCCAAGGCTTGAAAGCTAAGATGGCCCGCGCTTGGCGCAAGATTCATAAGAAAGGAAGGAAGGAATTGGGTCCTAAGAATTGTGTCGCTTTGGCGCCTTATACTGCTTGGGTGAGGAAGAGAGCTTCTGAGTATCTCATGCCTTACGAGTATCCGAGACCTACACCTATGATTATGGCTGGGCCTTCAACCGTCCCTAATCAAGGAGTAGAGGAGTTGAGAGATGAAGACCGTTTACGTGCGTGGATCCGTGAACGAGAAGAGTTGCTTCAGCAGATTAAGGAGAATGATGCTCTGATTGAGTTTCTCGAGCATCAGGTCATTGATGATCCTAATGACGCATGGACTTCTCTACTTCCTCGGTCTTCTAAGTTCTGGAAGAGGAAGTATGACGACTCGCCAAGAAGAAAGCAGATATGGAGGCAGCCTATGAGGAGGAAGTGAAGAGGCTTCGTGCATCTTATCTTCCTGTGTCCCGAGCCTTAGATGATTGTTTCTAGGGGTCCATAGGATGGTCATTTTCCTTTTCTCTTATATTGTATCCTGGTTACCAATGTTGTACTTCTTTGGTGTAAAAATATTTACCAGATATTATTAATGAGATATTTCCATATGTGATACAAATGTAATATTTCCCAAAGATTTGCAAATAGAACTCTATAAAGTTCCTCTGATATTAAAAAAAATCATATGCACAAGCATTACATGCATCATGTGCATAAGCAGGTTTTGATCCAGGCTTCTTGTCCTTTGGTCTAACTATGTGCTCTTCATTTATTTTGAAGACAAGCTGACTCATCGGTACTACACTAGAGCCAACTCTTCGAGACTGATGGATCATTTGGAACAAGAGAACCGCGAGCTGAAGGAAGAGGTAGCCAGGTTAACTGCCTTGATGGCGTCATTTTTGGCTGCTCAGAGCCAGTCTTCTCCAACGCCATCAACTCCTCCCTAGAGGACGGTCATTTCTGAGATCGTAACTTCTACTATGCCTGCTGCAACTGCTCACTTTGCACCATCCATGCCAGCCGGGTTCCCGTGGGGAATGCCTGCCAATTTCATGGCTGAGGGTTTCGCCCCTACTCTTGCTTCTTTACCGGCATCTAGCCCGGTCCTTTCAGTGCCACCTCCCGTTGTGCACACGTTACCAAGAGTCGAAGATACCATCTACCATTCTGAGCCATCTGAGAGCCCAGACGTTTATGAGACGATGGATGATATGAAAGACAAATTCCTTGAGCTTCGCAAGGAACTGAAAACTCTGAGGGGGAAGGACCTCTTTGGTAAGAGTGCTGCTGAGTTGTGCCTTGTGCCCAACGTGAAGATCCCTATTAAATTCAAAGTGCCTGACTTTGAGAAATATAAGGGAAACACCTGCCCACTCATCCATCTTGTGATGTATGCTCGCAAGATGTCAACGCAAACCGATAATGATCAACTGCTCATCCATTATTTCCAGGACAGTCTGTCCGATGCCGCTCTCCGGTGGTACATGGGTCTGGAAAGTTCGAACATTCGATCTTTCAACGATCTTGGCGAGGCCTTCGTCAAGCAATATAAATATAATGTGGATATGGCTCCAGACAGAGATCAACTGAGAGCAATGTCGCAGAAGGATAAAGAGACCTTCAAAGAGTACGCCCAGAGGTGGCGCGAATTGGCAGCTCAGATAGTGCCTCCCCTAGAGGAGAAAGAGATGACCAAGATCTTCTTGAAAACCTTGAGTTCATTTTACTACGAGAGGATGATAGCCATTGCTCCGTCAGACTTCACCGAGATAGTGAATATGGGAATGAGACTAGAAGAGGGGGTCCGTGAAGGATGCTTAACTCGAGATGAAGTCTCTTCAGCAAAGAGATATGGAAGCTTTGCAAAGAATAAGGAGGGAGAGGCACATGTTGTGTCTTCCCATATCAAGAGAAGACCCTCTGTGAAGAGGAAGATTGCTCTCCCGGTCAACAACCAGCATCAGGTGGCTCATATAGCACTTGTGTTCAGGGAAGCTCAACACTATCAACAACCACAAACTCAACAATATCAACAACAACCGTGTCCGCAACAGCAGGCCTACGAGCCTCAAAACAACAACAACAATGCCAATGCTAGCTTTGAGAGGAAAAGGGTCACCTTCAATCCAATTTCGATGACTTACGCTGAACTCTATCCATCTCTGATTGATAGAAAATTAATCACTCCGTGAGATCCTTCCGCTGTACCTGCGAACCCCCAGTGGTGGTACAAGCCTGAGCTTCATTGCGTGTATCATTCCGGTGCTCCCGGACACGATGTAGAGAATTGTTATCCTCTGAAGACCAAGGTGCAAGACCTTGTGAGAAGTGGGATTTTGTTTTTCGAGGACGTAGGTCCGAATGTGAAGAAGAACCCATTGCCAAAGCATGGGAAGTCTGTCAATATGGTCCAGAGCTGCCCTGGCAAATACAAGGTCAAATATGTCAGTCATATCCGACAGTCATTGGTTGAGATGCATCGCCTGCCGTTTGATTATAGTCATTATGAGCACGACCATGATAGATGTCGAATATGTTCTGTCAATCAGAGAGGTTGTTGCCAGGTGCGCAGTGATGTGCAAGAGATGTTGGATGAAGGAGTCATTGAGATCCTTCAGAATAGAAATGTTGATGAAGATGCTCTTGAAGTCAACGTAATTTCTCCGGTCTTCCGGATACCCGAGCCTGTTATTATCAAGTATGATGGTAGCAAGAAGAAGGTTTCTCCTGTTCTAACCATCAAGCCTGCCGGTCCTGTACCATACTCTTCTGAGAAAGAGGTTCCTTATCGCTATAATGTTGTAGCAGTAGAAGATGGGAAAGAGGTGTCCTTGCCTTCCTCATCTGTTGTTAATATTGTTGATGTCAGTGGTTTGACCCGTAGCGGTCGTGTGTTTTCAGCTCCGTCAAAACCTCAAGTTGATGCTAGAGGAAATATTGGTATTGATTTTGTTGAACGCCCGATTGGAAATGCTGTGAGCTCTCTGAATCCGACACTTGTTGTTAAGCCCTCCTCTGTATTGAAAACTCCTACTTCTGTTGGCTCGAGTGGCAATACGAAAGAAGATTGTGATGAGATGTTGAGGCTCATCAAAAGGAGCGAATACAATGTTGTAGATCAGCTTCTACAAACGCCATCCAAAATATATGTGTTATCGTTACTTTTAAATTCAGAACCACACCGAGAGGCTCTGCAGAAGGTGTTGGATGTGGCGTATGTGGATCACAACGTCACGATAGAGCAATTTGATAGCATTGTTGCAAACATCACTGCTTGTAACAACCTGAGTTTTAGTGACATTGATCTCCCCGAGGAGGGAAGAGACCATAACTTGGCATTACATATATCTATGAGCTGCAAAGATGATGCCATGTCCAATGTGTTGGTGGACATTGGGTCATCATTGAATGTATTGCCGAAGACCACTCTTTCGAAGTTGTCGTATCAAGGGCCTCCCATGAGGCAGAGTGGAATAGTTGTGAAGGCTTTCGATGGGTCTCGTAAAACTGTGATTGGGGAAGTTGATCTCCCGGTCAAAATTGGACCAAGTGATTTCCAGATTACCTTCCAGGTTATGGACATTCACCCATCGTATAGATGTCTCCTAGGCAGACCATGGATTCACGAGGCTGGCGCCGTGACATCCACCCTACACCAGAAACTGAAATTTGTGAAGAATAAGAAGCTGGTGGTGGTAGGGGAGAAAAGGCTCTCCTGGTTAGCCATTTGTCTTCTTTCTCATATATAGATGCTGAGGATGAAGTTGGAACGCCATTCCAAGATTTATCTATTGCTGAACCTATTGAGAAGAGAACTCCTTCATTTTCTTCATACAAAGATGCGAAGTTGGCCATTGAGCAGGGTGCAACTGCTGGATTGGGGCAAATGATCAAGCTAGAAGATAACAAGTCCCAGGCTGGCATAGGTTTTTCTTCTGGTACTTTCAACAAGCAAGGTTTGTTCAAGAGTGGAGGTTTCATCCACACCGGTCAAGATGAAGAAACTGTTGCGATTTTGGAAGAGGATGCAGAGGATTCTGGCAATTTCGTCATCCCTGGAGGAATCTGCAATAATTGGGTCGCTGTGGATATTCCAACAGTTATCCATAAGTCGAAGTAATGTTCATTGTGTTTAAAAACCCCTCTCCCATGCCAAAAGGAGGAGTGATGACATTGTTGGCGCATAAATTCAATGATATTTTCATTTAATAAATTCATGTTAAATGTTTGTTTTTCCAATTATTTTCCCTTTTCGCTTTTTGCATGAAATTGGTGATCACAAAAAACCCTAAAAAATAAGAATAAAATCAATCTTTTCATCTGCATAATGATTTGCCTTGTTTGGAGTTCTAAAAGTTTCTTTATATCCAAAATCATTATGCAGGTTAATCAAACCCATTGAACATAATGATCCAACACTATCTCCCAACTTTGAATCCCCTGTATTTGAGGCGGAAGAAGATGATGTTGAAGAGATTCTTGATGATATTACCCGTCTACTTGAGCATGAAGAGAAAGTCATTCAGCCGTATCTTGAGAATCTGGAAACAGTCAACTTAGGGTTTGAGGATTGTGTGTGAGAAGTGAAGATTGGGGCACTCCTAGAAGAGTCTGTTAAGAAGGGGTTGATTGAGTTGCTACGAGAATACGTCGACGTCTTTTCCTGGTCATATGAAGACATGCCTGGTCTAGATACTGATATCGTGCAACATTTCTTGCCTTTGAAGCCTGAGTGCGTGCCTGTGAAGCAGAAGCTCAGAAGAACTCATCCCGATATGGCAGTAAAGATCAAGGAAGAAGTTTAGAAGCAAATTGATGCGGGGTTTCTGGTGAGTTCTACATATCCTCAATGGGTGGCCAATATTGTGCCTGTGCCTAAGAAAGATGGAAAAGTCTGAATGTGTGTGGACTATAGAGACTTGAATAAAGCTAGTCTGAAAGAGGATTTCCCTTTACCACATATTGATATGTTGGTCGACAATACAACTAAATTCAAAGTTTTCTCGTTTATGGATGGATTTTCCGGATATAATCAGATCAAAATGGCACCCGAGGATATGGAGAAGACAACATTTATCACACCTTGGGGAACATTCTGTTATTGAGTGATGCCCTTCGGTTTGAAGAACGTCGGAGCCACGTATCAACGAGCTATGACTACCTTGTTTCATGATATGATGCATAAGGAGATCGAGGTATATGTTGATGATATGATTGCTAAGTCAAGAACGGAAGTTGAACATGTAGAGCACCTGTTGTAACACCTCAAAATTTGCCCTCCTCTTCTTGGGACTAGCTTAGCATTTTTCATTTCATTTTTAGGACATTAGGCTTTGCATCTTTGCATATCATGTGGAAATAATACATGTCATCCTCTAAGGTCTTGTCAGAGATGGAGAAGTTGTGTGGTTCAAGCCTGAGGGTCTTATTGAATTGATCACCAGCCATCTGGGGGTTTGTGCTTCAATTAGGGTTTTCTTGGTTCTTCAAGGAGGTTGAGAATTATCTTGATTGCAAGGGTACATCATCACCATCATGGTTATATCATCTTCAAGGGGTTCATTGTGCATGAACATGTTCCTTAGGATTAGGGTTTTGACCTCTGTTCAACCCTAATCAATGGCATTCTTTCAACCAGGGATTTTCAAGGAGATGAGGTCTTTCTTGAGAAGGAGATCATCATATGATTTTATTGAGCTTGTAAAAGCTAGGGTTTCATTTTGGAGCCATTTCATCAAGTGGTTGAGGCCCAAGCTGATCAGAGCATGTTCAAATCATTTGGGGTTCATAAAAGTCAACTGCAAGTCAATTGAGGGCTAGGAGGGGGAGAAATGAGTCTCAACATCTCATTCATGTTCAAAAGAGGTTCATTCATCATGTCAAATACATATCTTGAAGAATTTGAGGTTTGTGCAAAAGTTTCCAAAAATGGAAAGTGACCTGTAATTGAAAGTTTCCAAAAATGGAAAGGTTTTGGTCCAAATTCAACTTGATTTTACATCATCAAAGAGGCTTCAAATGAAATTTTGTCCAACATGAAAGTTGAATATCTTTCTCTGCCATTTCCAAAAAGTCCAAGATTATGAATTTATGATGAATGGTTAAGGAGATATGATCAAATTATTGTCAAGTGTGCTTGAAACTTCAAAAGGCCATAACTTTTGGCTCATAACTCCAAATTGGGTGCCTCTTTTTGCATTTTGCTCCTCATGACATATATTTTCCAAATCATTCATGGCATGGCATGAAATTTCATCATATAATCATTTACACATTCATGACCATTTTGGAGGGAAATTTGCAAATTTGAATTTGGTGCATCATAGGAACAAATTACCATTGCCAACATGTGCATGAAGTGTTTTTAAGTGGATTTGATCATTGATATGTTACTGTTTACGTGAGCCTTGCCATGCATAAGGTGTTTTTGCTAATTTTGCCATGCACCTCATTCTTATTAATTTTGCATTAACCATGCTTAATTCTAATTAGGATGTGATTTGGACTGAGTATATAAGGCAAACCCTAACAGAATTGTTCATAATCACAAATTCTAGATCTAGATCTCATTCTCCCTCCAAAATTTCTCTCATCTCAAATTCAAATTTTCTCCACACAACCACACATTTTCTTGATAGATCCATCATCATCATGAAGTTTGGAGCATGAATCATCCATTTTTTATGGAATTTGAGCAAGGTTTGAAGCATGTCAAGCATATGAACACATCAATGGCAAGTGCAAATTGAGCTAGATCCAAGCATCTCCAAGCCTCAATTCATTCACAAAGCTTCATAACAAGAGTTAAGGAGTGGATTCACACACTTTGGAGGCCTTGAACTCACTGTTTTGATCACTGCCATTCCAGGTTGGTGAAATTTCGAGTCTCTTAATTCTTAATTTTATGCACATGATTAAATAGGTCTTTGTATGCTGGTGATTCTGATTTAAATTTTATTGAATTTGGTTGAGATTTGAAGAAGTTATGTGGATTTAAAGTTTTGAATGCAAATAAGTTTTCCTTCGATTCTCTTTGATCATGATGTTTTAGACTTAATTAATCATGGATTCATGACCTACATGCTAAGACGAGTTGATTGGTGTAATTATTTCTGAAATCTGCACACACAAAAATGCACGTGGTACTGTTCACCACCGTCTTCATGAAGAAGACGGTGGTTTCCACCGTTCTCAGCCACGCCTGTACAGGCTAGGGCTTGCTCTGGTTCGTGCATGTGAATAGCACTGTAGAAGAGACTTTCACCCAAGCCATGCATGTTCGATTCCTCATTATTTCATGTTATTTGTTTAATTCATTCTGACTAAGCGCTTGCGTGTGCATCCATTGGCAGATTCATTGGTCTGTATTGGTTGACTGTATCCACATGTGTTTGACTGGCTGACTGGGATGCCATGTCAATTAGTTATGCTGTGCGGTTTGACAAGGCGCCGCACCTGCTTCGATTCCTGCTGAAGCCATTTTTTTAAATTAACTCAACATTTCTTTTTTCCCTCCATTTCAATATATGTTTTGTTCATTATTCCAATATTTTTTATCCAACTTCCAAAAATCATAGCAAATTGAAAAATGATCCAATTAATTCCAAATTTTTTTCTACATGATCATATGAATGTCTTCTATTTTTTCATGTGGATTTCTGGAATTGTGCCTGGCTGGAATTTTAATTGTGTTAGATTAATTGAACATGTATGTATTTATGACATTGCTTCATTCTTTCTATTGTGAAATACTCAATAATGATCCAATTGCCATGAAATTTTGCATGATGATTCACAACATGTTGATTGGCCTTTGAGGTTTGGTTTGGTATTTTTCTCATTTTTCATCTCTGTTTTATGCACATGATTGTATGGTGTGACAATGTGTGTCACACAATTGGATGTCTAGCTTGTGCATTTTTATATCCATATCATTTGAGCTCTGTTGATTCCAATTTTTGGTATGATGATTGAATGTGACATGTTGTATGCTCATAAAAATTTCCAGAATTGTTTGAGTCATTTCTGTTTTGATGTGGAATTTTGATTCTTGATGATCAATTGTATGCTTTGAAATTGCCTTTGCCTTCTCATGCTCATGAAATGACTTTGCTTAATGCTCTTGACTTGGTCCTTTTTAGGACATGTTCTTGCTTGATTGTAGAAGCTTCTTGTTGAATATCAAGTTCTGTTTTGAATTTTTTCTCCACCTTTGACCCTAGGCTTTGCCCTAGGGGTTTGTACTCACATTTGAGCTTTGAATTTCAGGTTCAAGCATTCATCTCCATGATTGATGTTGCCTCATCATTTGAGCCTGGCTATTTGCTATGTTTGCTAATATTTGGTTCTTTTATAGGTCCTTTGGTGAATCACTTGAGTGTTTGCCTCTTATGGCTTACATGTTGTAGATATTGGGATTGTCTGTCTCTTGTTATCTGTTAACTGTTGGTTGTTTGTCTGAATAGAATACTGATGGTTTAGATTTTCTTACAGGTACTTTAGTAGCTTAAACTCATTGCTTGAGTTGCTTTGCTTTGCTTGTGGTTGGCATACCACTTAGGTAATCTCTTTAACTCCATGTAGTCTAGAAGACCTGCTGTTTTTGGTAGGCACCTGTCTGAAGCCCTCCTTAAGAGGCAATGTTTTTTATTATTTATATTTGTGCCATGTACTTCAAAGACCTCCTAAGTGAAGAGGCATTGGCAGATAGAAAGGATGTGCAATCCATCCCCTGCTATTCAGTTGAGTCATTCATCTTGCTCGCACTACGTGCTGATGCATTTTGAATAAGCACCCAAAATTTTATTGTGTCAGTCATGTGGAATAGAGTCCCACATTCTGGACTCCCACACCTTCATTGATTTGAAGCTCACCTAGGCCCGGGTTAAGAGCTATGAGGTCTAACCCTCATCTCCCATTTCACCTGCTCACCCTGACGGTCAATGTCAGTGGTTAAGAGCCTCAGACAACTTTCCAGTTGGCTTGTTTGTCGAGGTTGATATGACCCCTTGACTAAAGCCCAGCCTTGTATGAGCCGTTTGTTTGCATATAGTGTGTGATAATTGTCCACCTGTGATGTTTACTTGCTGTTTATTTGCTGTTTCAACTTGCTTCCTGTGCGAGTTAGGATCTGTTTAGATACCTCAACCTAGGACTATTGTGGATTGCATGACAACTATTAGGCTCGAGTCAGTCTCCCTTTTAGTTTGTTATTCCCCGGTCTCTGGTTAGGAGAAACTTTCTCCCCTGTTGAGGGGAACTACGTCGCCCTGATCCTCATGCCAGATGAGGTACGTAGGCAGGAGATCGTGCGAGATCTCTCCGGGCGCCCTTTTTCTTTTTTGCGTGTGTTTTGCTTGACAGCTATTAGGTCCGAGTTCCATACTCCCTTTTAGTCTGTGCGTTCAACATCTTTGTTTCTTCTGATGTCTCAGCGTCTGCTTGGTGTTTGTGTGACAGTTATTAGGCTCGAGTGTCAGACTCCCTATTAATTTGTCTGTTTGATAACCTTTTTGCGTGTGTTAGGAGATGGATGTAAGACCAGCAATTGGCTTTCCGTATCCTATTTGTGTTTGTTGTTCGGAGTCGGACATGAGCCCAGCCATTGGCAATCTGTTTCCGTTTGTGTGTTACTTTTGACGTCTCAGCGTCTCTGTGTTGTGTTTTGTTTTGGCGTGCGTTAGCCGAACTACGAGTGTTCTGATTCTTCTCTGGATAGAGAAGATACGTAGGCATATGATGCGATATCCTAGCGAGCATGTTTCTCATTCCCCCCGAACTACGTTGACTCTGATGTTTGTTTCTAACAAACTACGTAGGCCCAGGATGCGATATCCTGCCGAGTCCGCTTCCTCCTTCCATCTGTGTTGTATTCCAGTGTGTGTGCATTCTTTTGAGCAGTTATTTAGCAACCTTATTCTATTCTTTTGAGCGTGGATCCCGTCGAGTACGGCGGACGTGAGGGGTGCTAATACCTTCCCCTTGCGTAACCGACTCCCGTACCTTGTAATCTCTGGTCGTAAGACCATTCCTTTCCAGGTTTACTTCGAGAGTTTCCTTTCCCTCCTTTGGGATAAATAACGCACGGTGGCGGCTCTGTTTGTTTGTCTTTTTCCGCCGGTTGTTTTTCGCGTTGCGATAGCTGGCGACTCTGCTGGGGAATATTAAAGTTGACCTCTTGCTGGTCCATCTTCCCTAAGCGAGTCAATCCTAGCGCTCTCTAAGGTAGTTTTGGTTGCTTTTGTTGCTATATTTATTGCATTTATGATTATTATACTGTGTATATTTACATATATGTCTGCATGCATCATATTATCATTGTGCTGGACTCTGTACAGGTTGGTTCCTCTTATTTGGGGTGGGTGTTCTGAGTGGGGCTAAAACCCAGGCCCGAGTATACACCTAGGATTAGTGTGGTCTCACGTTTCTTCACATGTTGGATCAGCATGTTGTTGTGACGTGACATACCATAAGCCGGACGAGGTTCATCTAAGAGAGTCTTTCCGGGTGGAGTATTCCACTCTGGTTGGGTGATCTCATTTGAGCTATTGACTTCGGTGATCGTTCTTTCCCGGATCTCTGGTTTAGACGATCTTATGAGAGCTGGAGCGGCACACCCGAAAGGGCAAACCCGTTGAATATCTTGTCCAATTGTCGAGACCATTATCCGCCTTAGGATGACCTGATTAGAATTCACCCGTGAGGGGAGGGTTTGATTCCTACAAATGCATGTTCTGATGGTGATGTTCTGATGGTGACTCTTTGTTGGTGACTATTGGGTCCTATTTATGAATCGGATTTATGGATATTTATTTTTGAGACGCCGGAGTTCTGTCCGTGATATTTATCAGTGGGGATCCGTTTATTTCAGGATTCCCTGGGCTAATTCAGATGAGATTGTTGTTATCAGATCAGTGATTTTTCTGGCGATGATGGTGATGTATCCTTCAGTTCCGTTTATTTCGGAACCTCCTAAGTCGGAACTATGGTTATTCAGTCTCTCAGATGGTTGTGATCAGTTCAGAGACCGTGACTCAGTGCAGTTGATGTTCAGATGACTTGGAGGATGGCACAGTGCATTGCATTCATGCATCAGCATCATTCCCATTTTGCATTTATCTGCATCTAACTCATGTTTATCCATATGCAGGGACACTCTTGATTGAGATCCTGGTTGAGAGACTTCTTTGTTCCAGATATGAGGACCGACTTGAAGAATGATGTTGTCTACAGTTTCTTTGATCCAGAGATTGACGTGCTGAAGGATATGATAGCATTGATTACACCTGACTATGTGGGGATGTTCCGTGAGACTTATGGTGGTATTCTGAAGTTGGTTTTCAGGATCACAGACAGTGATAGGAGCGTCATCCATACTCTTCTCCAGTTTTATGACCCGGGCTTGAGATGCTTTGTGTTCCCGGATTACTTGTTGGGACCTTTGATGGAGGACTATGCCAGTATCCTAGGTCTTCAGATCAGAGATCAGATTCCATTCTATGTCACTAAGGGGGAACCTGATGTTGCTGAGATCTCTCGTGCTCTTTATTTGAGCCCAGAAGTGACTAAGGGGGGTTTGAAGGAGAAGGGAAAGTTGCCCGGTTTTCATCTTAGTTTCTTGGAAGCCAAGGCCAAGGAGCATGCTATTTTGGGTAATTGGAGGGCCGTTTATGCTCTGATTGCTGTGAGCATCTATGGAATCATCATGTTCCCTAATCAGAAGAACTTTGTGGACATTAATGCCATCAGGTTGTTTGCTCAGAGGAACCTTATTCCTACCTTGGTTGGGGATGTTTATTACTCGGTTCATAATCGGAATGAGAAGCGGCGTGGAGGTTTGATCAGATGTTGTGCTCCACTGTTGTACAAGTGGTTCATGGGGTATTTGCCTTCCAGGGGTTCCTTTGATGTTGTTCTTCATGACCATACGATTAATTGGGCGACCAAGCTGATGGGTTTGAGAGCCAAGGACATAGCTTGGACTCACAATGGTGTGGCTGGACGAGACTTCATTTACAGTTGTGGGAGTCTTCCCAATGTGCCTCTCATAGGAGTTCAGGGTTGCATTAATTACAATCCGACGCTTCTTAGGAGACAGATGGGGTTTGCTATGGAGGTTCCTCCTCTTGAGTGTGAGATTCAGGAGTTTTTCTACTTCTCGGCCGATGGTAATCAGACACGGTTGATGGAAGTGTCTGGAGCATGGCGCCACATTCAGAGAAAGGGCAAGGTTCCTTTTGGTAGGGTTAATAATAGGTCTTTTCCTCTGTTTGATGATTGGCTCAGGAAGAGGATTGAGCTCACGCATCTACCATTCCCTGGGGGTGATCCTTGGTGTCCATTGATTGAGGGGACATGTTCTTCTGTCGGCATGGAAGAATTCCTTGAGATGAAGAAGGAGAGAGATCAGTTGTGAGCAGAGAAGACTGAGTTGGAGATGAGTATTGCTAGAATTCATATGGCTAATCAGGAAATCAAAGGGAAAATAGAAGACCAGGATAAGAGACATGCTCTTGTGGTGAAGCGTTTTGAGATAGACACCATTTATTATGGCAAGATCAGCCAAGCTTTAGAGTCATCTACGAAGAAGCATGACATTACCAAGGAGAAGTTGGCTAGAGCTTCAAAGGTCATTGAAGATGAGAAGAGAAGACAAATCCTTATGAAGAATCAGAGGGAAGTTAGGGCCAAAGTCCTTACCACAGAATGGGAAGCGGAGAAAGCAAAGATTATTGTTGAGAGAGATCACTATCTTGCTGAGAGGGATCATTACTTCCGACAGATGAAGATTCACCAGAAGGAGATAGGAAGACTGCAATAGGAGAACACTGAGCTCAGGTTCGCCGTGAAATTTACCAGGATGGTCGATGATGTAGGGCCTTCTGTGGGACCTTCGTCAGATTAGACCTTTCTTATTTGTGTTCGATTACCGTCAGGCCTGTTGACGGAATTCACTTGCTTGTATTTTCTTTCTGATTCTGGAGAATTGTATTGTTGGTTTGTATCAGCCTGATGTATGACTTTTGCACGTGTAGTGCACTTTGATATATAGTGGTTATTATCATTCATTGATCGATCTCAAAGCTTTATTTGCTTTGCTTCACTCACACAGCACACACATGGTTGAGTGATATCTTTGCTAAATCATAATTCTCTGCTCTATATGGAGAAACCAGATGATTGATGTCAAAGTGTTACTGACAAACTATTATCTGTCTCGATGAAACCAGGATCAAAAGACAGAGTGTTCCTCATATGGATAGACATTGCATTCATGCATAATCATAATAACTTGTCTTCTATTTTGCAGGTGTCGATTTCTAACGTGCTTGATTGTTTCAGGAATCATTGCTCGCGCACGTAGAATCATTCCTTTGCACGTAGCACGTCCACACAGATACCCTACCAGGCGCAACAAATCCAAGTTGATGGATCTACCCAACGCAGATATTCTCGAGTTGAAGGAGAAAATGCGTGAGCTGATAAACGTCATGCAAGGGCTGGCATTGGGACAGAAGGCACTTGCTGATAAGGTGGAAAAGCTCGAGCGGGCTTCGGCTGCCAACAATGGTAATAATCAGGAAGGTGTGTCCAACAATGGTCTCGGTGGATCAAGAGATGGAGGAGATCTCAGAAAGAAGACTATTGCTGGGGTGGTGATTAATAATGGTGGTGGTTTTGGTGTTGCTACAGGCGGTGGACCAGGTCAGGTGCGCAACAATCTAAAGGATAGTCTGTTTCCTCCTTTCTTTGGGGCCGAGGAGGATAGAGAAGAAGACCAGCTCTCCGTGCTGAATGAGCAATTTGGTCAATACGGTGTCCAACCACCAAACAAAGAAATTTAGGTGCTGGTAGAGAAAATCAGAGCTCTAGAAAGCTATGCTACTCCGGGGGTTGTCAACATGTCAAACATGGGGCTAGTTGAGGGGATTATGATCCCACAGAAGTTTAAAGCGCCTGCGTTTGATAAATATAACGGGAGTTCTTGCCTGGAAACTCATCTCCAGGCATTCGTCCGAAAGATTTCTGCTTATACAATGGACCAGAAGCTTTGGATGTACTTCTTCCAGGACAACTTGTCTGGTGGGTCTCTAGAATGGTACACCAAGTTTAAGTCTTCGGATATCAAGAGCTGGCAGGATCTTGGAGATGCGTTCTTTAAACAGTACCAGTTCAACGCTGACATGGCTCCTAGCCGTACCCAGTTGCAGGGTATGTCTCAGAAGCCAAATGAAGGGTTTAAAGAATATGCTCAGAGATGGAGGGAGTTGGCTGCCAGAGTTCAACCTCCGTTAGTAGATCGGGAAATGTCTAATCTGTTCATGGATACCTGTAAGATCCCAATTTTGTCCCTAAGATCCCTCATCATATCATATCATTGCATTGCATAGCCTCAAGGATCTCTGAGCATCTTGCTTCCCTTCCCTTTGGGTGGGATCCTCTTTTGAGTGGTTCTTGATCACCAAGCATACTTGCATTATATATCATTGCTTTTCTTGTTTTTATACACTAACCAAAAGTACAAAAATATGTCATTAACCTTTGTTACTTGCAGCTGAAGCAATAACAGGTCAAGGCAATTCAAGGCATTCATTGAGTAGTAGATGGTGGTTATTCTTGAGATTTGGACCCCATGATCATTTACAAGAGTCCATATGAGCTATGATGTCATTTTGAAGCAAAATCCCAAGTGGTACAGGCTTAAAATTCATCAGAACATTTTCAGGTCATCTGAAGACCCAGAAAGTCAACTGCAAAAGTCAATTGTGGGTTTGGAGGTGGGAAGTGATTAGAAATACTTCATTCATGTTCAAACAAGTCTCATTTGACATTTCAAACACTCACATTGAAGAAATTAAGGTCAAGTCTAAAGTTTCCCAAAATGGAAAATGACCTATAATTTCAAGTTTCCAAAAATGGAAAGTTTTTGGACCAACTTGAACTCAATTTTACATCATCAAAAAAGTTTCAAATGAAATTTTGTTGAACATGAAAGTTGTAGATATTTCTCTCCCATTTCCAAAATGTCTAAGATCTTGAGCATCTGATGCATGGTTGAGGAGATGTGATCAAATCATTACCAAGTGTGCATGGGACTTCAAATGGCCATATCTTTTGATTCATAACTCCAAATTGAGTGGCTCTTCTTGCATTTTTCTTCTCATGACATGAAATTTCCAAATCTTTCATTACATTGCATAAAATGTCATCACATAATCATTTGCTATTCCATGCCATTTTTGGAGGGAAAATGATAAATTTGAAATTGGTACATCATATGAACTATTTACCATTGCCATTGTGTTGGAAAAGTGATTTTAAGTGCATTTGAGCTTACATTGGGTACTGTCCACGTATGCATGCTCCATACACCTCAAAATTTCAATTTTTGGCCATGCACCTTATCTTGTTTAATTTCAACTAAACCTTGATTAATTTTAATTAAAATGAGATTAGCATACAGTATATATACATAAGCCTAACAGAATTGTAGAGGTTTTTGCTCATTCTAGATCCAAATTCTCTCTCCCTCCAAAATTTTCTCTCAATCATAATTCAAATTTTCTTCACATAGCCTTGCAATATTCTTACATATTCTTGTTCTCTGGTGTGGATTTAGCATAGATCAAGCCTTGGATCATCAAGTTTGGACCAGAATTGTGCATGTGAAGCTCAAGAACATAGCCATGGCAGTTGAGATTTAAGCTAGATCTACATAGTTCCTAGCCTCAATTCAATCATCAAGCTTCAATACATCACTTCAGAAGTAGATCTGCGGCTTGCAAGGCCTTGAATCGTGCATTTCCAGAAGTTGATCTTCAAGAGGTTAATTTTTCGAATCTCATAATTCTTAAATCCATTAACATGATAGCGTAGATCTTGTGTTGCTGATAAATCTGGTGGAAATTTCATGTGAAATGGTGTATTATTGAGTGAGATACATGTGACTAAAGTTTTGTGCATCAAACTTCTTTTGCTCGATTCTCTCTGTTCATGATGAATTAGGATTAGATTTTGGTTTAGCGCATTTTGAATGTGAACCAGGTTCGATCCTGGGCAGCAACACAATTTTCAAATCAATTTTCATTTTCTTCATTTTCCTCCAAATATTATATGCCATGCCATTTTTAATTCAATTTTTTTTTGCCAACTTCAACAAATCATAACTAATTGGAAAATGATCCAAATGAATCCATTCTTTTTGCTAATTGTTCACATGAATGTCTTCTATTTTTTTGGTTTTGATTTCATGATTTTACACTTTCTGGTTTTTGAATGGTGATTGTTTGATTGAACATGTGTGCTTTTATGACATTGCCTTGTTCTTTCCAATGTGAAATGCTCAAAAATAATCCAATTGCTACCAAATTTTGTGTGATGATTCTTGACATGTTGATTGACATTTTAGGCTTGGTTTGACATTTTTCCCATGTTCCATCCTTGTTTTATGTACATGTTAGCATGGTGTGACAATTTATGTCACACAATTGGATATCCTATTTGATCATTTTCATTTCCATATCAAATGAGCTCTCCTGTTTATGATTTTTGGTATGATGATTGAATTTGGTATGTTGTGTGCTCATGAAAATTTCCAGAATGGTTTGAGTCATTTCTATTTTGATATGGATTTTTGATTCATGATGATCATTTATGTGCTTTGAACTTGTCTTTGCCATACTTTGCTCATTACATGCCTTTGATTAATGATTTTGATTTGGCACTTTCTATGACATGTTCTCATTTGATTAAGGTTGCTTCATGTTGAATATCTATTGCTGTTTTGATTTTTTACTTCACCTTTGACCCTAGGCTTTGCCCTAGTGGTTTGTTCTTACAATTTGAGTTGTGAATTTCAGGAACAAGCATTCATCTACATGGTTGATGTTGCCTCATCATTTGAGCTTTGTTATTTGACATGTTTGCTAACCTTTGGTTCTTTTGTAGGTCATTTGGTGAATTACTTGAGTGTTTTCCTCTTATGGCTTACATGTTGTACATATTGGGATTGTTTGACTGTTGTTAACTGTTGGTTGTTTGTCTGAATATCCTACTTATGTGTTTGATTTTCTTACAGGTACCTTAGTAGCTTTAACTCATTATTTGAGTTGCTTTGCTTTGCTTGTGGTTTGTATACCACTTAGGTAAATTCCTTGAACTTCATGTAGTCTGGAAGACCTGCTGATGTTGGCAGGCACCTGTCTGAAGCCCTCCTTAAGAGGCAATGTATGTGATTGTTTATATTTGTCCCATGTACTTAAAAGACCTCCTAAGTGAAGAGGCATTGGCAGATAAAAGGGATGTGCAATCCATCCCCTGCTACTCAGTGTGTCATTCATCTTGCTCACACCATGTGTTGATGCATTTTGACTAAAAACCCAAAATCTTGTTGTGTCAGTCACTTGTGGAATAGAGTTCCTTATTCTGGACTCCCACACATTCTTTGTTTAAAGCTCACCCAGGCCAGGGTTAAGAGCTATGAGGTCTAATCCTCATCTCCATTTCATCTGCTCACCCTAACTCTCAATGTTAGAGGTTAAGAGCTTCTGTTTACACTGATACAATGGCTTGTTTGTCGAGGTTGATATGACCCCTTAACTAAAGCCCACCCTTTGTGTGAAGCCCCCTTGTTTGTGTATAGTGTGTGCTTGTTTGCTCATCTGTGTTTAATTGTTGGTTTGTACCTCTGTGCATTTGTTTTCATTAATTGTATATCATGTTCATGATCATGTGTTCATACTTTGTGACATTTTTGTTTATCCATTGAGGAGTCAATTGTAAGTCCAGCTATTGGCAGTTATTTCCTATGATTTGGTGAGACTAGTGTAAGTCCATTGATTGGCATCTGGTATCATTTGTTTTGTTTGCTTTGTGAGACTAGTATAAGTCCATAGATTGGCATCTGGTATCATTGTTTTCTTTGTTTTGTGAGACTAGTGTAAGTCCATAGATTGGCATCTGGTATCCATCTTTGTTTTGTGAGTCTGGTATAAGTCCATTGATTGGCATCTGGTTTCCATTTATTTTTGTTATCTCTGATACTTTGTTCTATCTGCTTATTGCTTTATGTTGCCTTATTCCAAAGGAACTTCCTTGGATCATTTCTATGATCTTGAGAAAGCAACTCCTATTCTGTGGCTGTGAACCCTTACCCCTTTTGTACATCATTTTGAACCTTATTTTCATCCTTAACCCTAAACCAGAAAATTTGTGCAAACATTCTGACATGCTTTTAAAACTAGAAACTTAGGCCTTATGCCTTTGATTTTCAAAACTTGCTTTCATAATACTCATTTGTGAATTGAACTTCTAATAAACTTTGACTACTTTTTGTGAATAATTCTAATTGGTTAATTCCACTCACTCAATTGTCTTTTGTGATTCCAATGATCACTTCTTAATCAAGTTTTCATGCATTAGCCATAGATATGAGTTATCTTAGTGGTTGATGTGAATCTCACATGTGTCCTTAGTGGTTGAATTGTAAGACTTCCATGCTTATTATAGGGTTAACCCCTCACTAGCATGTTGAAGCTTTTCTCACATGGTGGACTTTGTTGATTTAGGTTGAGTGTTCTCCCTTTGATAACGAAAGACCTTAAGGCTTTTGTTTAAAATCAATTCATTCACTTTTTGAAATCTTTTACCCGAACTACGGGGTTTTGATCCTTTTCTTTCATGAAAGGTACGTAGGCAATGGGTATCATCCATCCAAACACAAAAATGTAAATAATTTGTATATTCTTTTCTCACCTCTCCAATCATGTTTGCACAAAAATTTCATAAACCAATAACATTTTACAACAATTGTGAGAAGGGCTCCCTAGGAGTACCTAGGACGTTTTGGGTGCCTAACACCTTCCCATTGCGTAACCAACCCCCTTACCCAGATCTCTGATCTTTTATTAGTTTTCTTCATGTAAAACTTCTTAGGCTTTTGTTCGCTTTCTAGCCATTCCTTTGGATAAATAGAAGTGCGGTGGCGACTCTACCTTGTATGCTTTGCTTTTGATTTAATCAATAAATCATAAAGTGACGAATACACCGCTACAGAAAAGTGGCGACTCTGCTGGGGAAACTTTTTCCTAGTGGGTTTTGCCAACTTTTCACACTTGTTGTGTTATATTGTTTATTGGTTATATGACATATTTTTGTACAATTTGGGATTAATGTATTGATTGTAATGATTGAATTACTTGATATATTAATTGCTTGTTTGCTTGGTGATCTCTGTGAGATGAGTTCTATACCCGAACTCGAGTGCACAATAGGATAGGAGAATGGCATAGTCTCGTCGACTTGTGTGGAGTTATTCCTTAGCAAGTTGACTTGAGAGTCCATTCACTTGGTGGAGGTCATGTTGGACTAATAATGTCACACAAGTTATTTGTGGATAGGCATTATTCTTTCAACATGTGCCTTAGAAGCCAAGGACCTTAGTTTACCAAACCCATCTTGGCCTATTTTTAGGACGTAGTGCGGAGGTCGTTCAAATGTAAGATTTGATGTGATTGTTACGCGATACTACACTCATAAGAGTCTCTCTTGAGAATATTTTTGGAATACGAGTATTCGTTCCTCCGATAATATTCGAAAGATGGGATGATGACTATGGGAACCTCTGATAGAACATGCTTGGCAGGTTTAAACCCTAGTACACTCCCTTTGGGTGGTTCTTAACCGAGACTCCATGCTCGTGACTCGCAACAAACCCGTGATTCGTGGTTGAGTCGTTCATACATCCTTAATATCAATGGAACTTGGATGTTGATAAGGTGAAAACCATAATCCACCAAAATGGATGATTGATATTAAGGATGATTGAGCCGGGTCATGTATCGTTAATATCAATGGGACTTGGGTGTCGATAAGGTGAAAACCATAATCCACCAAAATGGATGAATGATATTAAGGATACTATGAGCTTTCCCATGACCTTTGTCAAGTGTGCTTTGCTTGATCCTTGAGTGTGATGGTTGCATTCATACATTCACGCATTCATCTGCATCCATGTCAAGAATCATCAGAAAATTTTCAAGGAACTTAAGGGGTTTTATCTGCAAAATTTTCAAACATGGAAAGACAAAGAAGGCATACAAAGAAGTACAGCTTCCGACAACCCGATCTGAAAGAGTTAAGGAATATGACACCCTATGTATTAGATCCCTTGGGTTTCAAAGCTCGTTATGGGAAGCTTCTGCCTCTGTTGACTACTCAGGTTGATGAAGGGTTGATGGGTACTTTGGTGCAGTTCTATGATCCTCTGTATCACTGCTTCTCTTTTCCATACTTCCAGCTGTTGCCTACGCTTGAGGAGTATGCTCATCTTATGGGTATTCCTATTCTGGATCAGGTTTCGTTCAGTGGCTTGGAGAGTATTCTGACTTCTCGAGAGATTGCAGACTTGTTGCACATAGATGAATCCCTGATTGGTGCTCATATGACTACCAAAGGTGGAATTCAAGGTCTTCCTGCTGATTTCCTCATTGATCAAGCTACCGTGTATGGGAAGGCCATGAGTGAGGATGCCTTTGAGGCCATATTTGTGTTGCTCATCTATGGGTTGGTATTGTTCCCCAACATCGACAGATTTGTGGATGTGAACGCTATTAGGATCTTCTCTGTTCTTAATCTCGTTCCGGCTCTGTTGGGTGATACCTATTTCTCTTTGCATCTGAGGAATGCGAAGGTTAGTGGCGCTATTGTGTGTTGTTTGCCTCTGTTGTATAAGTGGTTTATTTCTCACTTACCTCAGACGGTCGCTTTCAAGGAGAACAAGGGATGTCTACGGATGTCTCTCACTAATGATGATATCTCTTGGTATGATCGTGCATATGATGGAGTTCAGATTATTGACTCTTGTGGTGAATTCTCCAATGTGCCTCTTCTTGGTACATGTGGTGGAATTAGCTACAACCCTGTGTTAGCACGTCGTCAGCTTGGGTTCCCCCTAAAGGATAAACCTGATAACATTCTGTTAGAAGGTGTATTCTTTCAGGAGGGTAAAGATCCCCAAGGCTTGAAAGCCAGGATGGTCCGCGCTTGACGCAAGATTCACAAGAAGGGTAGAAACGAGTTAGGTCCGAAGAACTGCATTGCTTTGGAGCCGTATACTTCTTGGGTAAGGAAGAGAGCTGCTGAGTATCTCATGCCTTATGACTATCCGAGACCTACACCTTTGATTGTGGCTGGGCCTTCAACCCTCCCTAATCAAGGAGTAGAGGATTTGAGAGATGAAGACCGTTCGCGTGCTTGGATCCGTGAACGAGAGGAGTTGCTGCAGCAGATCAAGGAGAAGGACGCTCTGATTGAGTTCCTCGAGCATCAAGTCATTGATGATCCTGATGATGCCTGGACTTCTCTACTTCCTCGGTCTTCCATGTTCTGGAAAAGGAAGTATGACAGACTCGCCAAAGAGAAAGCGGATATGGAAGCAGCATATGAGAGAGAGGTGAAGAGGCTTCGTGCATCTCGTCTTCCAACATCCCGAGCTTCTAGGGATCCATAGGATATTTATATTCCTTTTCTCTTGTAGTATGATTGACAATGTTGTACTTCTTTGTCTCGAATATATTTGATGAGATATTTTCCATATGCGATTAAAAGTTTTAATATTTCAAAATTTGCAAATAGAACCCTAAAAGTTCCTTGAGATATAAAAACAAATCATATGCACTATACCAGAGCAAACTAAACCCTAAAAGTTCCTTGCATAAGCAGGTGTTGTTCTGGTCTTCTTGTCTGTGGCCTAACTTTGTGCTCTTCATTTATTTTGAAGACAAGCTGACTCATCGGTACTATACCAGAGCAAACTCTGCAAGACTAATGGATCATCTTAAGCAAGAGAATCATGAGCTGAAGGATGAAGTCGCCAGACTCACTGCTTTGATGGAGCAATTCTTGGCTGCTCAGCACCAGTCGTCTCCGACGCCTGCAACTCCTCCCCAGAGGACTGTAATCTCTGAGATTGTCACCTCAACAGTGCCAGCTGCCAGTGCTCACTTTGTGCCAACAGCCATGCTACCCGGGTTTCTGTGGGGGATGCCTCCTGGTTTTATGCCTGATATTCCAGCACCAACCTTTGCTTCCATGCCGACATCTAGCCCGGTCCTTGCAATGCCTCCTCCTGTCGTGCATACCATTCCTAGGGTAGACGGCACCATCTATCATTCTGAGCCGTCTGAGGGCCCAGATGTTAATGAAAAGATGGATGCAATGAATGACCAATTTCTTGAACTCCGCAAGGAATTGAAGACCCTTCGAGGAAAGGATCTGTTCGGTAAGTCTGCAGTCGAGCTCTGTTTGGTTCCCGGTGTGAAAATACCTGTCAAATTCAAGGTACCAGACTTTGAGAAGTACAAGGGGAACACCTGCCCTCTTAGCCACCTGGTTATGTATGCCAGCAAAATGTCTACTCGAACGGATAATGATCAACTGCTTATTCATTATTTCCAGGACAGTCTGTCCGGTGCTGCACTCAGATGGTATATGAGTTTGGATAGTGCAAATATTCGTTCCTTCAACGATCTTGGCGAAGCCTTCGTCAACCAGTACAAGTACAATGTTGATATGGCTCCTGACCGTGATCAACTCAGGGTCATGTCCCAGAAGGACAAAGAGACATTTAAAGAGTACGCCCAGAGGTGGCGAGAGCTGGCAGCTCAGATTACTCCTCTGCTGGAAGAGAAAGAGATGACTAAGATCTTTTTAAAGACTCTTAGTTCGTTTTATTATGAGCAGATGATTGCGAGTGCTCCCTCTGATTTCACCGAAATGGTGAACATGGGGATGCGCTTGGAGGAAGGAGTCTGTGAAGGACGGCTGTCTAGAGATGAAGGCTCTTCTAAACGATATGGGGCGTTTAAGAAGAAAGATGGAGAGGCACATGTTGTGCAATCCCATGTCAAAACCAGAAGACCCTCTGCCAAGAGGAAGCCTGTGCGTCATGCCAGTCATTAGCATCAGGTGGCTAATGTAGCACCTGTCTTCAGGGATAATTCTCAACAATATCAGCATCAGCAATATCATCATCAGCAACATAATCAACAGCAATCTTAACAATATCAACAACCTCGTCCTCAGCAACAGGCCTACCAGCCTCGCAGTAATCCAGCTAGTACGAGTTATGAGAGGAAGAAGATCACTTTCGATCTGATTCCAGTATCATACGCAGAGTTGTATCCCTCTTTGATAGAGCGGAAGCTGGTTACTCCCAGGGATCCTCCTGCTATACCTGCTAACCCGCAGTGGTGGTATAAGCCTGATCAACATTGTGTTTACCACTCTGGTGCTCCGGGCCACAATGTGGAAAATTGCTATCCGTTGAAGACTAAGGTTCAAGACCTTATGAGATGCGGAATTCTGAGCTTCAAGGATTCAGGACCCAATGTTAAAAAGAACCCATTGCCCGAGCATGGGAAGTCAGTTAACATGGTACAGGGTTTCCCTGGTAAATACAAGGTCAAATATGTTAGCCATATTCGACAATCTCTCGTTGAGTTGCACCGGATGTTGTGTGATTACAGTCATTTGGAGCATGATCATGATAGATGCCGAGTCTGTTCTGTTAACAGATTGGGTTGCCGCCAAGTGCGAAGAGATCTTCAGGGGTTGCTGGATGATGGGACTATTGAGATTCTTCAGAACAGGAATGTTGATGAAGACGAGCCAGAAGTAAATGTGATTTCTCCGGTGTTCAGGATACTTGAGCCTGTTGTCATCCGGTATGATGGTAACAAGCAGAAGGTTTCTCCTTCCCTGGTTATTAAACCTGCAGGCCCTATGCCTTATTCCTCTGATAGAGCAGTTCCCTTTCGTTACAGTGCTGTTGCTGTTGAAGATGGGAAAGAAGTATCGTTGCCTTCATCCTCTGTGGTGAATATTGCTGATGTGAGCGGGTTGACCCGTAGTGGTCGCGTGTTTTCTGCACCCCCGAAGCCTCAGGCTAGGGCTGATTCTGTTGAGCGTCCGGTTGGGAATGCAGTGAATGCTCCGAATCCGGCATTTGTTGTTAAACCCTCCTCTGTACAAAAGACTCCTACTTCTTCTGTTGGCCCTAGTGGCACTGTGAATGAAGACTGTGATGAGATGCTGAGGCTCATCAAGAAGAGTGAGTACAACATTGTAGACCAGCTTCTACAAACGCCGTCCAAGATATCCGTGCTATCTTTGCTTCTGAATTCAGAACCCCATAGGGAGGTGTCGCAACCTGAAAAATACAGTGCGCGAAAAAACAACCGGCGAAAGAAAATGACAGAAGAGTCGCCACCGTGCGTTATTCATCCCAAAGGAGGGAAAGGAAACGCTCGAAGTAAACCTGAAAAAGGAAAGGACAAGACGGGGTCTCGCAACCAAATCTTGGGTTCGGGAGTCGGTTATGCAAAGGGAAGGTATTAGCACCCCTACGCATCTGTAGTACTCTACGGGATCCACTTTTGTAGTTCTTGTCTAAAGGGTGTGGGTTTATCTAATGTGTTATTTACTAAAAAAAGGGTTAAATGAAAATGACTCGCGCGGATGTCGCATCCACTGCATACGTATCTCATTTGAATATGAGAATCAGAGTCTTCGTAGCTCGGCTGACCTATGGGTTAAAGGTAATTGTGCTCGCTAAGACATCACGTCTTATGCCTACGTATCTCATCTGGCCTGAGAATCAGAGCAAGCCGTAGTTCGGCTAACTATGGGGTTATGGATTGGGTTTTGGACGAACGACGTCACTACGCAATCTACCGGATGCTCGACCTTTGGAGACTTACTCGCCTGTAGTAGAAGGAGTTAACGTGTTGCTTTGGGTTTTAGGGTTTGAGATGCTCAAGGGAAAAAAGGCAGTCCTTGACGAAGGAACCGCGCAACCTGCAGGGATACAAACACATACAAAACAAACATGTATAAAGTAAATGTGCCAACAAGGGGCTCAGAAGTAAATAAACAAAAGAAAACAAATGCCTCCTATCGAGGTCTTCCAACTAAGAAAGCGATAAAATGCGGAAAAGAGGTAAAAGTACCACACGGATAAAGATCCGAAGTAACAACAATTAAAGGAGTAAGCAACTCAGGGATCTCCCAAGCTAATGCCATCAAAGAAAGGTGAGTCAGTACAGGTAATCGGAATGAACCTCCCAGGGGTATCCCACAAATAAAGTGGGAAAACCACGCAAACCATCTCTGCAAGAGTCGGTGAGCACTCACAAAAACTCAACAAACAGGTTAGAGACAAAAAAATAGGGTAATCAAGGGTTGCCCCCAAATCAAAATGTAACCACATGAATCATGCCATTAAAATTCACAAAAGAGACATGCATCAAAAGGGTATCAAATTCACCCATAATACGTCATACATTTAGAGCATTCAAATTAAAGGCATAAAATAATGGGAATAGGGCAAACCTGATTGGAGAGCTTGATTGAAATTGAGTTGCACCTGTGAGGTTTACAAGTTGAGTTCCCTTCAGGGTTTGGAGGCTGCTCTGAGTTCTCTGTCAGGTAGTCTCTTCAGGTTTTGTCCAGGGTTTTGTTCCAAGGAAACCTTAGAGTATTTTGCTTCTCTTCCTTCTTCTGTCTGATCTCCCTCTTTTATAACCTGATTTTCATGGCTTTGTGGGCTCAAATGAGAGAGGTCCAAGTCCAAGTTTTTTCTATTATATTTTATTTTATTTATTTTTATTTTTATTTTTTATTTTTTATAAAGTTTCTTGGATCTAATTCTGATTGACATGATGAAATGCAATATGAAATGCTAAATGAATGCATGAATGAGGAGGGTAAATTTTGGGGTGTTACAGCTGCCCCTATTCAATCATCAGTTAACCCGAGTAGGATGAAAGCGAACAGCTTATCAGACAAACGGGGTGAGCTGTGATTGAATACCAAAGACAGACCGAAAATTTGTGCTCCGAGCACACCACAAAAACGCGGAAATACACCGCGCTGTTTATTTTTCTTCCGATCCTCTGGCTGGATCTGAATCAGTCTTCTGGCTTAATCTGGAGTTTCGATCCTCTGGCTGAACCTATACTCAATTTAGTCCTCTGGTTGGATATTAATTTTGATCCTCGGGCTGGATACGATTTTGATCTTCTGGCTAGATCTTCTTCGATCTTCTGGCTAGATCTCCTTCGTTTCGATTCTCTGGCTGAATCTATTTCCTTTGATTCTCTGGCTGAATCTACTTCGATCTTCTGGCTAGATCTAAATTGTTGCGATTTTCGATCTTCTGGCTAGATTTTCTTTGTTTCGATTCTCTGGCTGAATCTACTTCGATCTTTTGGCTAGATTTGGATTGTTTTGATGATAAATTCCCATCATTAGGATCCCGCATCTGAGGCATGCGCTGGTTGACCCTCTTTTGAAATCTACACCCAACCTTCATATTAGATATGCAGCTTCGAGAATATTCCACTTTTGGGCTTCGTACATATTCTTCGGGCTAGAACATGTTGTAACGACTCCTCAATTGGGCTTGCTGGGGAAATAAAGCTTGTAGGCGACTTCACTGGGGAATCTTCAAATTGAGCCTTAGGCTGGCTTACTGGAACACGATTCTCAGGCTGAATCTTCGAAATGACCCTCAGGCTGGATCACTGGAACACGATTCTCAGGCTGAATCTTCGAAATGACCCTCAGGTTGGATCACTGGAACACGATTCTCAGGCTGAATCTTCAAAATGAACCTCAGGCCGGATCACTGGAAAACGATTCTCAGGTTGAATCTTCAAAACGACCCTCAGGCTGGATCACTCACGCTTGATCCTCTGGCTGGATCTCATGACCTTGGTTGTAAAGTAATTCTTCAGTCTGCTTGGAAGAACCTATTTATCAGCTTATGTGTATGCTTGATATGATATGCATGCAAATGCAAATGTTATGCATGGTGTAAAAAGAAATCTGTTTGGGGAAGCAAACTCCGGTAGGGAACAGATCGCTGTATCAATCCTTGAATGCTCTGTGGGGAATGATCCGTCTGCCGGGACCAATGAGCCACCAAAAATAAATTGGCTGCTTGAAACGTTGACCTTGCGGGGGGAGTATCAACTATGGAAACTTTGTTCGGCGAGGCTCTGTGAGGAGAGTCTGTGGGGAAGACACTTCCTGGGGAAATAACGTAGGAAACGACCTTTGCTGGGGATATGAACTTGCTAATCGCCCTCAAGCTGGGGATTAACAAATCTGTTAAAAATAATCTGCTAGGGAATGAGATGAACACTGGGAACACCACCCTCTCATCTGTTGGTTATGCAACCACTCCACTGTTGCTAGGAAGATACAGTCTGACACTGTCAACTCTGCTGGGGAACATGCTCTGCTGAGGAGAGACTTTGTCAACCGCTTGGGGATGAGGATTCATGACTTGGCATCCGGTTCCTGTGACCTGCAACCAAAAATACACGTATGCCTCAGGGGAATTACTCAGTTTGAATTCACCGTCCGGGATTAAGCACATTCAAAGCAATTTTAAATGTTTTCCTGTGCAAATCATCTGCAAAAGCCACCATTATGTTCATATGCAATATGTTTTATCAAAAATTCGGACATTTTTGCAAACAAACTGATAAATGAAAAATAAAGAGGCTCTTTAACTGAATTATTCGACTCTTACTGAGGAGAAAATTTGTGCCAGGAATAGGCGAGGGCATCAGAAAGCTGATCCCTGAAAAGAGGTGATCGTTATAAAAAGAGAACTATCCTAATGGCAATGTGGATACGGGGTCCCACTGAGTTTCGACTCTGCTATGACTCTTATGTCCTCAAGACGCTTTGCTCATCTTGCTTTCTGAAGTGGATGATTAGTCGATCTTTAACCTTCGAAGATGGCCGGATTGAATGAAACGGTGATATAACACTGATGAACTCAGATCACAGTCATTCGCTTATTCCCTAACTTTTGCCTGGATCGCTCCCTTTTCGGGTTTTCAATCCACCGGGATACCCATTTTTGCCTGAGCCGCCCTTTTGGGTTTTCGACTCACCGGGTGTACTCTTTTTTTATATCCCTAATTTTTGCCCGAACCTCTTTATTCTTTTTTTTTTGGTTCGTCGGGATGCCCTTTTTATCGTCCAGCGGGTCTATTTTATGCGAAGTATTTTTTTTTAACTGCGTCTGAGTTAATATGGGATGGGAATCCTTCGCCATCCATGGTTGTTAGCATCAAAGCTCCGCCATAGAAAATCCTTTTAACCACGTACGGACCCTCATAGTTCGGTGTCCATTTGCCCCTGTGATCTGTGTTGGGAGGAAGAAATCTTTTGAGTACCAATTCACCGACTTGATACCCCCGAGGGCGCACTTTCTGACCAAATGCTTTCTTCATTCGTCTCTGACCGAGATACGTCAATTCTGGGTACGTAGTTCCAGCATAGCACCTTAATCATCAAAGACAAGGTAAACAAAGCATCAGCAAATTGGTTTTCTTCAAAAGAAAGTCAACAATCTTCTCGTGTAGTCTCTGTAAGGAGCCAGATGAGGCTGAGGTGTATACCATTTCCCGTTGGTTTGATTGATGACCAAAGCTGAATCCCCGTATACATCCAGGGTTTTAATCTGTATATTGACGGCTTCCTCAAGTCTTAGGATACAAGCTTCGTATTCGGCTTCATTGTTGGTGCAGGGAAAAGTTATTCTGGCACCAAATGGCATATGAACCCCCTTCCGGTGTGATCAACACTACACCAACTCCGCGACCATTGACGTGAACCGCCCCATCAAACATCATAACCCATTTGGATTCAGGGTCAGGATCCTCCTCCAGCAGTGGTTCCTCTCAATCTTTCGATTTTAGAAACATGATGTCCTCATCAGGAAAGTCAAACCTCATAGGTTGGTAATCATCAATCGGTTGCTCTGCAAGATAGTTTGACAAGACACTTCCCTTGATGGCTTTTTGTGAAGTGTATTGGATGTCATACTCTGTCAGTATCATTTGTCACCTAGTAACCTTTCCGGTAAGTGTTGGCTTTTCAAAAATATACTTGACTCGATCCATTTTTGATATCAATAGAGTCGTGTGAGTCAACATATACTGTCTTAGTCGGCGAGCAGCCCATGCCAAAGCGCGGCAAGTTTTCTCGAGCAATGAGTATCTTTGTTCACAGTCGGTAAACTTTTGCTAAGGTAGTATATTGCATGCTCTTTTCGACCTGACTCGTCATGCTGACCGAGCATACAACCCATTGACCTTTCTAACACAGTCAAGTACATGATCAACGGTCTTTCCTCTCGGCCTGTAGACTTGCCCCGATCTTGATCTCTTTCTTGTCGTCTGCGGTACCGATGTTGACGGTCTCAATCACCTCTTGATAAGGTGTAATAGCTCGGTCCTCCTGTTTCAACAATCTGGCTAACCCTTTAGGCAATTCACAATCTTCCTCAACCCCTTCTTCGGCTTAATAGATAGGATTGTCGAAGTCATACTTGGCCATAGCAGTGTCGTTAGTAGTGAGATCCGGGTGGTCCGCTCTGCACGATGGAGGATCATGCTTTACCTTAGAATGAGAGATTTTTTTTTGGAAAGAAAGAAAAAACGAAAAAAGAAACATTGCCATTTTTTTTTGTAAAAGTAAAAAAAACTGAAAGAAAGAGAACACAAAATTGTTTGCAAAAGCCGTCCTTTATTGATGATAAAAATAATTGCAAAATGTAACTAAATGGATGGCCCTACAAATGAGCCGTTACACCTTGGGCAAAGTGTAAGACTTTATTATGCATGTAATAAAGGAAAACAATAAAAATCACTCTTTCAGGAGAGTAACCCGGACGGTTTTTTCAGACGACCAATTGTCGAGCTTTTCTCCCGGGACACACGGGCGAATCCAGCTATCTAAGTCACAGTCGCTGTCAGCCTTGTCTTCATCTGCAGCATTGACGATGTAGGGAGAAACCAAACCCCCGCTGGAGAGAGTACCGGCTTCATTCTTCTGAGATCCCGGAGCATACCCCAATCCAAACTTGTCTTCTTTGATGACTGGCTCCACAAATTTGCCCCAGCCTTGGGCATTACCAACTTTAACCACTTCGACAGCTTGCTTATATGAAGAGATAGAAGTCCCGACCTTCTCAAACTCAGGTGAAAAGACAGCTTCGGGCGCTACCTCATTGATGTTTGTGGCTTCGAAGCCCTGACACAGCATCTCGTGCATCTCGCCGTCCATCTCTACATACTTAAATGTAGACAGGTGGCTAACAAAAATATCCTCTTCACCACAGACAGTGATGATCTGACCTTCTAGTTCATATTTGAGCTTCTGGTGGAGGGTAGAAGTAACA
The DNA here is from genome assembly GCF_024323335.1 of Lathyrus oleraceus. NCBI lineage: Eukaryota > Viridiplantae > Streptophyta > Magnoliopsida > Fabales > Fabaceae > Lathyrus > Lathyrus oleraceus. The sequence goes on from NC_066583.1 coordinate 342,727,549, forward strand.
GCACCGGCAACATGAACCCAAGGCCGACCTAGCAGACAACTGTAGGCAGGCTGGATATCCATCACATAAAAGGTGCTCTTGAACACCTGCGGTCCAATCTTAACTGGCAACTCAACTTCGCCAAAGACAGCTCTCTTAGAGCCATCAAAAGCCCTCACAACTAAGTTACTTGGCCTCAAGATGGTGTCATCGCAATCCAACTTCATTAAGGCTTTCTTTGGAAGAACATTCAGAGAAGAGCCTGTATCAATCAAAACATGGGAAAGCATCACCCCTTTGCACTCCATTGTGATATGCAAGGCTTTGTTGTGATTCCTGCCCTCAGATGTCAGGTCATTATTGGTGAAACCTAGCCCCCGGCTAGCGTTTACATTGGAAACTACCGACTCCAGCTGGTTAACAGTTATCTCCGGTGGAACATAGGCCATATTCAGTACTTTCAACAAGGCTGCTCTGTGCACCTCAGAGCACAGCAATAGTGAGAGAATGGAGATCTTTGAGGGTGTCTGATTTAGCTGGTCGACTACCTTGTAGTCACTTTTCTTGATAATCCTCATAAACTCATCCACTTCCTTCTCGAATGCGGTCTTAGGAGGATCTTCCTCAGTAGTAACCTCTTCGGCGGCCATCTGTTTCCCTTTAGCCTTGCCAGCTGCCTCGGCTTCAGTATTCACGCGTAATGTTGATGGTGCAAATAAGCGTCCACTGCGAGTGAAGCCACCAACCCCTCCAACATTGTCTACAGCGGAGCTACCAATGTCAATGTCTTCTTCGTTAACTTTCTGCCCCTGGCAGTAGATATCAGCCCCATAGTGCCACGGGATAGCACTGTCTTTCTCATACGGAACGGGTCCTGGTACTGTGATGGTGATCGGACCAACCAAAGTCGGTTGAGGGTTGTCAGAGTAAATTGCAACTGGTGCTGAACTTTCGATGTTCACCGTTGCTGGTTCTGTACTTTCTGGGAAATATATTGTTGTCGGAGCGAGTCTCTCGGAAACATATATTTCTTCAGGAGTGAAATAAAACGTCACCGTCGATACATCATTCTTCACTGGACGAGCCTGATCGAACTGAAGACAACCTTCATCTATCAGCTGCTGAATACCCCTTCTCAAACTGTCACATCCGTTTTCGGCAGCTTGACAATTTCTGCATTCTTCCCCACAGCCCGGGAAAATCTATCCTTTCAGAAGTCGGTCTTTAACCACCGATAGCGAAGTCTTCACCTTAGTCACATCAGAAACCAAATTCAAAGTTTCCCCACTATCAACAACATTAATCCTCTGCCCGCCGTGAGTCGGCATCGGGTTTCTGGATAACATTAGGCACCGGAGCAAAATTGATAGCCTGGGCATCTCTTAAATCTTGTACCTTTAACTGGATAGCCTTGCAATTATCTGTAGTATGGCCAGGTGCATTGGAGTGAAAGGCACATCTGGCGTTGACATCATAACCTCTAGGCAAATTATTGGGATCAATTGGTGGGGCCAGAGTTCTCAACGTAACCAGATTCATTTCAATCAGCTTGGGAAGTAATACTGAATAAGGCATTGGGATTGGCTCGATGACCCAGTCCGTCTGTCTTGGACGTTGTTGATAGTGTCTCTGCTAACCCGAATTACCTCCTTGTTGTTGATTGTTGTACCTGGGTTGTTGTTGCGGATGATACTGCGGTTGAGGAACAGGTGTTGGAATAGTGACTGCGGCCACTTGATCTTGATAATAATTAGGGCGTCCTCTACCTCTGCCTCTGCCGGTATACACAACGCTTGCCTCGCCTTCTTTTCTTCGCTGACCGTTACCAGCAAACGGTGTCTTGGGACCTGATGAGTTGGAAGCACTATTGTCTTGAATTCGGCCCATCTTCAACAGACTCTCGATTCTTTCTCCAGCAATTACTATCTCTGCAAAGCTGATTGACGGGCAAGCAACCAATCTCTCAATATAATTGCCTTGAAGAGTGTTGATGAACATGTTCGTCGTCTCCCTTTCAGACATAGGGGGTTGGACGAACGCAACAATCTGTCTCCAACGCTGAGCATACTCTCTAAAGGTTTCCTTGGTAGTCTGAGACATACCTTGCAACAAGGTCCGATTTGGAGCCATGTCCAAGTTGTATTGATATTGCTTGATAAAAGCCTCTTCCAAGTGTTTCCAGCTCTTGATGGTAGTACGAGACAAATGAGAATACCATTCACGAGAAGCTCCAGTTAGACTGTCTTTAAAATAGTACATCCACAGCTTTTCATCTTCCGTGTGAGCTCCCAACCTTCCCAGATAAGATTGGAGATGAGTGCGTGGGTGAGAAGCCCCGTTGTATTTCTCAAAAGTAGGGGGTTTGAACTTGTGAGGAATCCTTACTCCCTGAACCAGACCAAGATTTGTGACATCAAAGCCTAAGGAATTTTGAGACTCCAAAGATTTGAGCTTCTCAGCAAGCTCATCCATACGGCGAGTGGTCTCGAGGGCCTCGTCGTGCAAAGAAAATTGATCATACTGATAATCTTCAGTAACGGGGCGCCCGTTAATTCGAATTCCTTGATTCACGTTGTACCTTCCGCCAATACCATTTCCAACATTCCCTGTGTGTAACACCTCAAAATTTGCCCTCCTCTCTTGGGACTAGCTTAACATATTGCATTGCATTTTTTAGGTCATTAGGCATTGTATCTTTGCATATCATGTGGTTACATGGAACAAGTCATCCTCATAAGTCTGGGTCAGAAGATAAAGAGGTTAAGATGCAAGCTGAAGGTTTCATTGAATTGATCATTAATCATCTGAGGATGTGTGGTACAAATTAGGGTTTCTTGATTCTCAAGGGGGTTGGGCTTCATCTTGGTTGCAATGATACATCATCATCATCATGGTTTTGTCATCATCCCAGAGATTCAAGAGATTGATCATATACCTTAAGATTAGGGTTTTGACCACTCGTCAACCCTAATCAGTTGAATCATCTGCATTGGGCCAGTCAGGGCTTAGCAAGGAGATGTGGTCTACAATGGATATGGGGATCATTTCATGATTGTATTAAGCTTATGGAAGCTAGGGTTTCATCATTGAGCCATTTCATCAGGAGTTTGAAGCTCAAGTTGATCAATGCATAGCCAAATTCATCTATCAGTCAGAAAAGTCAATTGTGGTCAACTGTGCCTGAATTGATGGATTTGGAGGTGGGAGAGAGTTAGAGACACTTATTTCATGTGTGAACAAGTTTCATTTGACATTTCAAACATCAAGAATGAAGAAAATAAAGTCAGATGGAAACTTTCCAAAAATAGAAAGTGACTTGTAATTGAAAACTGCCAAAAATGGAAAGTTTTCCTCCTCAAAATTACGTGTCCAAAAATTCTTCAAATGAAAATTTGTTCAACATGAAAGTTTAAGATCTTGTTCTCCCATTTCCAAAAAGTCCAAGAACATGAATTTCTCATGTGTGGTTGGCAAGTTATGATCAAATCATTTTCCAAAAATGTTGAAATTCAAAGTGGCATAACTTTTGAATGGAATGGCCAAATTGGGTGATCTTTCTTTGAGCAAACCACATTTTACATGTACTTTCATGATGCATCATCATATTTCATTGAAAATCATCATAGTAAAATGTCATTTTTCAAGTGAACTATTTGAAAATTGGTGGGAAAAATGGTGAATTTCCAAAATACATGGTATTTGCATACAAAGCCTATTCCAACACATCATAAACATCCAATGTGACTTGTTTGAACTGGTTTTTACTGTTGCATTGGCTGAATTAGAAAAGGGCATTTTGGCCAAAACACTTGAAATTTCATTTTGCTTAATCACTTGGATTTTGCTAATTTAGATTAACAAGTGGATTAAGGCATGGTATAAAATGATAATTGTAACAGAAAAGCATAATCACAATTCACTTTTCAGATCTAACAAACTTTTCATCACAATTCTCTCAATTGCTCTTCACACTTTTTCCACTTTTTCACCAAAATTCATCGCTCTTCGTGCTGGTTCTTGTAGTGTTCATCATCTGTAGGTCTAATCAAGCAACTGTTGAAGGCAATTGGTGGAAGAAACTTCAAGAATCGCAGTTGTCATAACCTTGCTCATCCATGGAGTTTTGAATTTCCTTCGAGCTGGAGCTTTGCTGAGCTGAAGAACCTTTTCCATTCATCTTCTACATCATCAAGCTGCATCTGTTTCATCAATTGACACCTTGAATCCATCAAATCGAGCGACTGCACTTCCACAAGGTCAGATTTCAAAGTCTTTAATTGCTAGAATCTTGATGTGGTTTAGGTAGATCTTGTGATGTAGAACACACTGCAATTCAAATCGTGCATTTTAGTTGAGAATTGAATGAGATATCATGATCTGAACTTTGACCTAGGAAGCTTCTTTTGCTCGATCCGGTTAGCATAGATAGATTTAGGTCAAATGATTGTTGGTTTAGTGATCTACATGACATGATGATTCCATTGATATATCGTTTGCTCATTTTGGTTGAGAAATGTTCTTGATGATTTCTGGAAGTGATGAACATGTATGAACGCTGCAAGAACTCGCTTCAGACTGTTTTTGATTCATTTTGCCTACGTTTGTTTTCAAATTTACTGTTTCCCGCGCGCCTGAGCCAATCGCGCGCTGCCAGCGAATAAAATGAAGCGCTGCGTTTTGCGCTCGTTGCTTCAGAATTACCAAAATGCCACTGCTTCATTTAATTTGTATTATTTCATTTTCTTTTTTCCAATTTTCATTTCATTTGATCATGTAACTTCAAAAATCCATATCTAATTCATTTTTGATCCAAATTTGATGAGACTTTTTTCACCATTCTCCTTGTGATATGTAGTTTTTTATGATGATTTTTAATATTTTTGTGCACGTGTGAATTTTAAAAATGCCTAGAGAGTGTTTGAATGTGTCCAATTTGTGTATGCCATGCCATTTTGATCATAAAATCTTGATGCTTCCATAGAAATTCATGAAATTTTACATGCCTATTCTTGACTCTTTTCTGGTGATTTTGATGTATGGTTTGCAATTTTTGAGTCCCTGGTTGATGAGATATGATTTTTTGAGTAGAGGTGTGACAATTTGTGTCACACCATGATATGTGCAATTTCATGATTTTATTTGCCATGCTTGTGGACATTGGATTGAGCTGAAATTTTGCATGATTGAGCATATGGATGTTGAGAATACATGGGAATTTTTTGTGACATTTCCTATTTGATTGGAATTTTTCCCTCTGTTTGGTCATTTGTTGATTTTTTGTGATACATGTTTGTATTTGCTTTGTGAAATTCTGGTCATTAATTGGATGAGTGTGAAATTTTGTATGAGCATTGTAGACATCTTATAGAACATTTTGGCTTTGATCCCATTCATTTATCATGTTTTGTCACTGTTTTATGATTGGTGGAAGTTGATGCTTGTTTTGATGCCTTGTGTTGGCTTGCTTGAACTTGTCTGGACTTTATGAATTTCATTGACCTATTTCCTTTGATCCAAATGAGCTGAAATTTGATATGCTTGACATGTTATGTGTTCTGTTTAGACTTGAATTTTTTGTGGAATTTATTGAAAGGTTTTGATATGGATTTGAGTTGAGTCATTCTGTTTGGTCCTTTGAGGTTGCAAATTGCATGTTTTGTGCCTTTTCCTTCATGAAATAATATTAATGAATGATATAAACATGAGACCAATTGGATTTGATTCTTGATTGTGTGATTGTGATTTTGGATAATTTTCACTTGCTGTTTTGAAATTTTCACCTCCTTTTGACCCTAGGCTTGTCCTAGTGGTCTTGGTTCTCACTTTTGAGTTGTGTTTCAGGTTAAAAGCACAAGTGCTTATGCTTGGTGATGTGCTTCCATTGGAATTGACTTGTTGCTTGGTGATGTGCTTCCATTGGAATTGACTTGTTGCTTGTTAATGACTAACTTTGGCTTTGTTTTGTAGGCTGTAAAACTAGGTCTTGTGCCTCATGGCTTGTACCTTTGTGCATTGTGATTGTTGTTTGACTGTACAGATTAACTGTTGACTTTTGCTATTTAATGTTGGGTTGTCTGAGTACTGATTGTATTTGATTGATTTCAGGTACATTAGTTGCTAATAGTTCCTTGAGAACTTGCTTGTGCTGCTACTTGGTTGTATAAACCAATTGAGGTAGACTCTCTTGTCTCCATGTAGTCTGGAAGGCCTGGCTTGTTATTTAGCCAGGCAACTGTCTGAAGTCCTCCTTAAGAGGCAATGATTGTGATTGTTTATTTTTGTCCCCAAGCAGGAAAAGACCTTGATTAAGGCAATTGGCAGAACCCAAGGGATGTGCAATCCATCCCCTGCTATTCTTGTTGAGTCGTCCCTCTGCTCACACCACTGTGTTGATGCATTGGGACATTAACCCAAGATCAGTTGAGTCAGAGTCATGAGTGTAGAAGGGTTCCCCCTTTCTGAACCCACACTCCTTTGTCTGAAGCTCTCCCTGGCCAGGGATAAGAGCTGTGAAGTCTAATCTTCACTCACCTTTCATCTGGTTTCACCCTGACTCTCAATGTCAGGGTTAAGAGTTAATATCACCTGACACAGTTGTGTTGCTTTTGCAACTTAACCCTTGTTTGAGCCTCACTTGACTGGATATAGTGTGTGCTATGTGGAATGTTTGCTTTGTTTTGTTTTGCTTGCATGCTTTGCTTTTTCCTGGTTAGGATTAGCTTGCTGTTGTGCAAGTAGATAGAAACCATAACATAGGGCAATGATGCATGATAACATCTAGGCTCGAGTACAACTCCCTAGTAGTGTGTCTCCCTTTGTATCTGGTTAGAATTTCTTTCCCGTTCAGGGGAACTACGTCGCCCTGATCCTCATACCAGATGAGGTACGTAGGCAGGAGACCATGCAAGGTCTCTCCGGGCACTTTTTTCCTTTTTTGTGTGTGTTTTCTTGTTAACCCTTTTGTGTGTCAGGATATGGATGTAAGCCCAGCGATTGGCTGTCCGTATCCTGATTGTGTTTGTTTGGTTCGGAAGCCGATGTAAGTCCAGCGATTGGCGTTCGGGTTCCAAGTTTGCCTGTGTTTGTGTGTGTCTTGTTTGGCGTGCATGAGCCGAACTACGACAGCTCTGATTCTCGTTCCAGACGAGATACGTAGGCATAGGACGCGATGTCCTAGCGAGCCCTCTCCTCTTTTCCCCTACCTGTGTTATTTTCAGTGTGTGTGTGTGTGTGATGTTTGTTTAGCAACCTTTTCTTTCTTTTAGAGCGTGGATCCCGTCGAGTACGACGGACGTGAGGGGTGCTAATACCTTCCCCTTGCGTAACCGACTCCCGATCCCATTCTCTTTGGTCGCGAGACCATGCTTTTCCCAGGTTTACTTCGAGCGTTTCCTTTCCCTCTTTTGGGATAAATAACGCACGGTGGCGGCTCTGTGTTGTGTTTTTGTTTCAGCCTGCCGGTTGTTTTTCGCGGATGCGACAGCTGACGACTCTGCTGGGGAACTAAGATGTTGACCTGTGTTGGTCCATCTTCCCTAAGCGAGTCTCTCCTAGCGTTTTAGGATAGTTTAGGTTGCTTGTGTTGCTTTATTTATTGCACTTATTATTCTGACTGTGTATATATTTGCATAAATATTTGCATGCATCATACTATCATGTTGCCGTCCTCTGTGCAGGTGTTTCCTTGTTTGGGGTGGGTGTTCCGAGTGGGGCTAAAACCCAGGCCCGAGTATACACCTAGGATTAGTGTGGTCTCATGTTGCCTCCTTCATGTTAGGTCAACATGTGCTTGGCAATGTGATGTACCACAAGCCGGACGAGGTTCATTTGATAGTGCTCTTCCTTTGTGGGATACTTCACTCTGGTTGAGTCACTTCATCTGAACTATTGACTTCGGTGACCGATCATTTCCCGGATCTTTGGTTTAGACGATCTCAGGAGAGCTACAATGGCACACCCGAAAGGGCAAACCCATTGAGTATCTTTGCCCGATTGTCGAAACTATTATCCGCCTTAGGATGACCTGATTAGAATTCACCTGTGAGGGGAGGGTTGATTCTTACAGATGCATGTTCAGATGGTGACTTTGATGGTGACTATGGGTTCCGTTGATCAGAGTCATATCTATAAGTCGGATTTATGGACATTTATTGCCGAGACGTCGGAGTGCTGTCCGAGTTATTTATCAGTGGGGATCCGTTTATTTCAGGATTCCCCGGGCCGATTCAGAGGATTGTGGTTATCTGCTCAGAGATTGTCTGATGATGATGATGATGTATCTGTTTTCCGTTTATTTCGGAACCTTGAGTTGGATTTGTGGTTACATTTTCCTTCAGATGGTTGTGATCGGTTCAGAGATCAGGGTTTCAGTGCAACAGATGTTCAGATGACTTGGAGGATGGCAATGCATTGCATTCATTCATCAGCATCATCACATTTTGCATTTACCTGCATCTAACACATGTTTACCCATATGCAGGGACATTTTTGATCGAGATCCTGGTTGAGAGCTGCTCAGATATGAGGACCGGTTTGAAAGACGATGTTGTTTACAGCTTCTTCAACCCAGAGATTGACGAGCTGAGAGATATGATAGCATTGATTACGCCCGACCATGTGGGGATGTTTCGTGAGGCATATGGTGGTATTCTGAAGATGGTTTTCAGACTCACTGACAGCGATAGGAGCGTCGTTCATACTCTTCTTCAGTTCTATGACCCGGGTTTGAGATGTTTTGTGTTCCCGGACTATTTGTTGGGGCCTCTGATGAAGGACTATGCTAGAATCCTGGGTATCCAGATCCGAGATCAGATTCCTTTCTTTGCCACTAAGGTGGAGCCTGTTGTTATGGAGATCTCTCGTGTTCTTTATTTGAGTCCGGAGATGATCAAGGAGGGTTTGAAGGAGAAGGGCAAATTACCGGGTTTTCATTTGAGTTTCTTGGAGGCCAAAGCCAAGGAATATGCTGCTGCGGGTAGTTGGAAGACGGTTTGTGCTGTGATTGCTGTGGGCATTTATGGGATCATTCTGTTTCCTAATCAGAAGAACTTTGTGGACATGAATGCTATCAGATTGTTCATACAGAGGAACCTTATTCCTACTCTGATCGGAGATGTCTATTACTCGGTCCATAACAGGAACGAGAAGAGGCGTGGGGGACTGATCCGATGTTGTGCTCAGCTACTGTATAAGTGGTTTATGGGGTATTTGCCTTCCAAGGGTGCTTTTGCTCATCTCGATCCGACTGTCAAGTGGTCATTCAGATTGATGGGTTTGCGGGCTGCTGATATAGCATGGACTCATAACGGTATGGCAGGACGGGATTTCATTTGCAGTTGTGGGAGTCTTCCCAATGTGCCCCTTGTGGGAGTTCAGGGTTGCATCAATTACAACCCGGTGCTTCTCAGAAGACAGATGGGGTTTGCTGTGGAGGGTCCTCCTCTCAGTCGAGAGATTCAGGAGTCTTTCTACTTTCCGATTGAGGGCAATCAGGCCAAGCTGAGGCAAGTATTGGATGAGTGGCGCGGTATTCAGAGGAAGGGTAAGGTTCCTTATGGCAAGGTCAATAGCCGGTATTTTCCTCTATTTGATGATTGGCTTCGGAAGAGGATCGAGATCACACATCTACAATTTCCGGGAGGTGATCCTGGGTGTCCTTTGATTGAGGGTCCGTGTTCTTCTGTCAGTATGGAAGAATTCCTCGAGATGAAGAGAGCCAGAGATCAGTTGCTTGCAGAGAAAGCTGAATTGGAGATGAGTGTCGCTCGGATTCAGATGGCTAATCAAGAGATCAAAGTAAGAATGGAAGATCAAGACAAGCGACATGCCCTGGAAGCAAAGCGCTTTGAGATGGATACTGCCTACTATGGGAAGATCAGCCAAGCCTTAGCGTCATCGACAAAGGAGCACAACATCACTAAGGAGAAGCTAGCCAGAGCTTCAAGGGTCATCGAGGATGAGAAGAGGAGGAAAATCCTCGTGAGAGATTAGAGAGATGCCAGAGCCAGAGTCCTTGCTGCAGAATGGGAAGCGGAGAAAGAAAAGATCATCGCCGAGAGAGATCATTTCATTGCTGAGAGAGATCATTACTTCAGGCAGATGAAGATCCATCAGAAGGAGGTGGGGAGATTACAGCAGGAGAACACCGAGCTCAGGTTCGCCGCAGAGTTCGCGAGGATGGTCGATGAGATAGGGCCTTCTGTGGGACCCTCATCAGGCTAGCTTTATCATTTGTGGGGATTACTGTCAGGCCTGTTGACGGAATTCATTTGCTTGTATTTTCTTTCCCGATTCTGGAGATTTGTATCAGTTGTGATGTATGACTATGGCACTCTTTGTGCATTTTGCTATGTGATGGTTATTTTCATTCAGTGGTTGATCTTCAAGCTTTATTTGCTTTCCCGTATGCACTCACATAGCACACACATGGTTGGGCGGTATTTTGCTAAATCATATATCTTTGATCTGTATGATGAAATCAAATGAGGAATGTCAGAATATTGCTGCCGGATTATTATTTGTCTCGATGAAGCCAGGATCAAGAGACAAAGTGTTCCTCATGTGGATAAACACTGCATTCATGCATGATCATAATAACTCGTGTTTTTATTTTGCAGGTATCAGTTCTAACGTGCTTGATTGTTTCAGGAATCATTGCTCGCGCTCGTAGAGTTGTACCTTTGCACTCAACCCGTCCGCACAGATATTTTACTCGACGCAATACTCCCAGAAAGCTCTAGCTGACAAAGTTGAGAAGCTCGAGCGGGCTTCAGCGGCAAATAGTGGTGTGAACCTGGATGGTGTCTCCAACCAGGGGCTGGGTGGTTCTCGAGACGGTGGTAAAAGAACAACAGTGGGAATAGTGAATAATGTTGCTGGTATTGGCACTGCTGGTGGTCAACCTGGTCAGAACTTGAAGGATAGTCTTTTCCCGCCATTCTTCGGGGTTGAAGACGATAGAGAGGAAGACAGGGAAGCCGATCAGTTCTCGATACACAACGAACCGTTTGGACAGTACGGTGCCCCACCACAGAATAAAGAGATTCAGCTGCTGGCTGAGAAGATCCGAGCTTTGGAGAGCTATGCCACTCCCGGGGTGGTCAACATGTCAAATATGGGGCTAGTGGAGGGGATTGTGATCCCGCAGAAATTCAAAGCGCCCACATTTGATAGGTACAATGGGAGTTCCTGCCCCGAAACTCATTTGCAAGCGTTTGTCCGAAAGATTTCTGCATACACCATGGACCAAAAGCTGTGGATGTACTTCTTCCAGGACAATCTGTCCGGAGGCTCACTGGAGTGGTACACCAAGCTCAAGTCCTCAGATATCAAGAACTGGCAGGATCTGGGGGACGCATTCTTTAAACAGTATCCAGCTGCAGGGTATGTCTCAGAAGAATAACGAGGGGTTTAAAGAATACGCTCAAAGGTGGAGGGAGTTGGCTGCCAGAGTGCAACCTCCACTAGTTGACAGAGAGATGTCTGATCTCTTTATGGGTACTTTGCAAGGGGCGTTCGCCGAGAGAATGGTTGGTTGTCCGGTGACGAACTTTTCAGACATAGTGGTGGCTGGTGAAAGGATCGAGAGCTGGCTGAAGCTTGGAAAGATTCAGGGTAATGCTTCATCTTCAGGATCGAAGAAGCCCTTCAGTAATGGCCAGAGAAAGAAAGAGGGTGATACCAGTGCGGTATATGCTCAGAGGGGACCCAGTAGGGATCGTTACTTTCAGCACACTGCTGCGGTAACTATTCCTATTGACAATCAACCTGCACAACAGCAACAGCAGCAACCTCAACAACAAAGACAACCATTTCAGCAGAGGCCTCAGAGGGCTGGGTACCATGTCAGGGGGAGAATGAACGACCGGCAGTTCGACAGGCCTCCTGTAACCTATTCCTTTTTGCTGAAGAAGTTGATGGATTTGGGGCTGGTACAACTCAGGACTCTGGCACCTTTGAGACCTGATCAAAGGCCAGCCAATTATGATGAGAATGCAAAATGCGAATTTCACTCAGGTGCGCCCGGACATAATATAGAGAACTGCAAAGCTTTTAAGCACACAGTTCAAGACCTGGTGGATTCGAAAGCAATCAACTTCGCACCATCTCCCAACGTCAATGCTAATCCCATGCCCGCGCATGGTCAAAGGGGGGTGAATGCTATCTCTGAGGAGGGACGAATCGGGTTGTTGAGGGTTGATCAGTTGAAGACTCCTCTGACTGAGGTTAGGAGGCAGTTGATGTTAAATGGGGTTCATCCGGGCTGTGGTGACGATTGTGCTGAGTGCACTGTTACTTCTGAGGGGTGTTTGCTATTGAGGAAGACTGTCCAGGGTCTGATGGACAATGGAAGTATTCTGATTGAGAGGGCTGATATGGGAAAAGAAGAGGTCTCCACCATAACAATTTATTTTGACTCGGTGGATTTGTCTACTCTAGCGGAGGCGGCTCCAGTTACCATCACGGTACCTGGACTAATTCCGTATGACAAAGATGATGCCGTGCCATGGCATTATGGGGGAGAGGTATACTGTAATGGTGAGAAAGTAGAAGACCAGACTGCAAGTGAAACCACCGTTTCAAAGGTGGATAATGCCGGTACCAGCGGTTTCACTCGCAGTGGCAGACTGTTTGCTCCTGACGCGTTGAGGAGAGAAGAAGGAGAGAAAGAGAAAAAAGAAAAGGCCGAGGCTTTAGCCAGGGCGAAAGGGAAAGCAGTGGTGAATAATGGTACTCCTGATGTGACACCGGCGCCCGTGGGGTCGGAAGAGAAACTTGATGATGATGCAGAGGAATTCTTAAGGATCATCAAGAAGTTTGAGTACAAGTTGGTGGACCATCTGCAGCAGACTCCCTCCAAAATCTCGATTCTGTCGTTGTTGCTGAGTTCTGAGGGGCATAGAGAGGCTTTGATGAAGATCTTGAAGAAAGCCTATGTTCCTCAAGAGATTACCATAAACCAGTTGGAGACAGTAGTGTCTAATGTGCATGCCAGCCATGGGTTGGGCTTTACTGACATGGACCTGACTGTAGATGGGAGAAATCATAACCGGGCTTTACACATCGCAATGGAATGTAAAGGAGCCGTGCTTTCGCATGTGCTGGTTGATACCGGCTCCTCATTGAATGTGTTGCCGAAGAAGGCTCTGGATAAGCTGAATTGTGACGGGTTGATCCTGACACCCACCGATCTGATAGTGCGGGCGTTCGATGGGTCGAAGCGGGCCGTATTTGGAGAAGTTGAGCTTCCGGTGAAGATCGGCCTGGAGGTGTTTAAGTCGACTTTCTATGTCATGGATATCCAGCCGGCATACAGTTGCTTGTTGGGTAGACCATGGATCCATGCTGCTGGGGCAGTGACCTCGACCTTGCATCAAAAGCTGAAATATATTTGGGAAGGACAGGTTGTCACCGTCTGCGGAGAGGAGGATATCTTTGTCAGCCACCTGTCCTCGTTTAAATACGTTGAAATGGACGGCGAGATATGGGAGACGCCTAGTCAAGCTTTCGAAACCGTCAAGGTGGAGAATGCTCTATTTGCAAAGGAAGAAGAGAAATCGTCCATTGCTTCATACAAACAGGCCACTGAGGTGGTGAAGAATGGAGAGGCTCCTGGTTGGGGCAGGATGATGGATATCTCTGCAAAGAAAGACCGCTTCAGAGTGGGGTATCAGCCGAACAGAGGCTCGTCAGGACAAGGAAGAGGACGTCGTACGTCTGTCACCTTCACTAGTGCCGGAATGCTGGATCCGGATCACATCTGCATGATGAGTGGTGAAGCTGATAGCGACTGTGAAATCGACCAATGGATAAAGCCATGCGCACCAGGGATGGGACTCCAGAACTGGAAGGCTGAAAAGATCATCCGGGTCACTTTGCTGGAAGACTAATATTTTTATGTTTTTGATTTTATATGCATGAAAGCCTTACGTGTTGCCCGACACGTAATGGTTCATTGTAAGGGCCACCTCATGTTTAAAATTTGCAAGTTTGCATCATTAATAAACGGATGTTTTTCAGTTAAAAGCGGTGTTCCCTGTTTTTCATTTATTTTTGCAGTTTAAAAATAAAAACAAAATAAAAATGGCAATGTTTTCATTTTTCTTTTTTAATTTGTCTCGTTCCGGTTCTAAGCAATGCATGAATCCACATTCATGCAGATGCGATCATTCTCCGGATCTCATTGATAACAATCCTGTTACACCCTCATATGACTTCGACAATCCAATCTATCATGCTGAAGAAGAAGACGAAGAAGATTGTGAACTGCCAGGGGAGTTAGCCAGGTTGTTGAAACAAGAGGAGAAGGTGATTCAGCCGCATGAGGAACCGATTGAGGTTGTGAATCTGGGTACCGACGAGGTCAAGAAAGAAGTGAAAATCGGGGCTGCTTTGGAGGCAAGTGTCAAGAGCAGAATGGTGGCGTTGTTAAAAGAGTATGTCGACATCTTTGCCTGGTCTTATCAAGATATGCCAGGGTTGGATACCGATATCGTTGTGCACAAGCTACCGTTGAGAGCAGATTGTCCTCTAGTGAAGCAGAAGTTGCGTAGAACCCGACCTGACACGGCGATGAAGATTAAAGAAGAGGTGCAGAAGCAGTGGGATGCTGGCTTTCTTGCTGTCACTAACTATCCGCCATGGGTTGCAAATATTGTGCCAGTCCCGAAGAAAGATGGTAAAGTGAGAATGTGTGTGGACTACCGAGATCTGAACAGAGCTAGTCCGAAGGATGATTTCCCACTACCTCACATTGATGTGTTGGTAGACAATACAGCTCAATTCTCGGTGTTTTCCTTCATGGATGGCTTTTCTGTCTATAATCAAATTAAAATGTCGCCAGATGATATGGAGAAAACAACGTTCATTACACCGTGGGGCACCTTTTGTTACAAGGTGATGCCATTCGGTCTCAAGAACGTCGGTGTTACTTATCAAAGGGCCATGGTGACTTTGTTTCATGATATGATTCATCATGAAATTGAATGCTATGTTGATGACATGATAGCAAAGTCCCAGACAGAAGAGGGGCATTTGGTAGATCTGGCCAAGTTGTTCGACCAGCTGAGACAGTTCAGACTGAGGTTGAATCCGAACAAGTGCACTTTCGGGGTGCGGTCCGGTAAATTGCTGGGGTTCATTGTAAGCGAGAAAGGAATCGAGGTTGATCCTGCAAAAGTAAAAGCGATAAGAGAAATGCCTGAACCGAGAACGGAGAAAGAGGTTCGTGGTTTCTTAGGTAGATTGAACTACATTTCACGGTTCATATCTCACCTAACAGCCACGTGTGAACCAATATTCAAGTTGTTAAGAAAAGATCAAACGGTCAGGTGGAATAATGATTGCCAAGCGGCATTTGAAAAGGTCAAGGAATATTTGCAGGAGCCTCCGATTCTGATGCCTCCTGTGGAGGGAAGACCGTTAATTCTGTACTTGACGGTCCTCGAGGGGTCTATGGGGTGTGTACTGGGGCAGCATGACGAGTCTGGTCGAAAAGAGCATGCCATATACTACCTTAGCAAAAAGTTTACCGACTGTGAAACAAGATATTCACTGCTCGAGAAAACTTGTTGTGCTTTGGTCTGGGCTGCTCGCCGACTGAGGCAGTACATGCTGGTTCATACCACTTTGTTGATTTCCAAGATGGATCCAATCAAGTACATTTTTGAGAAGCCAGCATTGACCGGACGGGTTGCGAGGTGGCAAATGATTTTGACAGAATATGATATACAGTATACCTCTCAGAAAGCAATCAAGGGGAGTGTATTGTCTGATTACCTCGCCCAGCAACCCATTGAGGATTATCAACCGATGAAGTTTGAATTCCCTGATGAGGACATCATGTTTCTCAAATCGAAAGATTGTGAGGAACCAGTCCCGGAGGAGGGGCCTGACCCTGAATCCGAATGGATTTTGATGTTTGATGGGGCCGTTAGCGTGAATGGAAGCGGTGTTGGTGCTGTTTTGGTTACGCCGAAAGGATCCCACATTCCTTTTGCTGCCCGGCTAACATTTGAGTGCACCAACAACGTGGCTGAATACGAAGCTTGTATATTGGGGATTGAAGAGGCGATTGATTTGAGAATCAAGAACCTTGTCATATATGGAGATTCAGCTCTGGTGGTTAATCAGGTTAACGGAAAATGGTATACGCATCAATCTCATTTAATTCCATACCGGGATTATACGAGGAGATTGTTGACGTTTTTCACCAAGGTGAAGATGCATCATGTGCCTAGAGAGGAGAATCCTTTGGCAGATGCTTTGGCTACTCTGGCTGCCTTGATTAAAGTGCAGTGGTGGAATCAGTTCCCTAGTGTGGAAGTAGGTCGTCTGGATAGACCGGCTTATGTGTTTGCTGTTGATACAGCGCCTGATGATGAGAAGTCGTGGTATTACGATATCAAGAGCTATCTAGAGACTCAAGGGTATCCTGAGGGAGCATCTAAGAAGGACCGAAAGACTCTGCGGAGGTTGGCCATGGTGTTCTACTTGAATAAGGATGGGGTTTTGTATAAGCGGAATTTTGATTGGGTCTTGCTCAGATGTGTTGATGATAGAGAAGCAAGCCAATTGATGAAAGAGGTTCACGAAGGATCGTTTGGTACCCATGCCAGTGGGAATGCGATGGTAAAGAAGCTGCTGAGGGCAGGTTATTATTGGATGACCATGGAGGCCCAATGTTTCAATTTCGTGCGGAAGTGTCATAAATGCCAGATTTATGCTGACAAGGTGCACGTGCCTCCAAATCCATTGAGCTTAATGTCGTCTCCGTGGCCGTTTGCTATGTGGGGCATTGATATGATTGGGAAGATTGAGCCTACGGCTTCGAATGGGCACAGATTCATATTAATGGCTATTGATTACTTCACCAAGTGGGTGGAAGCAGCCTCTTATACGAACGTGACGAAGCATGTCGTTGCCAGATTTCTCAAGAGAGACATCATTTGCCGATATGGGGTTCCCGAGAGAATCATTACTGATAATGGTTCTAATTTGAACAATAAGATGATGGCAGAGCTGTGCCGGGAATTCAAGATTGAACATCACAATTCTTCTCCCTATCGTCCGAAGATGAATGGGGCGGTTGAGGCAGCCAACAAGAATATTAAGAAGATTGTGCAGAAAATGGTGGTGACCTATAAAGACTGGCATGAGATGTTGCCGTTTGCATTGCATGGGTATCGAACGTCGGTGCGTACGTCTACTGGGGCAACGCCTTTTTCACTTGTGTATGGAATGGAAGCCGTGCTACCAGTTGAGGTTCAGATTCCCTCTTTGAGAGTCCTGATGGACGTGAAGTTGCAAGAGGCTGAATGGGTGAGGACCCGGTATGAAGAGTTGAGCCTAATAGAAGAAAAGAGGCTGGCAGCCATCTGTCATGGGCAGTTATACCAACAAAGGATGAAACGTGCTTTCGACCGAAAGGTACGACCTCGTGTGTATCACGTAGGTGATATGGTGCTGAAAAGGATCCTTCCTCCTCAAAACGATCGAAGGGGCAAATGGACACCTAATTATGAAGGTCCATTCGTGGTCAAGAAGGTCTTCTCTGGAGGAGCCTTGTTGCTAACGACCATGGATGGCGAAGATTTTCCATCCCCTGTGAATGCGGACGCAGTTAAAAAATACTTCGTATAAAGAGACCCGCTGGACGAAAAGAATAAAATAGTCCAGGCAAAAATGGGCATCCCGGCGAACCAAAAACAGAAAGAAAGGTTCGGGCAAAAATTAGGGATAAAATGAAAAAATGTACACCCGGCAAGTCGAAAACCTGAAAAGGCGACTTGGGCAAAAAAGGGTATCCCGATGGACTGAAAACCCGAAAGGGCGGTCCAGGAAAAAGAGGGATTGAAACGAACAACTGCGTCCGGCATGATCGTTTGCGCTTTGGTTAAAGCACCATGGATAATACCCGGTAGGGATCAGTCGGAAGTGTCTTGTTCAGAAGGCAGAAAGCACGGAGAGTCTTAGGACATATGGGGTGTAACCGAGTTAGAACTCAATGAGATCGCGGTTTCACATTGCCATTAGGATAGATTTTTCCTTTTGTGCGCAATTACCTCTTTTCAGGAATTGCTTCCTTTGTATTGCTCAATTTGAGCCACACCTTTCCAATCAATAAAATGCATATTCAGTCAAATAATTTTGTTTTTGTTTTTCATTACCGCTTTGATTGCAAAAACATTAGATATTTTTGATAAAGAATTTTGCATTTTAAGACATACAGGTCCCTTCCAATGCATGCTTATAAGATTGAAAATTTGAAATCTTATTCGGAAGGTCGAGTGACCCAAGTGTTGAGATCTTGACACGCCTGGGGCACGGTTTTATCTGACGATCTCTTTTGCAGGTACTGTTAGATATTTTCACTCACTTGCAGGTTGTGATGTGGAAGCTTTTGATGAAAGATCCCCATGGAGTCCAATCAGGGACGAATGAACGAAAGGACGACGAAAAGACGTACGACGACCCTTGAGAATTAATCAAGAAGACTCTTCAAAGTCTGAAAATTGAAAAGTTGTATAAATCCCAGGAGTTCGCTCTCCGCCGAGTACGGAGCGATTGGGGATACAAGGTGATGAATCAGAAAGGTCCAGACGAGTCTGGGAGCTCTCAAAATTGGAAAGCTGACATGGGAGTTGGATATGAATACCGTGGTTCGACAAGTCGACGGGTGTTCGGTATCAGATTTTCCTCATCTCCCCAAGCAGAGTCAGAAGGACTAAATCCCCAGCAGATTCAAGGTCTGTGGATTCCCTAGCAGGGTTAGGATGGTTATCCCCGGCAGGTTCCAGATCGATGCTTCCCCAGCAGCTAGGCCCGAAGGTTGCTGTTTCCCAGTGGAGGTATCTGTGGGTGGTGTCTCTCCAAGCCGAGTCAGGAGTGTTGCATCCCCAGCAAGTCAAAGACCATTGTATCCCCACAGAGTGCATTGGTGGTTCTTATTTCCCAGCGATTCCCCAAGTGGATCGGGTACAAAGGATGTTTTCCCCAGCAAGGGTTGCCTTTTTCCCAGCAGTAGTGCTATTCCCCAACAGGTTGGAGATCGGAGTATTGGCGAGTTCCTCAGCAGAGTATCTCGAGCTCCCCAAAAGAGTCCCTTGAGGGGGATACCTCTTTTATGCATTCATCGTGAAAAAATAGCATAGCATATCGCATAATAAATCGCGTAGCATTTCCATAATTATGGAGCATTACGCTGAAAAAATCAATCATGCATCATACTGCAAGCATAAGCTAGTCTCAGACCGTGGTTACCGTTTGAGAAGTGGTTGCCTGAGGGTGAAGGTGTTGCTCCGAGGAGTTTGGCACCGTTTTTTATCAACAATACTTCCCCAGTAGTGCGATACTGGAGGGAACTTTTCTGTCGGACAGAGATGGGAATGTTACGCGATCAGCGCGATTCAAGTCGTGGATACCGCTTGAGATTTGGTTTCACCGGATGGTGAAGATGTTACTCGGATGAGTTTAACATCATGACGCGATCAGCGCGATTCAAGCCGTGGATACCGCTTGAGATTTGGTTTCACCGGATGGTGAAGATGTTACTCGGATGAGTTTAACATCATGACGCGATCAGCGCGATTCAAGCCGTGGATACCGCTTGAGATTTGGTTTCACCGGATGGTGAAGATGTTACTCGGATGAGTTTAACATCATGACGCGATCAGCGTGATTCAAGCCGTGGATACCGCTTGAGATTTGGTTTCACCGGATGGTGAAGATGTTACTCGGATGAGTTTAACATCATTACGCGATCAGCGCAACAATCGGGGTTCAAATGGAGAAAGGGAAATGTTGAGGCATTTTCTGGAGATCGGGGTTCAAATGGAGAAAGGGAAATGTTGAGGTGTTTTCTGGTGAACGGGGTTCCAATGGAGATTGGAGTTGAAGATTATATCTGGGATGAGGTCCGCAGGATTATCTTCTGTTCATGTGTCACCTTAGACTTTGGCTGAGGTCAATGGAGGTCGTTATAGGTGTCTTCTGAGGAAGAGATGCACATGTTACCTTCCTTTTGTGAAGGTGTACCCTCTGATATGTCGCCCTCAGAGTGGTGTTTGGTGTTATTTCCGACGTTGCCAGCGGAATTATCACAAAAATTGGAGAACGGGGTTCAAATGGAGAAAGGGAAATGTTGAGGCATTTTCTGGAGAACGGGGTTCAAATGGAGAAAGGGAAATGTTGAGGCATTTTCTGGAGAACGGGGTTCAAATGGAGAAAGGGAAATGTTGAGGCATTTTCTAGAGAACGGGGTTCAAATGGAGAAAGGGAAATGTTGCGGCATTTTCTGGAGAACGGGGTTCACAATGGCGATCGCAAGTTATCGTCAGGCGACTGGGGTTCAAATGGAGAATGGGATTCATTATTTTGGCAAACAAGATGTCGGGGTTCAAATGCAGTGATCCGGGATCATTTGTGCGAAAGAAAATACAGTTCAATCAGAGAAAAGGAAAAAGATTATCGATCAGAAAATTTCGGGGTTCAAGAAAAGCATAAAAAAGAGATGATAATCCCCAGTGGATGTGGTGTTCAGGCCATGGTTATCCCTGCGTTACCATTTATTTTGGTATCCAGGTCGATGTTGTTGTTTCGGTGATCAGGCCGACTTTCTCCGTACCAGACGGATGTTTCTTCTTTCGAGGTTGTTTCTTTGCCGATTCTGACAGGCACTGTTAATTATTTCCCATCAGAGTGCAAATGGTTCGTCTGTTCTTGGTATTCAATCACTCTTCATCCTGATCATCTGAAAGCTGAGGCTATTCATATCGACAGGTTCATAGTGGATTGAATAGGGGCAGCTGTAACACCTCAAAATTTGCCCTCCTCTCTTGGGACTAGCTTAACATATTGCATTGCATTTTTTAGGTCATTAGGCATTGTATCTTTGCATATCATGTGGTTACATGGAACAAGTCATCCTCATAAGTCTGGGTCAGAAGATAAAGAGGTTAAGATGCAAGCTGAAGGTTTCATTGAATTGATCATTAATCATCTGAGGATGTGTGGTACAAATTAGGGTTTCTTGATTCTCAAGGGGGTTGGGCTTCATCTTGGTTGCAATGATACATCATCATCATCATGGTTTTGTCATCATCCCAGAGATTCAAGAGATTGATCAGATACCTTGAGATTAGGGTTTTGACCACTGGTCAACCCTAATCAGTTGAATCATCTGCATTGGGCCAGTCAGGGCTTAGCAAGGAGATGGGGTCTACAATGGATATGGGGATCATTTCATGATTGTATTAAGCTTATGGAAGCTAGGGTTTCATCATTGAGCCATTTCATCAGGAGTTTGAAGCTCAAGTTGATCAATGCATAGCCAAATTCATCTATCAGTTAGAAAAGTCAACTGTGGTCAACTGTGCCTGAATTGATGGATTTGGAGGTGGGAGAGAGTTAGAGACACTTCTTTCATGTGTGAACAAGCTTCATTTGACATTTCAAACATCAAGAATGAAGAAAATAAAGTCAGATGGAAACTTTCCAAAAATAGAAAGTGACTTGTAATTGAAAACTGCCAAAAATGGAAAGTTTTCCTCCTCAAAATTACGTGTCCAAAAATGCTTCAAATGGAAATTTTTTCAACATGAAAGTTGAAGATCTTGTTCTCCCATTTCCAAAAAGTCCAAGAACATGAATTTCTCATGTGTGGTTGGCAAGTTATGATCAAATCATTTTCCAAAAATGTTGAAATTCAAAGTGGCATAACTTGTGAATGGAATGGCCAAATTGGGTGATCTTTCTTTGAGCAAACCACATTTTACATGTACTTTCATGATGCATCATCACATTTCATTGAAAATCATCATAGTAAAATGTCATTTTTCAAGTGAACTATTTGAAAATTGGTGGGAAAAATGGTGAATTTCCAAAATACATGGTATTTGCATACAAAGTCTATTCCAACACATCATAAACATCCAATGTGACTTGTTTGAACTGGTTTTTACTGTTGCATTGGCTGAATTAGAAAAGGGCATTTTGGCCAAAACACTTGAAATTTCATTTTGCTTAATCACTTGGATTTTGCTAATTTGGATTAACAAGTGGATTAAGGCATGGTATAAAATGATAATTGTAACAGAAAAGCATAATCACAATTCACTTTTCAGATCTAACAAACTTTTCATCACAATTCTCTCAATTGCTCTTCACACTTTTTCCACTTTTTCACCAAAATTCATCGCTCTTCGTGCTGGTTCTTGTAGTGTTCATCATCTGTAGGTCTAATCAAGCAACTGTTGAAGGCAATTGGTGGAAGAAACTTCAAGAATCGCAGCTGTCATAACCTTGCTCATCCATGGAGTTTTGAATTTCCTTCGAGCTGGAGCTTTGCTGAGCTGAAGAACCTTTTCCATTCATCTTCTACATCATCAAGTTGCATCTGTTTCATCAATTGACACCTTGAATCCATCAAATCAAGCGACTGCACTTCCACAAGGTCAGATTTCAAAGTCTTTAATTGCTAGAATCTTGATGTGGTTTAGGTAGATCTTGTGATGTAGAACACACTGCAATTCAAATCGTGCATTTTAGTTGAGAATTGAATGAGATATCATGATCTGAACTTTGACCTAGGAAGCTTCTTTTGCTTGATCCGGTTAGCATAGGTAGATTTAGGTCAAATGATTGTTGGTTTAGTGATCTACATGACATGATGATTCCATTGATATATCGTTTGCTCATTTTGGTTGAGAAATGTTCTTGATGATTTCTGGAAGTGATGAAAACATGTATGAACGCTGCAAGAACTCGCTTCAGACTGTTTTTGATTCATTTTGCCTGCGTTTGTTTTCAAATTTACTGTTTCCCGCGCGCCTGAGCCAATCGCGCGCTGCCAGCGAATAAAATGAAGCGCTGTGTTTTGCGCTCGTTGCTTCAGAATTACCAAAATGCCACTGCTTCATTTAATTTGTATTATTTCATTTTCTTTTTTCCAATTTTCATTTCATTTGATCATGTAACTTCAAAAATCCATATCTAATTCATTTTTGATCCAAATTTGATGAGACTTTTTTCACAATTCTCCTTGTGATGTGTAGTTTTTTATGATGATTTTTAATATTTTTGTGCACGTGTGAATTTTAAAAATGCCTAGAGAGTGTTTGAATGTGTCCAATTTGTGTATGCCATGCCATTTTGATCATAAAATCTGGATGCTTCCATAGAAATTCATGAAATTTTACATGCCTATTCTTGACTCTTTTCTGGTGATTTTGATGTATGGTTTGCAATTTTTGAGTCCCTGGTTGATGAGATATGATTTTTTGAGTAGAGGTGTGACAATTTGTGTCACACCATGATATGTGCAATTTCATGATTTTATTTGCCATGCTTGTGGACATTGGATTGAGCTGAAATTTTGCATGATTGAGCATATGGATGTTGAGAATACATGGGAATTTTTCTGGAATTTTTGGTGACATTTCCTATTTGATTGGAATTTTTCCCTCTGTTTGGTCATTTGTTGATTTTTTGTGGTACATGTTTGTATTTGCTTTGTGAAATTCTGGTAATTAATTGGATGAGTGTGAAATTTTGTATGAGCATTGTAGACATCTTATAGAACATTTTGGCTTTGATCCCATTCATTTATCATGTTTTGTCACTGTTTTATGATTGGTGGAAGTTGATGCTTGTTTTGATGCCTTGTGTTGGCTTGCTTGAACTTGTCTGGACTTTATGAATTTCATTGACCTATTTCCTTTGATCCAAATGAGCTGAAATTTGATATGCTTAACATGTTATGCGTTCTGTTTAGACTTGAATTTTTTGTGGAATTTATTGAAAGGTTTTGATATGGATTTGAGTTGAGTCATTCTGTTTGGTCCTTTGAGGTTGCAAATTGCATCTTTTGTGCCTTTTCCTTCATGAAATAATATTAATGAATGATATAAACATGAGACCAGTTGGATTTGATTCTTGATTGTGTGATTGTGATTTTGGATAATTTTCACTTGCTGTTTTGAATTTTTCACCTCCTTTTGACCCTAGGCTTGTCCTAGTGGTCTTGGTTCTCACTTTTGAGTTGTGTTTCAGGTTAAAAGCACAAGTGCTTATGCTTGGTGATGTGCTTCCATTGGAATTGACTTGTTGCTTGTTAATGACTAACTTTGGCTTTGTTTTGTAGGTTGTAAAACTAGGTCTTGTGCCTCATGGCTTGTACCTTTGTGCATTGTGATTGTTGTTTGACTGTACAGATTAACTATTGACTTTTGCTGTTTAATGTTGGGTTGTCTGAGTACTGATTGTATTTGATTGATTTCAGGTACATTAGTTGCTAATAGTTCCTTGAGAACTTTCTTGTGCTGCTGCTTGGTTGTATAAACCAATTGAGGTAGACTCTCTTGTCTCCATGTAGTCTGGAAGACCTGGCTTGTTATTTAGCCAGGCAACTGTCTGAAGTCCTCCTTAAGAGGCAATGATTGTGATTGTTTATTTTTGTCCCCAAGCAGGAAAAGACCTTGATTAAGGCAATTGGCAGAACCCAAGGGATGTGCAATCCATCCCCTGCTATTCTTGTTGAGTCGTCCCTCTGCTCACACCACTGTGTTGATGCATTGGGACATTAACCCAAGATCAGTTGAGTCAGAGTCATGAGTGTAGAAGGGTTCCCCCTTTCTGAACCCACACTCCTTTGTCTGAAGCTCTCCCTGGCCAGGGATAAGAGCTGTGAAGTCTAATCTTCACTCACCTTTCATCTAGCTTCACCCTGACTCTCAATGTCAAGGTTAAGAGCTAATATCACCTGACACAGTTGTGTTGCTTTTGCAACTTAACCCTTGTTTGAGCCTCACTTGACTGGATATAGTGTGTGCTATGTGGAATGTTTGCTTTGTTTTGTTTTGCTTGCATGCTTTGCTTTTTCCTGGTTAGGATTAGCTTGCTGTTGTGCAAGTAGATAGAAACCATAACATAGGGCAATGATGCATGATAACATCTAGGCTCGAGTACAGCTCCCTAGTAGTGTCTCTCCCTTTGTATCTGGTTAGAATTTCTTTCCCGTTCAGGGGAACTACGTCGCCCTGATCCTCATACCAGATGAGGTACGTAGGCAGGAGACCGTGAAAGGTCTCTCTGGGCACTTTTTTCCTTTTTTGTGTGTGTTTTCTTGTTAACCCTTTTGTGTGTCAGGATATGGATGTAAGCCCAGCGATTGGCTATCCGTATCCTGATTGTGTTTGTTTGGTTCGGAAGCCGATGTAAGTCCAGCGATTGGCGTTCGGGTTCCAAGTTTGCCTGTGTTTGTGTGTGTCTTGTTTGGCGTGCGTGAGCCGAACTACGGCAGCTCTGATTCTCGTTCCAAACGAGATACGTAGGCATAGGACGCGATGTCCTAGCGAGCCCTCTCCACTTTTCCCCTACCTGTGTTGTTTTCAGTGTGTGTGTGTGTGTGTGTGTGATGTTTGTTTAGCAACCTTTTCTTTCTTTTAGAGCGTGGATCCCGTCGAGTACGACGGACGTGAGGGGTGCTAATACCTTCCCCTTGCGTAACCGACTCCCGATCCCATTCTCTTTGGTCGCGAGACCATGCTTTTCCCAGGTTTACTTCGAGCGTTTCCTTTCCCTCTTTTGGGATAAATAACGCACGGTGACGGCTCTGTGTTGTGTTTTTGTTTCAGCCTGCCGGTTGTTTTTCGCGGATGCGACACTGTGTTGCCAACATTACCCGGGTTTCCATCAGCATTTCCGTTACCCGCGTTACCAGTGTTCACAGGGTTATCAGCGTTCCCAGGGTTACCAGGGTTCCCCTCAGCATTTGGTATCTCCAAATCTGGATCAGGCCTCGGTTGCTCAACCAATTCCCTCAGCTTTTCTTGGCCTGCTGCCATAACAGTCATCAATGTCATGAACTGATCCATCCTTTCACGCATATCAGCCAGTTCTTTTTGTATCTGGTCCATTGCTAGTCGTGGACGGTTTTCCTTTGTCGGGTACTGTAAGACCCCAATTTTGTCCCTAAGATCCCTCATGGTCCATATCATATCATATCATTGCCTCAAGGATCTTTGTGCCCCTTTGTTTCCCTCCTAGTGGGTGGGTATCTTGTGAGTGTGGTTCTTGATCACCAAGCATGTATTGCATTTGTATATCATTGCTTTTCATCTGTCTATTAACCAAAGGTACAAAAATATTGTCATCTAACCATGTTACTTGCAGATGAAGCAAATTAGGTCAAATCAGTCAAAGTCAGTCATTGAGATAGGTGGTGGCCATTCTTGCAGAATTTGGGCACCATGATCATTCATCAAGAGTTCATATGAGTTGTGACATCATTTTGGATCAAGATATCAAGTGGTAGGGGCTTGGAATTCATCAGAACATGGTTCAGTCAAGCAAAACCCTAGCAAAGTCAACCTTGGTCAACTGTGCATTTAATCAGTGATTTGATGGTGGGAATTGGTCTGAGAGGTCTCATTCATGTCCATATAAGCCTCATATAACATGTCAAACATCCACAGTGAAGAATTTGAAGTCAGACAAGAAATTTCCAAAAATAGAAAGTTGACCTGTAATTGGAATTTGCCAAAAATGGAAAGTCTTGCTCCTCAAAATTACATCATCATACAAGCTTCAAATGAATTTTTTCCCAACATGAAAGTTGAAGATCTTGTTCTCCCATTTCCAAAAAGTCCAAGAACACTCATTTCTCATGTGTGGTTGGCAAGTTATGATCAAATCATTCTCAAAAAAATTTGAACTTCAAAGTGGCATATCTTCCAAACCATTTGGCCAAATTGAGTGAGGTTTTTTGCTAAAAGTCATATTTGATGTGCTCTATCCAAATATTTCATCACAATTCACCAAAAACCTACCAATCAAAATGGCCTTTTTCCAAGTGACTTGAATTAAAATGAGTGAGGTAAAAAAATGAGTTTTCAAATTAAGCCTTTCCAATGCTTGCTACCAATTGCAATTGTTCTGAAAACACATTTAGAGGTTGCTCAAGGCCCAATTTCGTGCAGTCTCATACACCCCATGCAACTTGAGTTGGTTTTTAGCAAAATTGGCAAAACACTCATTTAACCAAATTGTGATTAACACTTCCATTAACCAACTTAAACAAACATTAAACAGACTATATATGTTTCATTTTCTGCTGAAAAGCCCTAGCCACTTTCACGAAACAGATCAAAAACTCTCTTGCTCTCAAAACATTCATTTTCTCCATCTTGAATTTTTGCTGAAAACTCCAAAAGAGCTCGAACTTGTGTTGGTTGCTTCATCATTCACCATCACTTTGGAAGCATTTGTGAGCATCAAACCACAACTGTAACACCATTATACAGCACTGTTTCATCAACCTTCTTCCATGGCAGATATTGAGTAGAGCTATTTCAAAGGTTGCTGAGCTAAAACTCCTTGATCCTTCATCATCTTGGACCTTATTACACATCTGTTTCTACTTTGCACGGCCAAACAACATCTGAATCATCATTGTGCTCCAAATTTGGTAAGATTTCGAATCTCTCCATTTCCAAAATCATGATGTGCTTTGAATAGATCTCTTCATGCTGGTTTCAATGAACTTTGAATCGTAAAAAATGGTTGGATATTAAGGAAGAAATGTTGATTTAAAGTTTGGCATTTAAATATGTTTGTGCTTTGTTCTTTCTTGTTAGCATGATTTAATGAAAATGAATGTTGGATTTGTGATGTATGTTGTTAGACGATTCGATTAGTATGCTTGTTGTCCAAATCTTGAACAAAAGTTCATCCCCCATTGATGAACACGATGAACATACAGTAAACCCTAATTTAAAACCCAGAAAAACGTGTTTTGGTCGTTGGTTCTTTTGCTTTGCATGCGAATCACTGTTTGATTGCCATGAGCCACTTGCTGCGTGCCACCTCACTAAGTGAAACGCAGCGTTTCACTTAGTGAGTCCAGATATTACCGTTTTGCCATTGTCCGCTTATTATTTTATTAAATCATTTCATTTTCTCAATTTTTATTTCATTTTGGCATGGCATCTTCCAAAAATCATAAGTTGTTCATTTCTAATCCAATTTTGATGGGATTTTTTGCTAAATGATCCTCATGACCTCTAGTTTTTTATGAGGATTCTTCCAGATTTTTTGCATGTGTGGATTTTAAAATGTGCTAGGGTTTGTCATATGTGTCCATTTTGTGTATGTCTTGCCAAATTGATTGTGAAATGATGATACATTATCCAATGCTTCCCAAATTGTTTGTGCTTAAACTAGACATGTTCATGGTGATTTTGGTGTAGAGTTTGTGAATTTATCATTTCTGGTTGTGGAGTTATGATTTTTTGAATAGGGGTGTGACAATTTGTGTCACACCATTCATGTCCAACTTCATGATTTTTATTACCATGCTTCTTGAACTCAAATTGGTCTGAATTTTTGCAGGAACATACTTGTGGATGTCTAGTTTACATGTGATTTGTTCTAGAATTATTGATGGCATTTCCTATTTGTTTGGGATTTTCTCCCCTGTTTGGTCATTTGTTGACTTTTTGTGACACATGTTCTCATTTGATTTGTGAAATTCTCATACTTAATTGGATGAACTTGAAATTTGACATGTGATTAGTAGACATCTTAAGGTTTGTCATGGTTTTGATCCCATTCATTTCTCATATGTTGTCACGGTTTTATGATTTATTGAAGTTGGTGCATGTTTGGTTGACTTCTTTGAGCCTACTTGAACTTGCTTTGACTTTCTGATTTTCATTGACCTACTTCCCTTGAGCCAAATGAGCTGAAATTTGATATGCTTATCATGTTATGGATGATGTTTGATCATGAATTATTTGATAATTTATTGAAATGTTTGAGATTGGATTTGAGTTGAATCATTTTGTTGACTTCTTTGAGCTTCTATATGACATGTTTTGACCTAATTTGCTTATGAAATGATGATGATGATTGATATGAACATGGAACCAATTGAGTTTGTTTCTTGATTATTTGAACTTGATTTTGGACACTTGTCACTTGCTGTTTTGATTTTCTTATCTCTTTTTGACCCTAGGCTTGTCCTAGTGGTCATGTTGCTCATGTTTAAGTTTGTTGTTTCAGGTTAAGCAACAAATACCCAAAGAGATCAATACAAATTGATTGAGCTTGATTGATTATCATGACTAACTTGTTTGTTTTGTAGGTTGCTTGGCTCACATGCTTTGAGCCTTGTGCATTGCACATTTAACTGATTGTGTTGACTGTTGATCCCTATCTTATTTTGGTTTGACTTTGAATTGTATACTGATGTTGTCTGACTGGTTTCAGGTACCTTTAGTTGCTTATAGTTCTTTAAGAACTTGCTTTGCTTTGCTTAATAGCAATTTGCATTGAGGTATAACTTCTTATCTTCATGTAGTCTGGAAGACCTGGCCTGTTACTTGGCCAGGCAACTGTCTGAAATCCTCCTTAAGAGGCAATGCTTGTGTGTGTTTACATTTGTCCCAAGCAGGAAAAGTCCTTTGAATAAGGCAATTGGTAGACAAAAGAGATATGTAACCTATCTCCTACTATTCTGTGAGTCACTCACCTTGCTCACACCACTTGTGTTGATGCATAGTGAGTAAAAACCCAAGATCTATAGAGTCTAACTTGTGGAGAGAGTTCCATCTTTCTGAACTCCCACACCTTCTGATATTCAAAGCTCTCCCTGACCAGGGATAAGAGCATGAGGCACACCCCTCATATCTTTTCATCTGCTTCACCTTAGCCCCTCAATGGCAAGGTTAAGAGCACCATTAACCCTATTCCAGTTGGCTTCAATGCCTAACCCTTTGTGCGAGCCTGATTGTTTGGTTATAGTGTGTGCTGAATGACTTTAATTGATTGATTGCTTACCTCATATACACATGTCTGCTTGCATGCTTTGTGCATTTATCATCATTAATTGCTCATTAATGCGTGATCATTTCATCTGTCTTTGTGACATATCTTTGTTGTTTGCCCATTGAGGACAATTGTAAGACCATTCATTGGCCATTGTTCCTATGATATGGAAGTGAGTATAAGACCATTTCATTGGCCACTCATCATCTCTTTGCTTGATGCATTTGCTTGATTTATGTGAG
The DNA here is from genome assembly GCF_024323335.1 of Lathyrus oleraceus. NCBI lineage: Eukaryota > Viridiplantae > Streptophyta > Magnoliopsida > Fabales > Fabaceae > Lathyrus > Lathyrus oleraceus. The sequence goes on from NC_066583.1 coordinate 342,757,593, forward strand.
GATGCAATTGTAAGTCCGTGTAATTTGGCATTTGTGTTCCTATGATCATATGTTGGAGGTTAGAGTAAGCCCAGATAAATTGGCATCTGACATCCAAGTGTTTTACTTTGTTGTTGGAGATTGGTATAAGTCCAGATAGATTGGCATCCGGTATCCACTTTTTATTTCTTTGTTGAGGAGATTAGTATAAGTCCATAGAGTGGCCTCTGATATCCAGTTCTTGTTTTAGGAGATTGGTATAAGTCCAGTAATTGGCATCCGGTATCCGCTTTTGTTGACTTTTGTTTTGCTTGTTTGTTATTGCTCATTGCCTATTCCAAAGGACACACTTGAGTCATCTTCCATATGATTTCAAGAGGTGAACATTCTAGGAAGTTTTACAATCCATTTTCATCCATTCATCCCCATTATGTCCTAAACCTTTTCACACATTACTTTCAAACTTGAGATAGATATTGTGCAAACATCTTCATGTTTTCAAATCAAAAACCTGGACCCCAAGTCCTTGACTTTTTCAAACTCCCTTTCATAATACTTCTTTGAATCAATCTTAATCATACTTTGACCCTGCTTTCATGAATACTCATAATCAATTAACTTCACCCATTCAATTGTTTTGGCTTTGTCCATTCCTGCTAAGTTTTCATGCATTAGCCATAGGTTTCAATTATCATTGTGGTTGATGTAAACCTCACCTAGGAGTACCTAGTACGTAGGCAACGGGTTCATCCGTTCGAACACAAAAACAATAAAAATTGTATATTCTTTTCTCATCATCCCAATCATGTTTGCACAATAAATATTTCATAACAAATAACAATTTTATACAACAAGTGTGAAAAGGGCTCCCTAGGAGTACCTAGGACGTAGTGGGTGCCTAACACCTTCCCATTGCGTAATTTACACCTTACCCAGACTCTCTGATCTTTTCATTAGTTTTCTACGCGTAAAACTTCTTAGGCTTTTGTTCGCTTTTTAGCCAATCCTTTGGATAAATAAAAGTGCGATGGCGACTCGAATTCATTGTATGCTTTGCTTATGGTTTAATCAATAAATCATATAGCGACGAATACACCGCTACAGAAAAGTGGCGACTCTGCTGGGGATCGAACCCAGAATCTCTGGTTGTATTGCCTACTTTTCACCCTTGTTGTGTGCTATATTGTTATTTGTTATATGACATATTTTTGTACCATTTGGGATAACTGTATTGATTGTAATGTTTGAATTGCTTGATATACAATTGCTGTTTGCTTTGGTGATCTGTGAGATGAGTTCTATACCCGAACTCGAGTGCACTCTAGGATAGGAGAATGGCATAGTCTTGTTGACTGGTGTGGAGTATTCCTTAGCCAGTTGACTTGCGAGTCCATTCACTTGGTGGAGGTCATGTTGGATTAATAATGTCACACAAGTTATTTGTGGTTAGGCATTATTCTTTCAATCATGTGCCGCAGAAGCCAAGGACCGTAGTTTACCAAACCCATCTTGGCCTATTTTTTAGGAACGTAATGCGGAGGTCGTTCAGATGTAAGTTCTGATGCGATTGTTACGCGATACTACACTCATAAGAGTTTCTCTTGGGAATATTCTTGGAATACGAGTATTCGTTCCTCCGATAATATTCGAAAGATGGAACGATGATTATGGGAACCTCTGGTAGAACATGTCTGGCAGGTTTAAACCCTAGTACACTCCCTTTGGGTGGTTCTTAACCGAGACTCCATGCTCGTGACTCTCAACAAACCCGTGATTCGTGGTTGAGTCGTTCAGACAACCTTAATATCAATGGAACCTGGGCGTTGATCAGGTATAAAACCTAAATCCCCCAAAACGGATGGTTGATATTAAGGATGTTCGAGCCGGTTCATGTACCGTTAATATCAATGGAACTTGGGTGTCGATAAGGTGAAAACCTAAATCCACCAAAATGGATGATTGATATTAGGGATACAATGAGCTTTCCCACGACCTTTGTTTGGTGTGACTTGCTTGATCCTTGAGTGTTATTGTTGCATTCATGCATTCATGCATTCATCTGCACTTCATGTCATCAGAAGAGAAAATTTTCAAGGAACTTAAAAGGGTTTATTTGCAAAATTTTCAGACATGGAAAGACCAAAAAGGCATACGAAGAAGTACAGTTTTAAACAGCCCGATGTAAAAGAGTTAAGGAATCTGACATCTTATGTATTAGATCCCTTGGGTTTCAAAGCTCGTTATGGGAAGCTTCTACCTCTGCTGACTACTCAGGTTGATGAAGGGCTGATGAGCACTCTGGCTCAGTTTTATGATCCGCTGTATCATTGCTTCTCATTTCCGGACTTCCAGTTGTTGCCAACCTTGGAGGAGTATTCTCATCTCATTGGGATTCCGATTCTGGATCAAGTGCCGTTCAGTGGCCTAGAGAGTATTCCGACTGCTCGAGAGATTGCCAGCTTGTTGCACATAGATGAAGATTTGATTAGAGCTAATCTGACTACCAAAGGCGGAATTCAGGGCTTTCCTTCCGAGTTCCTCATTGATCAAGCTACCTTTTATGGGAAAGCCATGAGTGAGGATGCCTTTGAGGCCTTGTTTGTGCTGCTCATCTATGGATTAGTGTTATTTCCCAACTTCGACAAGTTCGTGGACATGAACGCCATTAGGATCTTCTCAGTTCTTAATCCCGTTCCGAATTTGTTGGGCGATGCCTATGTCTCTTTGCATCTGAGGAATGCAAAAGGTGGAGGAGTCATTGTCTGCTGTCTACCCCTGCTGTACAAGTGGTTTATTTCGCACTTGCCGCAGACAGTTGCTTTCAAGGAGAACGAGGGATGTCTACGGTGGTCTCAGAGACTTATGTCTCTCACCAATGATGATATCACTTGGTATGATCGCGTGTATGATACCGTCCAGATCATTGATTATTGTGGTGAATTCCATAATGTGCCTCTTCTTGGCACATGTGGTGGGATCAGCTACAATCCTATTCTCGCACGACGTCAGCTTGGGTTCCCCCTGAAGGATAAGCCCCATAACATTCTGTTAGAAGGTGTGTTCTTCCAGGAGGGTAAAGATCCCCAAGGCCTGAAAGCCAGATTTGTCCGTGCTTGGCGCAGTATTCACAAGAAGAGTAGGAACGAGTTGGGTCCAAAGAACTGCATTGCTTTGGAGCCATACACCTCTTGGGTCAGACAGAGAGTTGTCGTGTACTTGATGTCGTATGATCATCCGAGACCTACACCGTTGGATGTGGCTGGGCCTTCAACCCTCCCTACCCAACGTGTAGAGGAGTTGAGAGAAGAAGACCTTTCACGTGCTTGGATCCGTGAAAGAGAGGAATTGCTTCAGCAGCTCAAGGAGAAGGACGCTATGATTGAATTCCTCGAGCATCGAGTGATCGACGATCCGAACGACGCTTGGACCTCTCTGCTCTGGAAGAGGAGGTATGATCGACTTGCAAAGGAGAAAGTAGATATGGAAGCGGCCTATGAGAGAGAGATCAAGAAGCTGTGTACTTCTCGTCTTCCAGCATCTTGAGCTTCTAGGGATCCATAGGATGTTTATTTCCCTTTTCTCTTTGTAATGATCAAAAAATGATGTACTTCTTTGTCTTGATATGTTGAATGAAATATTTTCCATGAGAAATTAAAATGCTTTAACTATTCAAAATATTGCAAATAATACCCTAAGGGTTCCTTGAAAATAAACAAAGCATTTGCACAAGCATTTCATGCATCATTTTTTGCATAAGCAGGTACCCTTTGTTTATGGTCTTCTTGTCCTAACCTTGTGTTCTTCATTTATTTTGAAGACAAGCTGACTCACCGGTATTATACACGAGTCAATTCTGCGAGAGTCATGGAGCAACTAGAACAAGAGAACAGAGAACTGAAAGAAGAGGTCGCCAGACTTGGCGCTTTGATGGAGCAACTCCTCGCTACTCAAAATCAACCTACTCCGCTGCCCGCAACTCCTGCTCAAAGGACAGTCATCTCAGAAGTAGCCACTTCAACTGTGCCAGTCAGCGCTCATGCGCCCAATGCTATGCCGCCCGGGTTCCCTTGGGGAATGCCTCCAGGTTTTATGCCTGATCTGCCAGCTCCAACCTTTGCTCACATGCCGGCATCTAGCCCGGTCCCTGTTCCCGCTCCTCCTGTCGTGCATACCATGCCAAGGGTAGACGACACCATCTATCACTCCGAGCCATCTGAGGGCTCAGATGTTCATGAAAAGATGGATGCCATGAACGACCAATTCCTTGAGCTGAGAAAGGAATTGAGGACTCTTCGAGGTAAAGATTTGTTCGGCAAGTCTGCAGCCGAGCTCTGCCTTATTCCCGGTGTGAAGATACCAATCAAATTCAAAGTACCTGACTTTGAAAAGTATAAAGGGAACACCTGTCCACTCGCTCACCTGGTCATGTACGCCAGGAAGATGTCTACACAGACTGATAATGATCAACTCTTGATTCATTATTTCCAGGACAGCTTGTCCGGTGCCGCGCTCAGATGGTACATGAGCTTGGACAGTGCCAATATCAGATCCTTCAATGACCTTGGCGAAGCTTTCGTCAAGCAATATAAGTACAACGTCGATATGGCGCCTGACCGAGATCAACTCAGGTCCATGTCGCAGAAGGACAAGGAATCGTTCAAAGAGTACGCCCAGAGGTGGCGAGAGCTGGCAGCTCAAATCACTCCACCGCTTGAGGAGAAGGAAATGACCAAGATCTTTCTGAAGACTCTTGGCTCATTCTATTATGAGCGGATGGTAGCAAGCGCTCCCTCTGATTTCACCGAGATGGTGAACATGGGGATGCGTCTCGAAGAAGGTGTCCGTGAAGGACGGTTGGCAAAAGATGAGAGCTCTTCCTCTAAACGATATGGAGCGTTTAAGAGGAAAGAAGGGGAAGCACATGCTGTGCAATCCCAGCCCAAGCATAGAAGACCCTCTGCTCAAAGGAAGCCTGCACGTCGTGCCGGTCATCAGCACCAGGTGGCTCATATAGCACCTGTATTCAAAGACAATGTCCAACAACATCAGCAATACCAGCATTAGCAACAATATCAACAACCTCAGTACCAACAACAACAGTCTCGTCCACAGCAACAGGCTTACCAGCCTCGTGGTAGTACAAGTAATCAAGCGAATATGAGTTATGATAGGAAGAAGATCAGTTTTGATCCGATTCCCATGTCTTACGCAGAGTTATATCCCTCTCTAATAGAGCGGAAGCTGATTACTCCAAGAGATCCTCCGGCTATACCGATCAACCCTCAGTGGTGGTATAAGTCTGACTTGCACTGTGTCTATCATTCTGGCGCTCCGGGCCACGATATAGAGAATTGTTTTCTGCTGAAGACCAAGGTTCAAGACCTTGTAAGATGTGGTATTCTGAGTTTTGAAGATTCAGGCCCGAACGTCACCAAGAACCCACTGCCTGCGCATGGGAAGTCTGTCAATATGATTCAGGAATGCCTTGGGAAGTACAAGGTCAGATATGTGAGCCACATCAGGCAATCGTTGGTTGAATTACACCGTTTGCTGTGTCAGTACAGCTACTTGGAGCATAACCACGACAAGTTCCGCGTCTGTTCGGTTAACCGCTTGGGTTGCGACCAAGTACGCAGAGAGCTTCAAAAGCTATTGAATGAGGGTACCATTGAGATTCTGCAGAATCGCAATGTTGATAAAGCTGAGCCTGAAGTAAACGTCATCTCACTAGTGTTCAAGTTACCCGAGCCTGTTGTTATTCGTTACAATAGCAACAAGCCGAAGGCTTCCCCTTCCTTGATCATTAAACCTGTCGGCCCTGTGCCTTATTCATCTGATAAAGCTGTACCATTCAGATATAACCCTGTTGCTGTCCAAGATGGGGTAGAAGTGCCTTTGCCTTCAACTTCCGTGACCAACGTCGCTGATGTAAGTGGGTTGACCAGAAGTGGTCGTGTATTTTCTGCGCCTCCTAAGGCTGTTGCTTCTGATACTGTTGAGCGTCCTGTGGGGACCGCTGTTAATATTCAGAATCCGGCACTTGATGTTGCCAAACCGTCCTTCTCTGTACAAAAGACTCTCGTTTCTTCAGTTGGCCCGAGTGGCATTGTAGATGAAGAATCTGATGAGATGCTAAAGCTCATCAGAAAGAGTGAGTACAACATTGTAGACCAGCTTCTACAAACACCATCCAAGATTTCCATTCTTTCTTTGTTGCTGAATTCAGAACCCCATAGGGAGGCTCTGCAGAAAGTCTTGGATCTGGCATATGTAGATCACGACGTCACCCTTGAGCAATTTGATAGTATTGTTGCAAACATCACCGCTTGCAACACTTTGAGCTTTTGTGACGCTGATCTCCCTGAGGAGGGAAGAGACCACAACATGGCTTTACATATCTCCATGAATTGCAAATCTGATGCAATGTCCAATGTGTTGGTGGACACTGGATCTTCTCTAAATGTATTGCCAAAATCCACACTCTCTCGATTGTCATATCAAGGGCCTCCCATGAGGCAGAGTGGGGTCGTTGTGAAAGCATTTGATGGGTCGCGCAAGACCGTGATTGGGGAAGTTGATCTCCCAATCAAGATAGGACCAAGTGATTTCCAGGTTACTTTTCAAGTAATGGATATCCACCCATCTTATAGCTGTCTCTTAGGCAGACCATGGATTCACGAGGCTGGCGCCGTGACATCCACCCTACACCAGAAGCTAAAATTTGTCAAGAACAAGAAACTAGTTGTGGTAGGGGGAGAAAAGGCTCTCCTGGTTAGCCATCTATCTTCTTTCTCGTACATTGACGCTGAGGATGAAGTTGGAACTCAGTTCCAAGCTTTATCTATTGATGAACCAATCGAGAAGAAGTCTCCTTCATTCACTTCCTACCGTGATGCGAAGCTGGCCATTGAATGTGGTGCAGTTGCTGGATTAGGGAAGGTGATTGAACTTGAATACAATAGATCCCGGGCTGGCATTGGCTACTGTTCTGGGGCATGTAATGAGCAAGGTTTGTTCACGAGTGGAGGATTCATTCATGATGATCAACCTGAAGAGGAAGCTGCTGCTATCTTGGAAGAGGATGCAGAGGACCTGAACAATTTTGTTATTCCTGGTGGTGTCTGCCACAATTGGGTCGCTGTAGATGTTCCTACGGTCATCCATAGATCAGAGTAATTGTTCACTTTGTTTGAAACCCTTCTCCCATGCCAAAAGGAGAAGTGATGACATTGTTGGCAAAGCATATATACAATGATGTTTTCATTCAATTAATGCATTGTTAAACATTTGTTTTTCCTTTGTTTTCACTTTTTGCTTTTGCATGAAATCAGTGATCACAAAAAACCCATAAAAACAAGAATAAAAGCAATCTTTTTCATCTGCATAATGGTTTGTTTGTTTAAATGCTAAAAGTTTTTCATTAACCAAAATCATTATGCAGGTTGATCCTAAAACCCATTGAACATAATGATCCAACGCCATCTCCCAATTTTGAATTCCCTGTATTTGAGGCAGAGGAAGATGACGTTGAGGGGATTCCTGATGAGATTACCCGTCTCCTTGAGCACGACGAGAAGATCATTCAGCCGCATCTCGAAGACTTGGAAACAGTCAACTTGGGGTCTGAGGATTGTGTTCGCCTGGTGAAGATTGGGGCACTTCTTGAAGAGTCTGTCAAGGAAGATTTGATCAGCTTGCTACGAGAATATTCAGATATCTTTGCTTGGTCCTATGAAGACATGCCGGGTTTAGATACAGATATTGTGCAACATTTCCTGCCTTTGAAGCCTGAGTGCGTGCCTGTGAAGCAGAAGCTCAGAAGAACTCATCCAGATATGGCAGTGAAGATCAAAGAGGAAGTTCAGAAGCAAATTGATGCGGGGTTTCTGGTGACTTCTACATATCCTCAATGGGTGGCCAATATTGTGCCTGTTCCTAAGAAGGACCGAAAAGTCCGTATGTGCGTTGATTATAGAGATTTGAACAAAGCTAGTCCGAAAGACGATTTTCCTCTACCACACATTGATATGTTGGTAGACAATACAGCTAAATTCAAAGTCTTTTCGTTTATGGACGGATTTTCCGGATATAATCAAATCAAGATGGCACCAGAGGATATGGAGAAGACAACATTCATCACACCTTGGGGAACATTCTGTTATCGAGTGATGCCCTTCGGTTTGAAGAACGCCGGAGCCACGTATCAACGAGCTATGACTACCTTGTTTCACGATATGATGCACAAGGAGATAGAAGTCTATGTTGATGATATGATTGCTAAGTCCCGAACGGAAGTTGAACATGTTGAGCATTTGTTGAAGCTTTTTCAGCGTTTGAGGAAGTTTAAACTTCGCCTGAATCCGAACAAATGTACATTTGGAGTCCGTTCCGGCAAGTTGTTGGGTTTTGTGGTAAGTGAAAGAGGTATTGAGGTTGATCCTGCAAAGGTCAAAGCAATACAAGAGATGCCTGCACCCAAAACTGAGAAGCAAGTCCGAGGTTTTCTTGGCCGCTTGAATTACATTTCCAGATTTATATCCCACATGACTGCCACATGTGCGCCGATATTCAAGCTCCTCCGGAAAGATCAGTCTCATGATTGGACCGAGGATTGCCAGAAAGCTTTCGACAGTATCAAAGAATATCTATCTGAACCTCCGATCTTGTCTCCGCCTGTGGAAGGAAGACCTCTGATTATGTATTTGACTGTTCTTGAAGACTCGATGGGTTGTGTACTCGGTCAACAAGATGAATCAGGGAAGAAAGAATTTGCTATCTACTACCTCAGTAAGAAGTTTACTGATTGTGAGTCTCGGTACTCTATGCTTGAGAAGACGTGATGTGCTTTGGCTTGGGCTGCTAAGCGTTTGCGCTAGTACATGATAAATCATACAACTTGGTTGATATCCAGAATGGATCCGATTAAGTATATCTTCGAGAAGCCTGCTTTAACTGGGAGGATTGCCCGTTGGCAGATGCTTTTGTCTGAGTATGATATTGAGTATCGAGCTCAGAAAGCTATCAAGGGTAGTATCTTGGCTGACCATTTAGCGCACCAGCCGATTGAAGATCATCAGTCTGTTCAGTATGACTTCCCTGATGAGGAAATTTTGTATTTGAAAATGAAAGATTGTGATGAGCCTACACTTGATGAAGGTCCGGAACCTGGTTCCAGGTGGACGATGGTGTTTGATGGCGCTGTTAATCAATATGGAAATGGAATTGGGGCAGTGATCATTACTCCTCAAGGTTCACACATTCCGTTTACAGCAAGGCTAACTTTCAAATGCACGAACAATATGGCGGAGTATGAAGCTTGTATCATGGGACTTGAAGAATGCATCGATTTGAGGATCAAGTATCTTGATGTCTATGGTGATTCGGCCCTGGTTGTTAATCAGATCAAGGGAGAATGGGAGACGAATCAACCTGGTCTCATCCCATACAGAGATTATGCAAGGAGAATTTCAACATTCTTCACAGAAGTTGAATTTTATCACATTCCTCGAGAGGATAATCGGATGGCAGATGCCCTTGCTACGCTTGCTTCCATGATTGTGGTCAGATGGTGGAATGATGTCCCCAATATTACTGTGATGCGCTTGGACAGACCAGCTCACATATTTGCAATCGAAGAAGTGAAAGATGACAAGCCTTGGTATTTTGATATCAAGAATTTCCTCCAGAGCCAGGTCTACCCGCCTGGGGCATCTGTGAAAGATAGGAAAACTTTGAGAAGGTTGTCAGGCAGTTTCTACCTCAGTGGTGAAGTGCTGTATAAGATAAATTTTGATATGGTTTTGCTCAGATGCGTGGATAGACACGAAGCAAACCTGTTGATGACTGAGGTCCATGAGGGTTCATTTGGTACTCATTCCAATGGACATGCCATGGCTAAGAAGATGTTGAGAGCAGGCTACTATTGGCTGACAATGGAGTCTGACTGTTGCAAGTATGTGAAGAAATGTCACAAGTGTCAAATTTATGCGGATAAGATTCATATTCCTCCGACACTTCTGAATGTGATTTCATCACCATGGCCTTTCTCTATGTGGGGAATCAACATGATCGGCATGATTGAGCCGAAAGTGTCCAACGGACACCGGTTTATTCTCGTAGCAATTGATTACTTCACCAAATGGGTTGAAGCCGCTTCGTACGCGAATGTAACCAGACAGGTGGTTGTGAAGTTTATCAAAAACCAGCTGATTTGCCGTTATGGTGTGCCAGAGAGGATCATTACTGATAATGGATCTAATCTGAATAACAAGATGATGGATGAGTTGTGCGCTGAATTCAAGATTGCACACCATAATTCCTCTCCCTACAGACCTAAGATGAATGGGGTTGTTGAAGCTGCTAATAAGAATATCAAGAAGATTATCCAGAAGATGACTGTCACGTACAAAGATTGGCATGAGATGCTGCCATTTGCTTTGCATGAATATCGTACATCTGTACGCACTTCAACAGGGGCAACCCCTTTCTCTCTTGTTTACGGCATGGAAGCTGTTCTCCCAATAGAGGTGGAGATCCCATCAATGAGAGTCTTGATGGAAGCCAAGTTGACTGATGCTGAATGGATTCAAAGTCGTTATGACCAGTTGAATTTGATCGAAGAGAAGCGGTTAACTGCCATGTGTCATGGTCAGTTATATCAGCAGAGAATGAAGAAAGCATTCGATAAGAAGGTCAAGCCTCGTGTGTTCCGAGAAGGTGACCTCGTGCTCAAGAAAGTCTTGTCTTTCGCGCCCGATTCCAGGGGCAAGTGGACTCCAAACTACGAGGGTCCATATGTTGTTAAGAGAGCCTTTTCAGGCGGTGCTTTGTTGCTTACAACAATGGATGGGGAGGATTTCACTCGTCCTGTGAATTCAGATGCAATCAAGAGATACTTTGCCTAGAAAAAAAAAAGAAGTATATGCAAATAAAAAAACAGAATAGCTCGCTAAGTTGAAAACCCGAAAGGGCGGCTTAGGCAAAAATGAGCGTCCCGGTGGAGAACCCGCAAGGGCAATCCAGGCAAAAATTAGAGACTTGAAAAAAAAGAATATTTGCATCCCGCTAGATTGAGTACCTCACTCTGGGGCAATCTAGGCAAAAATTAGGGATTCGGCAAGTAACTGCATCCTGACAAGACTTTCTGTTTCACCAGTCGTCATTTCGTCAGAAGAGTCTCGATTCGTCGTCGACTGAAGCTTCGGATACATCGAGATTCAAATTGGTAGAGAAAGGATCATTATGTTCAATGTAGCCCTCTTCCAATATATATCACTGATTCCAAATTTGTACAGATCTATGGAGTCTTGCCATTTGCAGGCTACCATTCCATCAAATCAATTTGAGCTTTTTATCCAATTATTTGCACTCTTATTTGTTTCAATTCAACAAATGTTTTGCATGTCTTAAATTGATAAAATGTCATTGTTTTAAACAAATGAATTTTTCAAAAAAATTTGTTTTAAACGAAGTGAACATTCACGATATTGAAAGGATACTCAAGAATATCTCAGTGCTCTCCCGAGTGCGGCATGATTTCCAACAGGTAAGACATTTGTTCATATTCCTGGTTTGGTTGTACCTTCTTTCTTCAGATCTTTGTTGGGGTTGTTCCTCAAACAGAGTTGTTGATGGGGTTGTTCCCCAAGCAGAGTGTTGTTGAAGGCTTCGTTTTCTCCAGTAGCAGTTTTCCCCAGCATGGGTGCTCTTCTTGTAGAAGATTCGGCGATTGATGGTTTGTCATCTTGGTGCCCTGTCACTTTCTCCAATGGGTCGACATCCCCAGACTTTATTTGTCTCCTCAGCACATTCGCAAGCAGAGTTGTTGTCACTCTCCCCAGTGCAGGTGCCAGCAGAGTTGTCTGTTTCCTCAGCACAGTCGTTTTCCTTTTAAAAGACTCGGTAAGTCGGCGGTTTGATACCCGGTACTTTACCTTTTCCCCGGCGAAGTCGTCTGTAGAGTTGTTGCTGTCTCTCTATCAGAGTGTTTGTTCTCCTCAGCAAAGCAGGATTTATTTTCTTATTCAGTCGTTGATTGGGTTGACATCCCAGTATTTCAACCATCTTTTCCTCAACATAGTCTGCAGAACGTTTGTTGTGGCAGTTTCGCCTGTTGAATACTCCCTCAATCCCCAGTATGGTCGGACGATGGCTCTAGCATTCAGAGAACGGATTGATTTCCTGACTGCTTGTGATCCCCAGTAGAGTAGCTTATATTGCAGAATCTACTCGTTGCGATCAGTTTGCTTTGTGTATTCTCCCCAAGTAGAGTGGCTTGTTGCAGAATCTACTTGTGTGGTACATTCTCCCTCAGTGGGTTGTTCCCCAACGGAGTTATGTGGAGTTGCTTCTACAGCAGTTCGTGCTTGTGCAATGCACCTTTTGTTTCTCAGTTGACACTGGGATCCCCTGCAGATATCTTGGGTTTTCTCTTGTTCTCCAACAGATTCGTCTTGGTGGCTGTTTTGGCCTGTTGTGACTTTATGTGCCCTGATCGGTTTGTTTGCTGATCCGTCACTCGGAGATTTGGTTTCCTGAAATCTCTGATTCTCTGTTTCCTCAGCAGTACCCGCAGATCTTTGTTTCTCAGCATATAGATCTCCAGCAGATTGGCTTTCCAGTTGGTTTTCCCCTGGAAGTATAATACCGGGCGTTTGATTCCTGGACCTGTTTGTGTTAGAATTGTCTGTTTTGTCAGCATTCATTAAACATAAAATCATGCATATTCATGCATATTCATAAACATTCAGGTATTCATGTTGCATTGTTTGCCATATATCTCTTGATTGTTGTGTCTCCTGCAACGGGTGATGCAGATCCTTAATAGATCTCCCCTAGCAGATGTCGGGTGTCTAAATCTCTCCATATAGAGTCAGCCCCGTAAGCAGAAAGTGTCTGTTGTCTGTCCTTCTGCAGTTCCCCACTGAGATATATCCTCGTGGATGACGGTTTCTTCCGTTTCCTCCCAACACATATATTGGGACGGATTTTCCTATTTGAGTTACATCCTCATTAGGACATGCCTTGATTCAGTCTGTCTTTTCGGATTATTCCCGAACTGGCTATTTGTCAAAAGTCTTGTGCTTCCCAGTGGGTTGTTCCCCAGCGGAGTAGTTTTGGTTTTCTACCTAACAGTCGGTAGTTGTAAATCCTATTTTCCTGCTCTCCGGCAGTTTGTGGTTTGCTATAAGCCCTATTTTGGTTTCCCGTGCGGATTTGCGATTTGTTCTATCCCCACGCGGAGTTGTTGGTTTTCCACCCCGTATTCGGTAGATGTAAACCCTAATTTTGTGGTTATCCCCACCAGAGTTTGGCCCTCTGCCTACAAACCAGCAGTCGTAAGTCCTATCTTTGCGGTTTTTCTACCTACGAACCGGTAGTCATAAACCCTGTTTTCTCCACTTGCAGAGTTAATTTTGTTGTTCATCCCAACCGATGACAATCCCTTCTTTGTGGTTATCTTCATTCAATACTTGATGTTGATCTTCCTTTCGCTTGGATAAGTTGCTCAGATAAGCACTTATATCCCTAGCAAGTCTTTTGTGGATAATTGTCGTATGCTAGCAATTTTATCCCCAGCGGGTCCTTTCACCTTTTGTCAAGTGATTGTGTTCCCCGGATCATTGATTTTCATCAATGCATTCCCAGCGAGCCTTCTTTCATTTACCCTCTTGTTGGTAATGTCTGTTGCTCCCTTTGATTGTTCATCATTATATACCTAGTTTGGTATCCCGATGCCTTTCTTTTCGGATTTTATCCTATAAACAACCTACAACCCGGTTAAGGATAATCTTCCATGCGAGGTTATTATTCACGTTTTGACGGCTATGAATAATATGTCTCATGTACTCTTCAGTCGAAACCTTTCGTGTTTCCCTGGTCGAGTAAGATTCGCTTTTTTCCCTTTGCGGAATCGAATATTTCTTTGTTGTCGGATAATTGCCAGATGCTTGCAATTTATCCTTTGAGATTGTCTTTCGTTTACCCGTATGCTTGGTATCGATTGTCTCTCTTTTTGGTTAGTCACCTATTATTATACTTCGGTATCTCTGGTGTCTCTTCCTTTCGAGTATATTATTCACGGTCTGCCGGTAATGAATAATATGTCTCATGCGCTCTTTGGTTGGAGTCCTTTGTTGATCTTCCCCAGTCGAGTAAGATTCGTATTCCTTGTGGAATCGAATATCCGTCCTATAAACAAGTCTGCTGTTCTAGCTTTCTTCAGGATGATGAGTGTCTTGGAACACAAACCAATTCACGATTTTGGATTTTATCCTATAAACAACCTACAACCCGGTTCAGGATAATCTTCCATGTGAGTATTCTATCCACGTTCTGACGGCAATGGATATTATATCTCGTTCACTCTTGGGTCAATCTTTTGATTGTTTTTCTCCGTAGAGTAAGTTTCGTATTCCTTGTGGAATCGAATATCCGTCCTATAAACAAGTCTGTTGTTCTAGCTTTCTTCAGGATGATGAGTGTCTTGGAACACAAACCAATTCACGATTTCGGATTTTATCCTATAAACAACCTACAACCCGGTTCAGGATAATTTTCCATGCGAGTACATTATCTACTATTTGACGGCTATAGATAATATATCTCATGCACTCTTTTGTCGAACACTTTGTTTGTTTCCCCAACTGAGTAAGATTTGCATTCTTTGCAGAATCAAATGTCCATCTTATAAACAAGTTTGCTTCCACTCTCTTCAGGATGATGAGTGTTTTGGCATATATACCAATTCACGCTTTGGTCGGTCACTCGTTTCATACCTACAACCCGGTATCCCTGGTGTTCCTTCCCTTCTGCTCCCTATTATGACCTCGGTCCCCCTGCGGAGTCAGATTTTCCTGAGTTTATGTACCTTTTCCAGGTCTTTCTCAGATGTTTGGTTGATTGATATCTCTCACCCTTATACCGGTCTTAGATATTCATTCTTCCCGAGTTTGTTACCCTTATACCGGTAACACCTCATTCTTTGGTGCTTCCTCAGTGGAGTTTCCTATTGCTTTTCCCAGGAGTCAGCTTGTGTCTCTCCGATGGATGTTTTCCTTTTGGAATTTTCTTTTCCCCAGTGTGAGTCCTTCACTCCCCAGTGAGGTCTCCAGTCTGATTTCTGTTTCCCTAATCAGAGTCGTGTCTTGTTCACGCTGTGTCAGTTTTGTTTATCCCCAACAAGAGTTTTGTTAGAGTCTCTGTTCCTGGTGAGTGTATTACTCCGATGGATCGTCTTTTCTTCTGTGTGAACCATATTCCCCACAGAGTTTGTGTCTTTTGCATGCATACATTTGCATCATGAGGTCTCTTAGGGACCAAAATTTGTCTCATTACTGTTATTTAAGCCCATTCTACCGCGTCGAGATGAAGATTTCTAAACTTCACTTCTCCGACTAGAATGACCTTAAATAGGGGCATCTGTAAGACCCCAATTTTGTCCCTAAGATCCCTCATGGTCCATATCATATCATATCATTGCCTCAAGGATCTTTGTGCACCTTTGTTTCCCTCCTAGTGGGTGGGTATCTTGTGAGTGTGGTTCTTGATCACCAAGCATGTATTGCATTTGTATATCATTGCTTTTCATCTGTCTATTAACCAAAGGTACAAAAATATTGTCATCTAACCATGTTACTTGCAGATGAAGCAAATTAGGTCAAATCAATCAAAGTCAGTCATTGAGATAGGTGGTGGCCATTCTTGCAGAATTTGGGCACCATGATCATTCATCAAGAGTTCATATGAGTTGTGACATCATTTTGGATCAAGATATCAAGTGGTAGGGGCTTGGAATTCATCAGAACATGGTTCAGTCAAGCAAAACCCTAGCAAAGTCAACCTTGGTCAACTGTGCATTTAATCAGTGATTTGATGGTGGGAAATGGTCTGAGAGGTCTCATTCATGTCCATATAAGCCTCATATAACATGTCAAACATCCACAGTGAAGAATTTGAAGTCAGACAAGAAATTTCCAAAAATAGAAAGTTGACCTGTAATTGGAATTTGCCAAAAATGGAAAGTCTTGCTCCTCAAAATTACATCATCATACAAGCTTCAAATGAATTTTTGCCCAACATTAAAGTTGAAGATCTTGTTCTCCCATTTCCAAAAAGTCCAAGAACACTCATTTCTCATGTGTGGTTGGCAAGTTATGATCAAATCATTCTCAAACATTTTTGAACTTCAAAGTGGCATATCTTCCAAACCATTTGGCCAAATTGAGTGAGGTTTTTTGCTACAAGTCATATTTGATGTGCTCTATCCATATCTTTCATCACAATTCACCAAAAACCTACCAATCAAAATGGCCTTTTTCCAAGTGACTTGAATTAAAATGAGTGAGGTAAAAAAATGAGTTTTCAAATTAAGCCTTTCCAATGCTTGCTACCAATTGCAATTGTTCTGAAAACACATTTAGAGGTTGCTCAAGGCCCAATTTTGTGCAGTCTCATACACCCCATGCAACTTGAGTTGGTTTTTAGCAAAATTGGCAAAACACTCATTTAACCAAATTGTGATTAACACTTCCATTAACCAACTTAAACAAACATTAAACAGACTATATATGTTTCATTTTCTGCTGAAAAGCCCTAGCCACTTTCACGAAACAGATCAAAAACTCTCTTGCTCTCAAAACATTCATTTTCTCCATCTTGAATTTTTGCTGAAAACTCCAAAAGAGCTCGAACTTGTGTTGGTTGCTTCATCATTCACCATCACTTTGGAAGCATTTGTTAGCATCAAACCACAACTGTAGCACCATTATACAACACTGTTTCATCAACCTTCTTCCATGGCAGATATTGAGTAGAGCTATTTCAAAGGTTGATGAGCTAAAACTCCTTGATCCTTCATCATCTTGGACCTTATTGCACATCTGTTTCTACTTTGCACGGCCAAACAACATCTGAATCATCACTGTGCTCCAAATTTGGTAAGATTTCGAATCTCTCCATTTCCAAAATCATGATGTGCTTTGAATAGATCTCTTCATGCTGGTTTCAATGAACTTTGAATCGTAAAAAATGGTTGGATATTAAGGAAGAAATGTTGATTTAAAGTTTGGCATTTAAATATGTTCGTGCTTTGTTCTTTCTTGTTAGCATGATTTAATGAAAATGAATGTTGGATTTGTGATGTATGTTGTTAGACGATTCGATTAGTATGCTTGTTGTCCAAATCTTGAACAAAAGTTCATCCCCCATTGATGAACACGATGAACATACAGTAAACCCTAATTTAAAACCCAGAAAAACGTGTTTTGGTCGTTGGTTCTTTTGCTTTGCATGCGAATCACTGTTTGATTGCCATGAGCCACTTGCTGCGTGCCACCTCACTAAGTGAAACGCAGCGTTTCACTTAGTGAGTCCAGATATTACCGTTTTGCCATTGTCCGCTTATTATTTTATTAAATCATTTCATTTTCTCAATTTTTATTTCATTTTGGCATGGCATCTTCCAAAAATCATAAGTTGTTCATTTCTAATCCAATTTTGATGGGATTTTTTGCTAAATGATCCTCATGACCTCTAGTTTTTTATGAGGATTTTTCCAGATTTTTTGCATGTGTGGATTTTAAAATGTGCTAGGGTTTGTCATATGTGTCCATTTTGTGTATGTCTTGCCAAATTGATTGTGAAATGATGATATATTATCCAATGCTTCCCAAATTGTTTGTGCTTAAATTAGACATGTTCATGGTGATTTTGGTGTAGAGTTTGTGAATTTATCATTTCTGGTTGTGGAGTTATGATTTTTTGAATAGGGGTGTGACAATTTGTGTCACACTATTCATGTCCAACTTCATGATTTTTATTACCATGCTTCTTGAACTCAAATTGGTCTGAATTTTTGCAGGAACATACTTGCGGATGCCTAGTTTACATGTGATTTGTTCTAGAATTATTGATGGCATTTCCTATTTGTTTGGGATTTTCTCCCCTATTTGGTCATTTGTTGACTTTTTGTGACACATGTTCTCATTTGATTTGTGAAATTCTCATACTTAATTGGATGAACTTGAAATTTGACATGTGATTAGTAGACATCTTAAGGTTTGTCATGGTTTTGATCCCATTCATTTCTCATATGTTGTCACTGTTTTATGATTTATTGAAGTTGGTGCATGTTTGGTTGACTTCTTTGAGCCTACTTGAACTTGCTTTGACTTTTTGATTTTCATTGACCTACTTCCCTTGAGCCAAATGAGCTGAAATTTGATATGCTTATCATGTTATGGATGATGTTTGATCATGAATTATTTGATAATTTATTGAAATGTTTGAGATTGGATTTGAGTTGAATCATTCTGTTGACTTCTTTGAGCTTCTATATGACATGTTTTGACCTAATTTGCTTATGAAATGATGATGATGATTGATATGAACATGGAACCAATTGAGTTTGTTTCTTGATTGTTTGAACTTGATTTTGGACACTTGTCACTTGCTGTTTTGATTTTCTTATCTCTTTTTGACCCTAGGCTTGTCCTAGTGGTCATGTTGCTCATGTTTAAGTTTGTTGTTTTAGGTTAAGCAACAAATACCCAAAGAGATCAATACAAATTGATTGAGCTTGATTGATTATCATGACTAACTTGTTTGTTTTGTAGGTTGCTTGGCTCACATGCTTTGAGCCTTGTGCATTGCACATTTAACTGATTGTGTTGACTGTTGATCCCTATCTTATTTTGGTTTGACTTTGAATTGTATACTGATGTTGTCTGACTGGTTTCAGGTACCTTTAGTTGCTTATAGTTCTTTAAGAACTTGCTTTGCTTTGCTTAATAGCAATTTGCATTGAGGTATAACTTCTTATCTTCATGTAGTCTGGAAGACCTGGCCTGTTACTTGGCCAGGCAACTGTCTGAAGTCCTCCTTAAGAGGCAATGCTTGTGTGTGTTTACATTTGTCCCAAGCAGGAAAAGTCCTTTGAATAAGGCAATTGGTAGACAAAAGAGATATGTAGCCTATCTCCTACTATTCTGTGAGTCACTCACCTTGCTCACACCACTTGTGTTGATGCATAGTGAGTAAAAACTCAAGATCTATAGAGTCTAACTTGTGGAGAGAGTTCCATCTTTCTGAACTCCCACACCTTCTGATATTCAAAGCTCTCCCTGACCAGGGATAAGAGCATGAGGCACACCCCTCATATCTTTTCATCTGCTTCACCTTAGCCCCTCAATGGCAAGGTTAAGAGCACCATTAACCCTATTCCAGTTGGCTTCAATGCCTAACCCTTTGTGCGAGCCTGATTGTTTGGTTATAGTGTGTGCTGAATGACTTTAATTGATTGATTGCTTACCTCATATACACATGTCTGCTTGCATGCTTTGTGCATTTATCATCATTAATTGCTCATTAATGCATGATCATTTCATCTGTCTTTGTGACATATCTTTGTTGTTTTCCCATTGAGGACAATTGTAAGATCATTCATTGGCCATTGTTCCTATGATATGGAAGTGAGTATAAGACCATTTCATTGGCCACTCATCATCTCTTTGCTTGATGCATTTGCTTGATTTACGTGAGGATGCAATTGTAAGTCCGTGTAATTTGGCATTTGTGTTCCTATGATCATATGTTGGAGGTTAGAGTAAGCCCAGATAAATTGGCATCTGACATCCAAGTGTTTTACTTTGTTGTTGGAGATTGGTATAAGTCCAGATAGATTGGCATCCGGTATCCACTTTCTATTTCTTTGTTGAGGAGATTAGTATAAGTCCATAGAGTGGCCTCTGATATCCAGTTCTTGTTTTAGGAGATTGGTATAAGTCCAGTAATTGGCATCCGGTATCCGCTTTTGTTGACTTTTGTTTTTCTTGTTTGTTATTGCTAATTGCCTATTCCAAAGGACACACTTGAGTCATCTTCCATATGATTTCAAGAGGTGAACATTCTAGGAAGTTTTACAATCCATTTTCATCCATTCATCCCCATTATGTCCTAAACCTTTTCACACATTACTTTCAAACTTGAGATAGATATTGTGCAAACATCTTCATGTTTTCAAATCAAAAACCTGGACCCCAAGTCCTTGACTTTTTCAAACTCCCTTTCATAATACTTCTTTGAATCAATCTTAATCATACTTTGACCCTGCTTTCATGAATACTCATAATCAATTAACTTCACCCATTCAATTGTTTTGGCTTTGTCCATTCCTGCTAAGTTTTCATGCATTAGCCATAGGTTTCAATTATCATTGTGGTTGATGTAAACCTCACCCTATCCTTAGTGAGTCGACTATAAGACTTCCGTACTGAAAACAGGGTTAACCCCTCTAGTACGTCGAAGCTATCCTCGCATGGTGGATGTTGGTCTTGGTCGAGTTTTCTCCCATTGATAATGAAGAGCCTCAGTGCTATTGTTTAAAATTGAATCCACTAACTTTTGGAAATCTTTTAGCCGAACTACGGCGTTTTGATCCTTACCTTTGATGGAAGGTACGTAGGCAACGGGTTCATCCGTTCGAACACAAAAACAATAAAAATTGTATATTCTTTTCTCATCATCCCAATCATGTTTGCACAATAAATATTTCATAACAAATAACAATTTTATATAACAAGTGTGAAAAGGGCTCCCTAGGAGTACCTAGGACGTAGTGGGTGCCTAACACCTTCCCATTGCGTAATTTACACCTTACCCAGACTCTCTGATCTTTTCATTAGTTTTCTACGCGTAAAACTTCTTAGGCTTTTGTTCGCTTTTTAGCCAATCCTTTGGATAAATAAAAGTACGGTGGCGACACGAATTCATTGTATGTTTTGCTTATGGTTTAATCAATAAATCATATAGCGACGAATACACCGCTACAGGTACCTGTGAACTTGCTTGGGACCAATAACTGCCTGATACAGGGAACAAACATTAGACACTGCGGTGACACCTGCAAAACAGACAAGGGTTAATATGCATGGTATGCAATGCACTGCTTGTTCAATTTTAAGGCACCCCCGTTTTGAAAGGGAATACCCTGCAAATGAACAAGCATGAGATGTTGGATGCAAATATGCAGATGATGTTATGCAATGCAAAGGCATGTCAATCAGAATTGATGGATCCGCTTGAACCTCTGTCAGGTTGCACTTCCTGGAGAGAAATTCACTGAGGAATATAATACAAGACCAAAACTCTGCTCCAGAAAACCGGGTTGGTTGGAGGTTAAGGTTTCCTGAATTTAGCCCGCCCCTCACTGGTAGGTTCTAAGAACAGAAGTTCGTCAGCTTCAGCCCTTCAGTCGCGAATAATACGTTTACCACTGAAGGTTTGGTATTATTACGGGACAAAAGACCTCCATTGACTCCCCTCAACAAGACATCCTAATAGCAAGTTCCCAGTCTTGGGATCCTCGGATTGAGCAGCGAGAATGCGCCCACCAGAGCTAACATAATCACGTCTCGGAGGAGAGGCCTCGACTGAGTTCTTGGGAAATGGTCACCAGAGTCGACGATTTCTAGAGGAACATCCTGCCGTTACGGAACACCCGTAAGACATAATATATCCAAAAGAAACCTCGTCTGGGTGTGGTTCTTCACGAACGACTTAACGTAGCAACACGCCACGCAAGCCTCATGATTATCCACTCTAAAACCTGTGTGTACACTCAAGCCTAGGTAATGGGCTTATCTCTCATTGAACACCCCATCCCAACAAACAAACAAACAGATCCAACAGATACAACAGATGCATGCAAGCAGGTAAGCAAATAAATGTACAAAAGCATGAACACCCAATAAACAAGAAATACACAAGCTAGGAGGGACTCGCTTAGGGAAGATGGACCAGCAAGAGGTCAACTTCTTAGTGTGCCCAGCAGAGTCGCCAGCTGTCGCAACCTGAAAAATACAGTGCGCGAAAAAACAACCGGCGAAAGAAAATGACAGAAGAGTCGCCATCGTGCGTTATTCATCCCAAAGGAGGGAAAGGAAACGCTCGAAGTAAACCTGAAAAAGGAAAGGACAAGACAGGGTCTCGCAACCAAATCTTGGGTTCGGAAGTCGGTTATGCGAAGGGAAGGTATTAACACCCCTACGCATCTATAGTACTCTACGGGATCCACTTTTGTAGTTCTTGTCTAAAGGGTGTGGGTTTATCTAATGTGTTATTTACTAAAAAAAAGGGTTAAATGAAAATGACTCACGCGGATGTCGCATCCACTGCATACGTATCTCATCTGAATATGAGAATCAGAGTCTTCGTAGCTCGGCTGACCTATGGGTTAAAGGTAATTGTGCTCGCTAAGACATCGCGTCTTATGCCTACGTATCTCATCTGGCCTGAGAATCAGAGCAAGCCGTAGTTCGGCTAACTATGGGGTTATGGATTGGGTTTTGGACGAACGACGTCACTACGCAATCTACCGGATGCTCGACCTTTGGAGACTTACTCGCCTGTAGTAGAAGGAGTTAACGTGTTGCTTTGGGTTTTAGGGTTTGGGATGCTCAAGGGCAAAAAGGCAGTCCTTGAAGAAGGAACCGCGCAACTTGCAGGGATACGAACACATACAAAACAAACATGTATAAAGTAAATGTGCCAACAAGGGGCTCAGAAGTAAATAAACAAAAGAAAACAAATGCCTCCTATCGAGGTCTTCCAGCTAAGAAAGCGATAAAATGCGGAAAAGAGGTAAAAGTACCACACGGATAAAGATTCGAAGTAACAGCAATTAAAGGAGTAAGCAACCCAGGGACCTCCCAAGCTAATGCCATCAAAGAAAGGTGAGTCAGTACAGGTAATCAGAATGAACCTCCCGGGGGTATCCCACAAATAAAGTGGGAAAACCACGCAAACCATCTCTGCAAGAGTCGGTGAGCACTCACAAAAACTCAACAAACAGGTTAGAGACAAAAAAATAGGGTAATCAAGGGTTGCCCCCAAATCAAAATGTAACCACATGAATCATGCCATTAAAATTCACAAAAGAGACATGCATCAAAAGGATATCAAATTCACCCATAATACCTCGTACATTTAGAGCATTCAAATTAAAGGCATAAAATAATGGGAATAGGGAAAACCTGATTGGAGAGCTTGATTGAAATTGAGTTACACCCGTGAGGTTTACAAGTTGAGTTCCCTTCAGGGTTTGGAGGCTGCTCTGAGTTCTCTGTCAGGTAGTCTCTTCAGGTTTTGTCCAGGGTTTTGTTCCAAGGAAACCTCAGAGTATTTTGCTTCTCTTCCTTCTTCTGTCTGATCTCCCTCTTTTATAACCTGATTTTCATGGCTTTGTGGGCTCAAATGAGAGAGGTCCAAGTCCAAGTTTTTTCTATTATATTTTATTTTATTTTTTTATTATTTTTTATTTTTTATAAAGTTTCTTGGATCTAATTCTGATTGACATGATGAAATGCAATATGAAATGCTAAATGAATGCATGAATGAGGAGGGCAAATTTTGGGGTGTTATAGGAGGCTCTGCAGAAAATTCGGGACGTGGCGTATGTTGATCATGATGTCACTATTGAACAGTTTGACAACATTGTTGCAAATATTACTGCTTGCAACACTTTGAGTTTCTGTGACTCTGATCTCCCTGAGGAGGGAAGAGACCACAACTTGGCTTTACATATTTCTATGAATTGCAAGAATGATGCCATGTCCAACGTGTTGGTGGACACTGGGTCATCTCTAAATGTATTGCCGAAGACCACTCTTTCGAGATTGTCATATCAAGGGCCTCCCATGAGGCAGAGTGGTGTTGTTGTGAAGGCTTTTGATGGGTCGTGTAAGACCGTGATTAGGGAAGTTGATCTCCCGATCAAGATTGGACCTTGTGATTTCCAGATCACCTTTCAGGTTATGGATATTCACCCATCATATAGTTGTCTCCTTGGTAGACCATGGATTCACGAGGTTGGCACCGTGACATCCACCCTACACCAGAAGCTGAAATTCGTTAAGAATAAGAAACTGGTTGTGGTGGGGGGAGAAAAGGCTCTCCTGGTTAGCCATGTGTCTTCCTTCTCGTATATTGATGCTGAGGATGAAGTTGGAACCCCATTCCAAGCTTTATCTATTGCTGAGCCAATTGAGAAGAAGTCTCCTTCATTTGCTTCCTACAAAGATGCGAAACTGGCCATTGAATGTGATGCAGTTGCTGGTTTAGGGAAGACGATTGAGCTTGAAGACAACAAGTCCCGGGCTGGCATTGGCTATTCTTCTGGGGTCTTCAACGACAAAGGGTTGTTCAAGAGTGGAGGTTTCATCCACACTGCTCAAGTTGAAGAGACTGCTGCTATCTTGGAAGAGGACGCAAAGGATTCTAGCAACTTTGTTATCCCTGGCGGGATCTGCAACAATTGGGTCGCTGTGGATGTTCCTACGGTCATTCATAAGTCAGCGTAATATGTTTGCTTTGTTTAAAAACCCTTCTCCCATGCCAAAAGGAGGAGTGATGACATTGTTGGCATCATATATACAATGATATTTTCATTCAATTGATGCATGTTAAACATTTGTTTTTCCTTTTGTTTTCACTTTTTGCTTTTTGCATGAAATCGGTGATCACAAAAATCCCTAAAACAAGAATAAAAGTAATCTTTTCATCTGCATAATGATTTGCTTGTTTAAATTCTAAAGCTTTTCATTAACCAAAATCATTATGCAGGTTGATTCTAAAACCCATTGAACATAATGATCCAACGCCATCTCCCAATTTTGAATTCCCTGTATTTGAGGCAGAGGAAGATGATGTTGAAGAGATTCCTGATAAGATTTCCCGTCTCCTTGAGCAAGAAGAGAAAATCATTCAGCCGCATCTTGAGAATCTGGAAACAATCAACTTGGGGTCTGAAGATTGTGTTCGGATGGTGAAGATTGGGGCGCTCCTTGAAGAGTCTATCAAGAAGGGGTTGATTGAGTTGCTACGAGAATATGCTGATATCTTCGCCTGGTCGTATGAAGACATGCCTGGTCTAGATACTGATATTGTGCAACATTTCCTGCCTTTGAAGCCTGAGTGTGTGCCTGTGAAGCAGAAGCTCAGAAGAACTCATCCAGATATGGCAGTGAAGATCAAAGAGGAAGTTCAGAAGCAAATTGATGCGGGGTTTCTGGTGACTTCTACATATCCTCTATGGGTGGCCAATATTGTGCCTGTGCCTAAGAAAGACGGAAAAGTCCGAATGTGTGTGGACTATCGAGATTTGAATAAAGCTAGTCCAAAAGATGATTTTCCTCTACCACATATTGATATGTTGGTAGACAATACAGCTAAATTCAAAGTCTTCTCGTTTATGGACGGATTTTCCGGTTATAACCAGATTAAAATGGCACCCGAGGATATGGAGAAGACAACATTCATCACACCTTGGGGAACATTCTGTTATCGAGTGATGCCCTTCGGTTTGAAGAACGCCGGAGCCACGTATCAATGTGCTATGACTACCTTGTTTCATGATATGATGCACAAGGAGATAGAGGTCTATGTCGATGACATGATTGCTAAGTCTAGGACGGAAGTTGAACATGTTGAGCACTTGTTGAAGCTTTTTCAGCGTTTGAGGAAGTACAAACTTCGTCTGAATCCTAACAAGTGTACATTTGGAGTCCGTTCTGGCAAGTTGTTGGGCTTTATAGTCAGCGAAAGAGGTATCGAAGTTGATCCTGCAAAGGTCAAAGCAATACAAGAGATGCCTGCGCCCAAAATTGAGAAGCAAGTCTGAGGTTTTCTTGGCCGCTTGAATTATATTTCCAGATTTATATCCCACATGACTGCCACATGTGCGCCGATATTCAAGCTCCTTCGGAAAGATCAGTCTCATGATTGGACCGAGGATTGCCAGAAAGCTTTCGACAGTATCAAAGAGTATCTGTCCGAGCCTCCGATCTTGTCTACACCTGTAGAAGGAAGACCTTTGATCATGTACCTGACTGTTCTTGAAGACTCGATGGGTTGTGTCCTTGGTCAGCAAGACGTTTTGGGAAAGAAAGAGTATGCTATCTACTACCTCAGTAAGAAGTTTACTGATTATGAGTCTCGATACTCAATGCTTGAGAAAACATGTTGTGCTTTGGCTTGGGCTGCTAAGCGTTTACGCCAGTATATGATAAATCATACGACTTGGTTGATATCCATAATGGATCCAATCAAGTACATTTTTGAGAAGCCTGCTTTAACAGGGAGAATTTCCCGTTGGCAGATGTTGTTATTTGAGTATGATATTGAGTATCGAGCTCAGAAAGCTATCAAAGGTAGTATCTTGGCTGACCATTTGGCACACCAGCCGATTGAAGATCATCAGTCAGTTCAGTACGACTTCCCAGATGAGGAGATTCTGTATTTGAAAATGAAAGATTGCGATGAGCCTACACTTGATGAAGGTCCGGAACCTGGTTCCAGATGGACAATGGTGTTTGATGGCGCTGTAAATTAATTTGGAAATGGTATTGGGGCAGTGATTATTACTCCTCATGGCACACATATTCCTTTTACAGCAAGGCTAACTTTCAAATGCACGAATAATATGGTAGAATATGAAGCCTGCATTATGGGACTGGAAGAATGCATTGACTTGAGGATCAAGCATCTTGATGTGTATGGTGATTCAGCCCTGGTTGTCAATCAGATCAAGGGTGAATGGGAGACGAATCAGCCAAGTCTCATTCCGTATAGAGATTATGTGAGAAGGATTTCAACGTTCTTTACTGAAGTTGACTTTCATCATATCCCTCGAGAAGATAATCGGATGGCAGATGCGCTTGCTACGCTTGCATCCATGATTGTGGTGAAATATTGGAATGAAGTTCCCAATATCGCTGTGATGCGCTTGGACAGACCAGCTCATGTATTTGCAGTTGAAGAAGTCAAAGATGATAAGCCTTGGTATTTTGATATCAAGAATTTCCTTCAGAGCCAGATTTACCCACCTGGGGCATCTGTGAAAGACAGGAAGACTTTGAGGAGACTAGCAGGCAGTTTCTACCTCAATGGCGAAGTACCTTACGAGAGGAACCTTGACATGGTTCTGCTCAGATGCGTGGATAGACACGAAGCAGACCTGTTAATGACTGAGGTCCATGAGGGTTCATTTGGTACTCATTCCAATGGACATGCCATGGCTAGAAAGATGTTGAGAGCATGCTACTATTGGCTGACAATGGAGTCTGACTGCTGCAAATATGTGAAGAGATGTCACAAGTGTCAGATTTATGCGGATAAGATTCATATTCCTCGGACACTTCTGAATGTAATTTCATCACCATGGCCCTTCTCCATGTGGGGAATTGACATGATTGGCATGATTGAACCAAAAGCGTCCAACGGACACATGTTTATTCTCGTAGCAATTGATTACTTCACCAAATGGGTTGAAGCCGCGCGTCATATGCGAATGTGACCAGGCAGGTGGTCGTGAAGTTCATCAAGAATCAGCTTATTTGCCGTTATGGTGTGCCAGATAAGATCATTACTGATAATGGATCAAATCTGAATAATAAGATGATAGAAGAGTTGTGCGCTGAGTTCAAGATTGCACACCATAATTCTTCTCCTTACAGACCCAAGATGAATGGGGCTGTTGAAGCTGCTAATAAGAATATCATGAGAATTATCTAGAAGATGGTTGTTACGTACAAAGATTGGCATGAGATGCTGCCATTTGCTTTGCATGGTTATCGTACATTTGTCCGCACTTCAACAGGGGCAACCCCTTTCTCTCTTGTT
Source organism: Lathyrus oleraceus (assembly GCF_024323335.1). Taxonomy (NCBI): domain Eukaryota; kingdom Viridiplantae; phylum Streptophyta; class Magnoliopsida; order Fabales; family Fabaceae; genus Lathyrus; species Lathyrus oleraceus. Next base: position 342,785,247 of record NC_066583.1, read on the forward strand.
TACGGCATGGAGGTTGTTCTCCCAGTAGAGGTGGAGATCCCATCAATAAGAGTCTTGATGGAAGCCAAGTTTACTGATGCTGAATGGATTCAGAGTCGTTATGACTAGTTGAATATGATTGAAGAAAAGCGATTGACTGCCATGTGCCATGGTCAGTTATATCAGAAGAGAATGAAGAAAGCATTCCATAAGAAGGTCAAGTCGCGTGTGTTCCGAGAAGGAGACCTCGTGCTCAAGAAAGTCTTGTCTTTCGCGCCCGATTCCAGGGGAAAATGGACTCCAAACTATGAGGGTCCATATGTTGTTAAGAGAGCCTTTTCAGGGAGAGCTTTGATGCTCACAACTATGGATGGGGAGGATTTCACTCGTCCTGTGAATTCAGATGCAGTCAAGAAATACTTCGCCTAGATAAAAAAAATATATATATCTCGCTAAGTTGAAACCCGAAAGGGCGACTTAGGCAAAAATGAGCGTCTCGGTGGATTGAAAACCCGAAAGGGCGGTCCAGGCAAAAATTAGAGACATAAAAAAATGATATTTGCATCCCGCTAGATTGAGTACCTCACCCTGGGGCAATCTAGGCAAAATTAGGGGTTTGGCAAGTAACTGCATCCTGACAAGACTTTCTGTTTCACAATCGTCTTTTCGTCAGAGATTCTCGCTCAATCATCGACAACTGAAGCGTCAAATACATTGGATTCAAATTGGTCGAGAAATGGTCATTATGTTCAATGTAGCCCTCTTCCAATATATATCACCGATTTCAAATTTGTACAGATCTGTGGAGTCTTGCCATTTGCAGACTACCATTCTATCAAATCAATTTGGGCCTTTGTCCCATTATTTGCACTCTTATTTGTTTCAATTCAACAAATGTTTTGCATGTTTTAATTGATAAAATTTCATTGTTTTAAAACAAACATAATTTTTCACAAAATTGTTTTTAAACAAAGTGAACATTCACAATGATGAAAGGATACTCAAAGAGATCCACAGTGCTCTCCCAAGGGTGGCATGATTTCCAACAGGGTAAGACATTCGTTCGTTATTCCTGGCATGGTTGTATCCTCTTTCACCATTTTTCTTTGGTTGGAGTTGCTCCCCAAGCAAGTTTGTTGTTTGGATCTTCTCCCCAAGTAGAGCGTTTGTTGGGACTTCTCCTGAGCAGAGCCTTTGTTAGGTCTCTCCCCATCAGAGTGCCTGTTGAGGTTTTCACCTCCCTTCCCTTCAACAGAGCAGTGATTTCTTTCCTCCTCAGCAGTTGTGGTATTTCAGAAGGTTTGATTTTTGGCGGCTGGTTCCCCGTTCTCCTTCTCTCCCTCAGATAAATTCCCAGTAGATTTGTGGTGGTGGTTTTTATCTTTGATGATTCATCCTTGCAGAGATTTTGCTGTTTCTTGATCCCGTCAGAATGGGTTATTCTCCGGTGATCCTGGCTTTCTCTCTTGTGGTGTAGTACCGGGCGTTTGTTTCCTAGGCCTGTTTGAGTTAGAAATGTCTGTTTGTCAGCATTCATCAAACATAAATCACGCATATTCATGCATAATCATAAACATTCGGATATTCATGTTGCATTCTTTGCCATTTATCTTTTGTTTATTGTCTCCTGCTAGTTGGTGATATAGAACTCCTCAGTAGATCTCCCCAAGGAGATGTCAGTGTGTCTGATCTCTCCATTTAGAGTCAGCCCCATAAGCAGAAAGTGTCTATTCTTTCCTTCCATTTCCCCACTGAGATATATCCTCGTGGAGGACGGTTTGTTTCCGTTTTCTCCCAACACATATATTGGGATGGATTTCCCTATTGAGTTATTTCCTCATTATGATGAGTCTTGATTCAGTCCGCCTTTTTGGTTTGATCCTGAATTGGCCTTTTTTTTGCAACTGTCTCTTGTGCTTCCCCGTGGTATAATTGAATAATTCATTCATATTATCCCCGGTGGAATATCTTTTTGGGCCTCTACCCAGTACCCGGTAGTTGTAAGTCCTATCTTTGTGGTCTTCTACCCAGTAACCGGTAGTTGTAAATCCTATGCACCTTTTTTCCGCTTTGCGGAGTCTGTGGTCGTTTAACCTAGTGATTGGTGTTTTGTGAACCTTGTGTTCCTCAGCAAGAGTTGGTGGCCTCTACCCAGTATTCGGTAGTTGTAAGTCCTATTTTGTGGTTTCCTACTCAGTAACCGGTAGGTGTAATCCCCTCTTTGGTGTCTATCTTCACTCAGTTTTCAGTGTTGTTATTCCACCCTTTTGCGTGAATATTTTCTCAGTGTTTGCTTATTCACCTTTCCCTCAACGGAGTTTGTGGTTTTCCACCCAGTAACTGGTAGTTATAAATCCTTTTTGTTTTCCCCCGTGTGGAGTAATGATTCTTCCCCTCCCCACGCAGAGGCTTTGGTTTTCTACCCAGTGGTCGGTAGTTATAAATCCTATCTTTTATCCCCTAGCAGAGGTAACCTTTGTGGTTCATTCTGATTGATGGCGGATTTTGTGGTTTTCTACCCAGTATTCGGTAGTTATAAATCCTATGTTGTTGTTGTTGTTTCTCCCCATCGGAGTTTGTGCTTTCCTGTGGTATAGATGGATAATTGCTCAGTAACCGGCAATCATTCTCCCTATCCTCAGCTGAGTTTTTGGTCTTCTACCCAGTATTCGGTAGTTGTAAATCCTATGTTCTCCCTGTGCAGAGTTAACCTTGTTGTTCACCCTACCCGATGACGGTTACTCTTTGGTGTCTATCTTCATCAAATGCTTGATGTTGTATTCCCTCTTTTGCTTGGATAATTACCTTGTGTGTTGCAATCTTTCTCCAGCAGTTCTGTGGTTTTCTACCCAGTATTCGGTAGATATAATCCCCTCTTTGTGATTATCATTATCCAATATTCAGTCTTGATATTCCTTCCTTTTTTTGGATATTTGCTCTGAGTAAGCAATTTTATCCCCAGCGGGTCCTTTCACCGTTTGCTAGTGATTGTGTTCCCCGAATCATGGATTGTTATCAATGTATCCCCAGTGAGTCAGATTTCATTTACCCTTTTGTTGGTAATGTTTGTTACTCCTTTTGATTAGTCATCATTATATACCTAGTTTTGGTATCCCGATGCCTTTCTTTTCAGATGATTTATCCTTTATGAACCCAGTAGTCGGTTGTGGATAATCTTCCATACGAGTATATTATCTATGTTCTGACGGTATTAGATAATATATCTCATGCACTCTTCAGGCGAAGCCTGTTGTGTTTCCCCAGTTGAGTAAGATTCGTGTTCCTTGTGGAATCGAATATTCCTTTCTCCCCTTTTTTGAGCATATCTCCCAGTAACCGGTGATATGTCTCCTGGATAATTGTCGGATGCTTGCAATTTATCCTCAACAAGTCATCTTTCGTTTACCCTGTTGTTGTTGGTAACGATTGTTTCTCCTTTTCGGTCGATTTATCTTTTATTAACCCAGTAACCGGTTGTGGATAATCTTCCTTGTGAGTATATTATATACGTTCTGACGGTAATAGATAATATATCTCATGCACTCCTTGGTCAAAATCTTTTGATTGTTTCTCCAGCGGAGTAAGATTCGTATTCTTTGTAGAATCAAATATCCATCCTGTAAGTTGAGTCTGTTTTTCCAGCTTTCTTCGGATGATGAGTGTCTTGGCAGTAAAAACCAATTCACGATTCGGTAGGTCACCTATTATATACCCAGTAACCGGTATCTCTGGTGTTCCTCCCATGCGAGTATACTATCCACGTTCTGACGGTAATGGATAATATATCTCATGCACTCTTTGGGTCAAATCTTTTGATTTTCTCTCCAGCAGAGTAAGATTCGTATTTCCCTTTGCGGAATCGAATGTCCATCCTTTAACCAGTTTGTGTTTCGGATGATGAGTGTCTTGGCAGTAAAAACCAATTCACGTCCTGGTCGGTCACCTATTATATACCCAGTAACCGGTATCCCTGGTGTTCCTTCCTTTCTGCTCCCTATTATGACCTTGGTCCCCTGTGGAGTCAGATTTTCCTGAGTTGAAATATACCTTTTTAAGTCTTCCTCAGATGTTTGAAGTTTTAATATCACTCACCCTTATACCGGTCTTTGATATTCATTTCTTCTTGAGCTTGTTACCCAGTAGCCGGTAACACCTCATTTTTGTTTTCCCCCAGGTTTGTCTTTTTAGACATCCTCGGTGGAGTCCCTTAGTGGATCCTTCCCCAGCCTGTTTCCGGATTTTTTATCCGAAGTATCTCTTGTGGATAATTCTGTTGTATTGGCATATTCCCCAATACATGCGTCTTCAGTCAGTTTTGAGTCTTTCCAAATGGATCACTCCCTTTGGAAACTTTTTCCCAGTTTTAAGTCGTGACCTGCTCACGCATTTTTTGAGTCTTTGTCCCCCAGTAGGGTCTTTCCCCATAGAATGAACTATTGTTGGGATTTGTTCTTTTATCCATTTGTTCTTTTCTTCTTTGTGGACATATATCCCCACAGAGTTTTGTTTTGTTTTGCATACATACATTTGCATCATAAGGTCTCTTAGGGACCAAAATTTGTCTCTTTGTTATTATTTAAGCCCATTCTACCGCGTCGAGATGAAGATTTTAACCTTCACTTATCCGGCTAGAATGATCTTAAATAGGGGCATCTGTAAGATCCCAATTTTGTCCCTAAGATCCCTCATCATATCATATCATTGCATTGTATAGCCTCAAGGATCTCTGAGCATCTTGCTTCCCTTCCCTTTGGGTGGGATCCTCTTTTGAGTGGTTCTTGATCACCAAGCATACTTGCATTATATATCATTGCTTTTCTTGTTTTTATACACTAACCAAAAGTACAAAAATATGTCATTAACCTTTGTTACTTGCAGCTGAAGCAATAACAGGTCAAGGCAATTCAAGGCATTCATTGAGCAGTAGATGGTGGTTATTCTTGAGATTTGGACCCCATGATCATTTACAAGAGTCCATATGAGCTATGATGTCATTTTTAAGCAAAATCCCAAGTGGTAGAGGCTTAAAATTCATCAGAACATTTTCAGGTCATCTGAAGACCTAGAAAGTCAACTGCAAAAGTCAACTGTGGGTTTGGAGGTGGGAAGTGATTATAAATACTTCATTCATGTTCAAACAAGTCTCATTTGACATTTCAAACACTCACATTGAAGAAATTAAGGTCAAGTCTAAAGTTTCCCAAAATGGAAAATGACCTATAATTTCAAGTTTCCAAAAATGGAAAGTTTTTGGACCAACTTGAACTCAATTTTACATCATCAAAAAAGTTTCAAACGAAATTTTGTTGAACATTAAAGTTGTAGATCTTTCTCTCCCATTTCCAAAATGTCCAAGATCTTGAGCATCTGATGCATGGTTGAGGAGATGTGATCAAATCATTGCCAAGTGTGCATGGGACTTCAAATGGCCATATCTTTTGATTCATAACTCCAAATTGAGTGGCTCTTCTTTCATTTTTCTTCTCATGACATGAAATTTCCAAATCTTTCATTACATTGCATAAAATATCATCACATAATCATTTGCTATTCCATGCCATTTTTGGAGGGAAATGATAAATTTGAAATTGGTACATCATATGAACTATTTACCATTGCCATTGTGTTGGAAAAGTGATTTTAAGTGCATTTGAGCTTACATTGGGTATTGTTCACGTATGCATGCTCCATACACCTCAAAATTTCAATTTTTGGCCTTGCACCTTATCTTGTTTAATTTCAACTAAACCTTGATTAATTTTAATTAAAATGAGATTAGCACACAGTATATATACATAAGCCTAACAGAATTGTAGAGGTTTTTGCTCATTCTAGATCCAAATTCTCTCTCCCTCCAAAATTTTCTCTCAATCATAATTCAAATTTTCTTCACATAGCCTTGCAATATTCTTCCATATTCTTGTTCTCTGGTGTGGATTTAGCATAGATCAAGCCTTGGATCATCAAGTTTGGACCAGAATTGTGCATGTGAAGCTCAAGAACATAGCCATGGTAGTTGAGATTTAAGCTAGATCTACATAGTTCCAAGCCTCAATTCAATCATCAAGCTTCAATACATCATTTCAGGAGTAGATCTGCAGCTTGCAAGGCCTTGAATCGTGCATTTCCAGAAGTTGATCTTCAAGAGGTTAATTTTTCGAATCTCATAAATCTTAAATCCATTAACATGATAGCGTAGATCTTGTGTCGCTGATAAATCTGGTGGAAATTTCATGTGAAATGGTGCATTATTGAGTGAGATACATGTGACTAAAGTTTTGTGCATCAAACTTCTTTTGCTTGATTCTCTCTGTTCATGATGAATTAGTATTAGATTTTGGTTGATCTATAATCTCCATTACATAAGTTTTCGAACGGTATAGGTTTTATTGAATTCTGCAAAAAAATTTGAGCTTCATACTGTTCATCACCGTCTTCGCGAGGAAGACGGTGTTTTCCACCGTCCATGGCTGTTTCCACCACTAGCGTCCGCCCCTGGTTCAGTGTGAACTAGCCTAGGGTTTATCCTTTTCACTTGCCACGCGTGTTGCCTTGCTAGCGTAATGATTGGTCCAAATCTCATTGACTAGCGCCACCTATTGCTTTGACTGCCACATGTAACGCCACCTGGTTAAGTGAAGCCATGCGTTTTGATCAGACATGCATCGATTCCTGGCTGCTCCATTTTGGCATTTTATTTTGGTTTAGCGCATTTTGAATGTGAACCAGGTTCGATCCTAGCCAGCAGTACAATTTTCAAATCAATTTTCATTTTCTTCATTTCCCTCCAAATATTATATGCCATGCCATTTTTAATTCAATTTTCTTTCCAACTTCAACAAATCATAAGTAATTGGAAAATGATCCAAATGAATCCATTATTTTTGCTAATTGTTCACATGAATGTCTTCTATTTTTTTGGTTTTGATTTCATGATTTTACACTTTCTGGTTTTTGAATGGTGATTGTTTGATTGAACATGTGTGCTTTTATGACATTGCCTTGTTCTTTCCAATGTGAAATGCTCAAAAATAATCCAATTGCTACCAAATTTTGTTTGATGATTCTTGACATGTTGATTGACATTTTAGGCTTGGTTTGACATTTTTCCCATGTTCCATCCCTGTTTTATGTACATGTTAGCATGGTGTGACAATTTATGTCACACAATTGGATATCCTATTTGATCATTTTCATTTCCATATCAAATGAGCTCTCCTGTTTATGATTTTTGGTATGATGATTGGATTTGGTATGTTGTGTGCTCATGAAAATTTCCAGAATTATTTGAGTCATTTCTGTTTTGATATGGATTTTTGATTCATGATGATCATTTATGTGCTTTGAACTTGTCTTTGCCATACTTTGCTCATTGCATGCCTTTGATTAATGATTTTGATTTGGCACTTTCTATGACATGTTCTCATTTGATTAAGGTTGCTTCATGTTGAATATCCATTGCTGTTTTGATTTTTTACTTCACCTTTGACCCTAGGCTTTGCCCTAGTGGTTTGTTCTTACAATTTGAGTTGTGAATTTCAGGAACAAGCATTCATCTACATGGTTGATGTTGCATCATCATTTGAGCTTTGTTATTTGACATGTTTGCTAACATTTGGTTCTTTTGTAGGTCATTTGGTGAATTACTTGAGTGTTTGCCTCTTATGGCTTATATGTTGTACATATTGAGATTGTTTGACTGTTGTTAACTGTTGGTTGTTTGTCTGAATATCCTACTGATGTGTTTGATTTTCTTACAGGTACCTTAGTAGATTTAACTCATTATTTGAGTTGCTTTGCTTTGCTTGTGGTTGGTATACCACTTAGGTAAATTCCTTGAACTTCATGTAGTCTGGAAGACCTGCTGTTATTGGCAGGCACCTGTCTGAAGCCCTCCTTAAGAGGCAATGTCTGTGATTGTTTATATTTGTCCCATGTACTTAAAAGACCTCCTAAGTGAAGAGGCATTGGAAGATAAAAGGGATGTGCAATCCATCCCCTACAACTCAGTGTGTCATTCATCTTGCTCACACCATGTGTTGATGCATTTTGAATAAAAACCCAAAATCTTGTTGTGTCAGTCACTTGTGGAATAAAGTTCCTTATTCTGGACTCCCACACATTCTTTGTTTAAAGCTCACCCAAGCCAGGGTTAAGAGCTATGAGGTCTAATCCTCATCTCCATTTCATCTGCTCACCCTAACTCTCAATGTTAGAGGTTAAGAGCTTCTGTTTACACTGATACAATGGCTTGTTTGTCGAGGTTGATATGATTCCTTGACTAAAGCCCACCCTTTGTGTGAAGCCCCCTTGTTTGTGTATAGTGTGTGCTTGTTTGCTCATCTGTGTTTAATTGTTGGTTTGTACCTCTATGCATTTGTTTTCATTAATTGTATATCATGTTCATGATCATGTGTTCATACTTTGTGACATTTTTGTTTGTCCATTGAGGAGTCAATTGTAAATCCAGCTATTGGCAGTTGTTTCCTATGATTTGGTGAGACTAGTGTAAGTCCATTGATTGGCATCTGGTATCTTTTTTTTTGTTTGCTTTGTGAGACTAGTATAAGTCCATAGATTGGCATCTGGTATCATTGTTTTCTTTGTTTTGTGAGACTAGTGTAAGTCCATAGATTGGCATCTGGTATCCATCTTTGTTTTGTGAGTCTGGTATAAGTCCATTGATTGGCATCTGGTTTCCATTTATTTTTGGTATCTCTGATACTTTGTTCTATCTGCTTATTGCTTTATGTTGCCTTATTCCAAAGGAACTTCCTTGGATCATTTCTATGATCTTGAGAAAGCAACTCCTATTCTGTGGCTGTGAACCCTTACCCCTTTTGTACATCATTTTGAACCTTATTTTCATCCTTAACCCTAAACCAGAAAATTTGTGCAAACATTCTGACATGCTTTTAAAACTAGAAACTTAGGCCTTATGCCTTTGATTTTCAAAACTTGCTTTCATAATACTCATTTGTGAAATGAACTTCTAATAAACTTTGACTACTTTTTGTGAATAATTCTAATTGGTTAATTCCACTCACTCTATTGTCTTTTGTGATTCCAATGATCACTTATTAATCAAGTTTTCATGCATCAGCCATAGATATGAGTTATCTTAGTGGTTGATGTGAATCTCACTTGTGTCCTTAGTGGTTGAATTGGAAGACTTCCATGCTTATTATAGGGTTAACCCCTCACTAGCATGTTGAAGCTTTTCTCACATGGTGGACTTTGTTGATTTAGGTTGAGTGTTCTCCCTTTGATAACGAAAGACCTTAAAGCTTTTGTTTAAAATCAATTCATTCACTTTTTGAAATCTTTTACCCGAACTACGGGGTTTTGATCCTTTTCTTTCATGAAAGGTACGTAGGCAATGGGTATCATCCATCCAAACACAAAAATGTAAATAATTTGTATATTCTTTTCTCACCTCTCCAATCATGTTTGCACAAAAATTTCATAAACCAATAACATTTTACAACAGTTGTGAGAAGGGCTCCCTAGGAGTACCTAGGACGTTTTGGGTGCCTAACACCTTCCCATTGCGTAACCAACCCCCTTACCCAGATCTCTGATCTTTTATTAGTTTTCTTCGTGTAAAACTTCTTAGGCTTTTGTTCGCTTTCTAGCCATTCCTTTGGATAAATAGAAGTGCGGTGGCGACTCTACCTTGTATGCTTTGCTTTTGATTTAATCAATAAATCATAAAGTGACGAATACACCGCTACAGTACCCTTCAGGGGACATTTGCATAAAGAATGGTGGGATGCCCGGTTACCAACTTTGCAGATATAGTGGTGGCAGGGGAAAGAATAGAAAGTTGGTTGAGGATGGGGAAGATACAGGGTAGCGCTTCGTCGTCTGGATCGAAGAAGTCCTTTGGTAATGGCCAGAGAAAGAAGGAGGGTGATACAAGTGTTGTGTATACCGAGAGGGGACAAGGTAGGGATCGTTACTACCAGCACACTGCTGCAGTAACAATTCTTGCTGACAATCAGCCTGCACAACAACATCAACAACAACCGCAACAGCAACGACAACCATTTCAACAGAGACCGTAGAGGGTCGGGTATCAGGTGAGAGGACGAATGGTTGATCGTCATTTTGATAGGCCACCTGTGACATATTCTTTCCTGTTGAAGAAATTGAAAGACTTGGGGTTGGTTCAGTTGAGGACTTTGGCTCCGTTGAGACCTGATCAGAGGCCTTCCAACTATGATGAGAACGCCAAGTGCGAATTCCACTCTGGTGCCCCTGGACACAATGTGGAAAATTGTAAAGCTTTTAAGCATGTTGTCCAGGACCTGGTGGATTCTAAGGCCATCAATTTTGCACCATCTCCAAATGTTAACGCTAATCCCATGCCTGCGCATGGTCAAATGGGGGTGAATGCAATCTCTGGGGATAAGGACAGAGTTGGGCTGACAGATATAGACCAGTTGAAGACTCCATTGGCTGAGGTCAAGAGGCAACTGTTGATGAATGGGGTCTTCTCGGGTTGTGATGATTGTTGTGATGCATGCACTGTTGTTACCAATGGGTGTGTTGTATTGAGGGAGGTTGTCCAGAGGATGATGGATGAAGGAAGCCTCAGGTTTGAGAAGATTGATTTGGAGAGGGAGGATGTCTCCACCATAACCATCTATTTTGATCCTGTCGATTTGTCAGCGCTGGCAGATGCGGCTCTAGTTACCATCACGGCACCTGGGCCTATTCCTTATGACAACGACGATGTTGTGCCATGGCACTATGGTGGAGAGGTATACTGTAATGGGGAGAAGCAGGAAGATCAGACTGCAGGTGAAACCACCGTTTCAAAGGTGGATAATGTCGGACCCAGTGGTTTCACCCGCAGTGGAAGGTTGTTTGCACCAAACACTTTGAGGAATGGGGAGAAAGAAAAGAAAGATAAGGCCGAGGCTTTAGCCATGGCAAGAGGGAAGCAGGTGGTGAGCGAAGGTACTCCTGTGGCGACACCGGCGCCTGGTGGGTCGGAGAAAGAACTTGGTGATGAAGCTGAGGAATTCTTGAGGATCATCATTGAAGAGAGCCTATGTTCCCCAGGAGATAACAATCAATTAGTTGGAGACAGTGGTGTCCAATGTTAATGCCAGCCATGGGCTGGGTTTCACTGATTCGGATTTGACTGTGGATGGGCGTAATCATAATAGGGCATTACACATTGCTATGAAGTGTAAAGGAGCAGTGCTTTCGCACGTGTTGGTGGATACCGGCTCATCACTCAATGTATTTCCTAAGAAGGCCCTGGCGAAGTTGGACTGTGAAGGAGTGGTGTTGAGGCCCACTGACCTTGTTGTGAGAGCGTTTGATGGCTCCAAGCGGCCGGTGTTTGGGGAAGTGGAGCTCCCTGTGAAGATTGGGCCCGAGGTGTTTAAGTCTGTATTTTATGTCATGGATATTCAGCCGGCATACAGTTGCTTGTTGGGTCGACCGTGGATACATGCGGCTGGGGCAGTGACTTCGACTTTGCACTAGAAACTGAAGTATATCTGGGACGGGCAGGTCATCACAGTCTGTGGAGAGGAGGACATCTTTGTCAGCCACTTATCATCGTTCAAATATGTGGAAATGGACGGTGAAATATGGAAAACGCCAAGTCAAGCATTTGAAACCGTCAAGGTGGAGAATGCTCTCTTTGCCAGGGAAGAGAAGAAACCGTCCATCTCTTCATATAAATAGGATGCTGAGGTGGTGAAGAGCGGAGAAGCCCTAGGTTGGGGAAGGATGATGGATATCGCCGCCAAGAAAGACAGGTTTGGGGTTGGTTATCAGCTGGGCCGAGGCTCGTCTGGACAGGGCAGAGGACGTCGTCCGCCGTTCACATTCACCAGTGCTGGAATGCTAGATCCAGATCGCATCTGTGCGGTAGGTGAAGAGGTCGACAGTGACTGTGAGATTGATCAATGGATAAAACCGTGCGTACCAGGGATGGAAGTCCAGAACTGGAAGGCCGAAAAGATCATCACTGTCACTCTACGTGAAGAGTAATATTTCCTGTTTTTCAATTCTGTCTGCATAAAAGCCATACGTTTTGCCCGAAACGTAATGGTTCATTGTAAGGGCCACCTCATGTGTTTCATTTTGCAATATTTGCATCATCAATAAAAGGATGTTTTTCATTAAAAGTCGCGTTCCCTGTTTTTCACTTATTTTTGCAGTTTAAAAACAAAAATAAAAATGGCAATGTTTATTTTCATTTTTCTTCCTTTTAAATTGCTTCGCTCCGGTTCTAAAGCAATGCATGAATCAACATTCATGCAGATGCGATCTTTCTCCGGATCTCATTGATAACAATCCTGTTACACCCTCATATGACTTCGACAATCCGATCTATCATGCCGAAGAAGAAGGCGAAGAAGATTGTGAACTGCCGGAGGAATTAGCCAGGTTGTTGAAACAAGAGGAGAAGGTGATTCAACCGCATGAGGAGCAAGTCGAGATTGTGAATCTGGGTACCGAGGAGGTCAGAAAGGAAGTGAAAATCGGGGCCGCTTTGGAGGCAAATGTCAAGAGCAGAATGGTAGCCTTGTTGAAAGAGTATGTTGATATCTTCGCCTGGTCTTATCAGGATATGCCAGGGTTGGATACCGATATCGTTGTGCACAAGTTACCATTGAGAGCAGATTGTCCTCCAGTGAAGCAGAAGTTGCACAGAAATTGACCTGAGATGGCCATGAAAATTAAAGAGGAAGTACAGAAGCAGTTGGATGCTGGTTTCCTCGCTGTCACTAATTATCCGCCCTGGGTCGCGAATATTGTGTCGGTGCCGAAGAAGGATGGGAAGGTGAGAATGTGTGTGGACTACCGGGATTTGAACAGAGCTAGTTCGAAGGATGATTTCCCATTACCTCACATTGACGTGTTGGTAGATAATACAACTCAATTCTAGGTGTTTTCCTTCATGGATGGCTTTTCTGGCTATAATCAAATCAAAATGTTGCCAAATGATATGGAGAAAACAACGTTCATCACACTGTGGGGTACTTTTTGTTATAAGGTGATGCCATTAGGTCTCAAGAACGCCGGTGCTACGTATCAAAGAGCTATGATGACTTTGTTTCATGATATGATTCATCATGAAATTGAATGCTATGTTGATGACATGATAGCAAAGTCCCAAACAGAAGAGGGACATCTGGTAGATCTGGCCAAGTTGTTTGACCGATTGAGACAATTCAGACTGAAGTTGAATCCAAACAAGTGCACTTTTGGAGTGCGGTCCGGTAAATTGCTGGGGTTTATTGTGAGTGAAAGAGGAATCGAGGTTGATCCTGCTAAAGTAAAAGCAATACGAGAAATGCCTGAACCGAGAACAGAGAAAGAGGTTCATGGTTTCTTAGGTAGATTGAACTACATTTCACGGTTCATATCTCACCTAACAGCCACGTGTGAACCAATATTCAAGTTGTTAAGAAAAGATCAAACGGTCAGGTGGAATAATGATTGCCAAGCGGCATTTGAAAAGATAAAAGAGTATTTGCAGGAGCCTCCGATTCTGATGCCTCCTGTGGAGGGACGACCGTTAATTTTGTACTTGACGGTCCTCGAGGGGTCTATGGGGTGTGGACTGGGGAAGCATGACGAGTCTGGTCGAAAAAAGCATGCGATTTACTACCTTAGCAAAAAGCTTACCGACTGTGAAACAAGATATTCACTGCTCGAGAAAACTTGTTGTGCTTTGGTATGGGCTACTCGCCGACTGAGACAGTATATGATGGTTCATACCACTTTGTTGATTTCCAAGATGGATCCAATCAAGTATATATTTGAGAAACCAGCATTGACCGGACGGGTTGCGAGATGGCAAATGATTTTAACTGAATATGATATCCAGTATACCTCTTAGAAAGCAATCAAGGGGAGTGTATTGTCTGATTACCTCGCCCAGCAACCCATTGAGGATTATCAACCGATGAAGTTTGAGTTCCCTAATGAGGACATCATGTTTCTCAAATCGAAAGATTGTGAGGAACCAATCCCGGAGGAGGGGCCAGACCCTGAATCCGAATGGATTCTGATGTTTGATGGGGCCGTTAACGTGAATGGTAGTGGAGTTGGTGTTGTTTTGGTTACGCCGAAAGGATCCCACATTCCTTTTGCTGCCTGGCTAACATTTGAATGCACCAACAACGTGGCTGAATACGAAGCTTGTATATTGGGGATTAAAGAGGCGATTGATTTACGGATCAAAAACCTTGTTATCTATGGAGATTCGGCTTTGGTTGTGAATCAGGTTAACGGAAAATGGTATACGCATCAATCTCATTTAATTCCATACCGAGACTATACGAGGAGATTGTTGACGTTCTTCACCAAGGTGAAATTGCATCATGTGCCGAGAGAGGAGAATCCTTTGGCAGATGCTTTGGCTACTCTGGCCGCCTTGATTAAGGTGCAGTGATGGAATCAGTTCCCCAGTGTTGAGGTGGGACGTCTGGATAGACCGGCTTATGTGTTTGTTGTTGACACAGCGCCTGATGATGAGAAGCCATGGTATTATGATATCAAGCGCTATCTGGAAACCCAAGAGTATCCTGAGGGAGCATCCAAGAAGGACCGAAAGACTCTGAGGAGGTTGGTCATGGTGTTCTATCTGAACAAGGATGGGGTTCTGTACAAGCGGAATTTCGATTGGGTTTTGCTCAGATGTGTTGATGATAGAGAAGCAAGCCAATTGATGAAAGAAGTACACGAGGGGTCATTTGGTACCCATGCCAGTGGGAATGCAATGGTGAAAAAGTTGTTACGGACTGGTTATTATTGGATGACAATGGAGGCCCAGTGTTTCAATTTCGTGCGGAAGTGTCATAAATGCCAGATTTATGCTGACAAGGTGCACGTGCCTCCAAACCCGTTGAGTTTGATGTCGTCTCCGTGGCCGTTTGCTATGTGGGGCATTGATATGATTGGAAAGATTGAGCCTACGGCTTCGAATGGGCACCGGTTTATATTAGTGGCTATCGATTACTTCACCAAGTGGGTGGAAGCAGCCTCTTATGCAAACGTGACGAAGCAGGTCGTGGCCAGATTCCTGAAGAGAGACATCATTTGCAGATATGGGGTTCCCGAAAGAATCATTACTGATAATGGTTCTAATCTCAACAATAAGATGATGGCAGAGTTGTGCCGGGAATTTAAGATAGAGCATCACAATTCTTCTCCTTATCGTCCGAAGATGAATGGGGCGGTTGAGGCAGCTAATAAGAATATTAAGAGGATTGTGCAGAAAATGGTCGTGACCTATAAGGATTGGCACGAGATGTTGTCGTTTGCATTGCATGGGTATCGAACCTCGGTGCGTACATCTACTGGGGCAACGACTTTCTCACTTGTGTATGAAATGGAAGCGGTGCTACCAGTTGAGGTTCAAATTCCGTCGTTAAGAGTCCTGATGGACGTGCAATTAGAAGAGGCTGAGTGGGTAAGGACTCGGTATGAAGAGTTGAGCCTGATTGAGGAAAAGAGGCTGGCGGCCATTTATCATGGGCAGTTATACCAGCAGCGGATGAAGCGTGCTTTTGACTGAAAGGTGCGACCTCGGGTATATCATGTAGGAGATCTGGTGTTGAAAAGGATTCTTCCTCCTCAGAACGATCGTCGGGGCAAGTGGACACCCAACTATGAAGGTCCATTCGTGGTCAAGAAGGTTTTCTCTGGTGGAGCCTTGTTGTTGACGACCATGGATGGTGAGGATTTTCCATCCCCTGTGAATGCGGACGCAGTTAAAAAATACTTCGTATAAGAGACCCGCTGGACGAAAAGAATAAAATTGTCCAGGCAAAAATGGGCATCCCGGCGAACCAGAAAAAAATGAAAAATAGGTTCGGGCAAAAGTTAGGGATAAAAAAAAAAGAAGAAAAACTGTACACCCGACAAGTCGAAAACCTGGAAAGGCGACTTGGGCAAAAAAGGGTATCCCGGTGGACTGAAAACCCGAAAGGGCGGTCCAGGCAAAAGAGGGATTGAAATGAACAACTGCGTCTAGCATGATCGTTTGTGCTTTGGTTAAGACACATGGATAATCACCGGCAGGGATCAGTCTGAAGCGTCTTGTTCAGAAGGCAGAAAGTGAGAAGAGTCTTGAGGACATATGGGGTGTAACCGAGTTGGAACTCGATGAGATCACGGGTTCACATTGCCATTAGGATAGATTTTCTTTTTGTGCGCAATTACCTCTTTTCAGGGATTGCTTCCTGTGTATTGCTCAGTTTCGAGCCACACCTTTTTCAATCAATAAAATGCATATTCAGTCAAATAATTTTGTTTTTGTTTTTCACTACCGCTTTGATTGCAAAAACATCCAATTATTTTTTATAAAGAATATTTGCATTTTGAGACATACAGGTCCCTTCCAATGCATGTTTATAAGATTGAACGCTTGAAATCTTATTCGGAAGGTGGAGTGACCCAAGTGTTGAAATCTTGGCACGCCTGGGGCACGTTTTTATCTAACGATCTCTTTTGCAGGTGTTGTTAGATGTTTTCACTCACTTGCAGGTTGTGATGTGAAGCCTTTTGACAAAGGATCCCTGTGGAGTCCAATCAGGGACAAGGGATTGAAGAATGGTGAAAAGACAGCGAGAAACGTGCGACGATCCTGAAAGATTAATCAAGAAGACTCTTCAAAGTCTGAGGACTGGAAAGTTTGTATGAATCCAAGGAGTTCGATCTCCGTAGAGTACGCAGAGGTCGAGAATGCAAGGTGATGAATCAGAAAAGTCCAGACGAGTCTGGGAGCTCTCAAAAGTGGAAAGCTGACACTGGATTTAGATGGTGAATACCAGGGATCGACGAGTCGACAGGTGTTCCATGCCAGATTTTCCTTATTTCCCCTAGCAGGGTCGGGATTGTTATCTCCCCAGCGGGTTCGAGATCGGTGTTTCCTTGGCATTCAGGCCTGAAGGTGGTTGTCTCCCCAAGCAGTGTCGGGATTGTTATATCCCCAGCAAGTCTGAAAGATTGTTGTTTTCCCCGCAGAGTGCGTTGGTGGTTTCTTCCCCAGCGAAGTTCCCAAGCAGATCGGGTTTTCAGTGGAGGTCGTCCCTGGTGAGGGTGGTCATTTCCCCAACGGCAGTGCTATTCCCCAACAGGGTGGAGATTGGAGCGTTAGCGAGTTCCTCAACAGAGTGTCTCGCTCTCCCCAGAAGAGTCCCTTGAGGGGATACTTTTTATGCATTCATCATTTAGGAAAGCATAGCATATTGCATAATAAATTGCGTAGCATTTCCATAGTTATGGAGCATTACGCTGGAAAAAAAATCATGCATAAGCATTGCAAGCATAAACTAGTCTCAAGCCGTGGTTACCGTTTGGGAAGTGGTTTCGCTGGTTGGAAGATCAGCATCAGCATTGCAAGCATCAATTACTCAAGTCGTGGTTACCGTTTGAGAATTGGTTTCGCCGGATGGTGAAGATGTTACTCTGAGGATTTTAGCATCGTGACGTTGGGTCAACGGTATTCCCCAGTAGTGCGATACTGGAGGAGATTTCTGTCGTGCGAGATATAAATTAGAAGATGTTACCCTGAGGAGTTTAGCATCATGATGTTAGAGCAACAATGTCCCCCAGTAGTGCGATATTGGAGGAAAATTTTCCGTCGGGCGGAGATGGAAATGAAGATCAAAGAACGTTACGCGATCAGCGCGAAAATACATTTTTAAATGGAGAAAGGGAAGTGTTGCGGCATTTTCTGAAGAACGGGGTTCAAATGGAGATTGGAGTTGAAGATTATATCCGGGATGAGGTCCTTAGGATTGTCTTCTGTTCATGTGTCACCTTAGACTTTGGTTGAGGCCAACAGAGGTCGTTATGGGTGTCTTCTAAGGAAGAAAGGCACATGTTACCTTCCTGTTGTGAAGGTGTACCCTCTGATATGTCGCCATCAGGGTGGTATTTTGGTGTTATTTTCGACGTTGCCAGCGGAATTATCACAAGAAAATGGAGAAAGGGGTTCAAATGGAGAGAAGGAAGTGCTAGGCATTTTCTGGAGAACGGGGTACAAATGGAGAGAAGGAAATGCTGGGCATTTTCTGGAGAACGGGGTTCAAATGTTGAAAGGGAGACACGGGGTGTTTTCTGGAGAGTGGTGTTCACAACGGCGATCGCGAGTTATCGTCAGGCGACTAGGGTTCAAATGGAGAATGGGGTTCATTGTTTGGCAAGAAAGAATACTATGAAGTTGTCGGGGTTCAAATGCGGTGATCCGGTATCATCCGCGCGAAAGAAAATATTTGTTCGGGGTTCAAGAAAAGAAAAAATCAATCAGAAAGTTCGGGGTTCAAGAAAAAGCAAAAAATAATAATAATAATCCCCAACGGATGCGGCGTTCAGGCCATGGTTATTCCTGTGTTACCATTTATTTTGGTATCCAGGTCAACATTCTGTTTCAGTATTCAGGCCGATTATTACCGTACCAGACAGATTCTTCTTTCAAGATCATCTCTTTGCCGATTCTGACAGGCACTGTTAATTATTTCTCGGCGGAGCGCAAATTGTTTGTCTGTTCTTGGTATTCAATCACTCTTCACCCTGATCATCTGAAAGCCGAGGCTGTTCATATCAACAGGTTCACGGTAACACCTCAAAATTTGCCCTCCTCTTCTTGGGACTAGCTTAGCATTTTGCATTTCATTTTTAGGACATTAGGCTTTGCATCTTTGCATATCATGTGGAAATAAGACATGTCATCCTCTAAGGTCTTGTCAGAGATGGAGAAGTTGTGTGGTTCAAGCCTGAGGGTCTTATTGAATTGATCACCAGCCATCTGGGGGTTTGTGCTTCAATTAGGGTTTTCTTGGTTCTTCAAGGAGGTTGAGCATTATCTTGATTGCAAGGGTACATAATCACCATCATGGTTATATCATCTTCAAGGGGTTCATTGTGCATGAACATGTTCCTTAGGATTAGGGTTTTGACCTCTGGTCAACCCTAATCAACGACATTCTTTCAACCAAGGATTTTCAAGGAGATGAGGTCTTTCTTGAGAAAGAGATCATCATATGATTTTATTGAGCTTGTACAAGCTAGGGTTTCATTTTGGAGCCATTTCATCAAGTGGTTGAGGCTCAAGCTAATTAGAGCATGTTCAAATCATCTAGGGCTCATAAAAGTCAACTGCAAGTCAACTGAGGGAAAGGAGGGGGAGAAATGAGTCTCAACATCTCATTCATGTTCAAAAGAGGTTCATTCATCATGTCAAATACATATCTTGAAGAATTTGAGGTCTGTGCAAAAGTTTCCAAAAATGGAAAGTGACCTGTAATTGAAAGTTTCCAAAAATGGAAAGGTTTTGGTCCAAATTCAACTTGATTTTACATCATCAAAGAGGCTTCAAATGAAATTTTGTCCAATATGAAAGTTGAAGATCTTTCTCTTCCATTTCCAAAAAGTCCAAGATCATGAATTTATGATGAATGGTTAAGGAGATATGATCAAATCATTGCCAAGTGTGCTTGAAACTTCAAAAGGCCATAACTTTTGGCTCATAACTCCAAATTGGGTGCCTCTTTTTGCATTTTGCTCCTCATGACATATATTTTCCAAATCATTCATGGCGTGGCATGAAATTTCATCATATAATCATTTACACATTCATGACCATTTTGGAGGGAAATTTGCAAATTTGAATTTGGTGCATCATAGGAACAAATTACCATTGCCAGCATGTGCATGAAGTGTTTTTAAGTGGATTTGATCATTGATATGTTACTGTTCACGTGAGCCTTGCCATGCATAAGGTGTTTTTGCTAATTTTGCCATGCACCTCATTCTTACTAATTTTGCATTAACCATGCTTAATTCTAATTAGGATGTGATTAGGACTGAGTATATAAGGCAAACCCTAACAGAATTGTTCATAATCACAAATTCTAGATCTAGATCTCATTCTCCCTCCAAAATTTCTCTCATCTCAAATTCAAATTTTCTCCACACAACCACACATTTTCTTGATAGATCCATCATCATCATGAAGTTTGGAGCATGAATCATCCATTTTTTGTGGAATTTGAGCAAGGTTTGAAGCATGTCAAGCATATGAACACATCAATGGCAAGTGCAAATTGAGCTAGATCCAAGCATCTCCAAGCCTCAATTCATTCACAAAGCTTCATAACAAGAGTTAAGGAGTGGATTCACACACTTTGGAGGCCTTGAACTCACTGTTTTGATCACTGCCATTCCAGGTTGGTGAAATTTCGAGTCTCTTAATTCTTAATTTTATGCACATGATTAGATAGGTCTTTGTATGCTGGTGATTCTAATTTAAATTTTATTGAATTTGGTTGAGATTTGAAGAAGTTATGTGGATTTAAAGTTTTGAATGTAAATAAGTTTTCCTTCGATTCTCTTTGATCATGATGTTTTAGACTTAATTAATCATGGATTCATGACCTACATGCTAAGACGAGTTGATTGGTGTAATTATTTCTGAAATCTGCAAAAAACAAATGCACGTGGTACTGTTCACCACCGTCTTCATGAAGAAGACGGTGGTTTCCACCGTTCTTAGTCGCGCCTGTAAAGGCTAGGGCTTGCTCTGGTTCGTGCATGTGAATAGCACTGTAGAAGAGACTTTCACCCAAGCCATGCGTGTTCGATTCCTCATTATGTCATGTTATTTGTTTTATTCATTCTGACTAAGCACTTGCGTGTGCATCCATTGGCAGATTCATTGGTCTGTATTGGTTGACTGTATCCACATGTGTTTGACTGGCTGACTGGGATGCCATGTCAATTAGTTATGCTGTGCGTTTTGACAAGGCGCCGCACCTGCTTCGATTCCTGCTGAAGCCATTTTTTTAAATTAACTCAACATTTCTTTTTTCCCTCCATTTCAATATATGTTTTGTTCATTATTCCAATATTTTTTATCCAACTTCCAAAAATCATAGCAAATTGAAAAATGATCCAATTAATTCCAAATTTTTTTCTACATGATCATATGAATGTCTTCTATTTTTTGATGTGGATTTCTGGAATTGTACCTGGCTGGAATTTTAATTGTGTTAGATTAATTGAACATGTATGCATTTATGACACTGCTTCATTCTTTCTATTGTGAAATACTCAATAATGATCCAATTGCCATGAAATGTTGCATGATGATTCACAACATGTTGATTGACCTTTGAGGCTTGGTTTGGTATTTTTCTCATTTTTCATCTCTGTTTTATGCACATGATTGTATGGTGTGACAATGTGTGTCACACAATTGATTGTCTAGCTTGTGCATTTTTATATCCATATCATTTAAGCTCTGTTGATTCCAATTTTTGGTATGATGATTGAATGTGACATTTTGTATGCTCATAAAAATTTCCAGAATGGTTTGAGTCATTTCTGTTTTGATGTGGAATTTTGATTCTTGATGATCAATTGTATGCTTTGAAATTGCCTTTGCCTTCTCATGCTCATGAAATGACTTTTCTTAATGCTCTTGACTTGGTCCTTTTTAGGACATGTTCTTGCTTGATTGTAGATGCTTCTTGTTGACTATCAAGTTCTGTTTTGAATTTTTTCTTCACCTTTGACCCTAGGCTTTGCCCTAGGGGTTTGTACTCACATTTGAGCTTTGAATTTCAGGTTCAAGCATTCATCTCCATGATTGATGTTGCCTCATCATTTGAGCCTGGCTATTTGCTATGTTTGCTAATCTTTGGTTCTTTTGTAGGTCCTTTGGTGAATCAATTGAGTGTTTGCCTCTTATGGCTTACATGTTGTACATATTGGGATTGTCTGTCTGTTGTTATCTGTTAACTGTTGGTTGTTTGTCTGAATAGAATACTGATGGTTTAGATTTTCTTACAGGTACTTTAGTAGCTTAAACTCATTGCTTAAGTTGCTTTGCTTTGCTTGTGGTTGGTATACCACTTAGGTAATCTCTTTAACTCCATGTAGTCTGGAAGACCTGCTGTTTTTGGTAGGCACCTGTCTGAAGCCCTCCTTAAGAGGCAATGTTTTTGATTGTTTATATTTGTGCCATGTACTTCAAAGAACTCCTAAGTGAAGAGGCTTTGGCAGATAGAAGGGATGTGCAACCCATCCCCTGTTATTCAGTTGAGTCATTCATCTTGCTCGCACTACGTGCTGATGCATTTTGAATAAACACCCAAAATCTTGTTGTGTCAGTCATGTGGAATAGAGTCCCACATTCTGGACTCCCACACCTTCATTGATTTGAAGCTCACCCAGGCCCGGGTTAAGAGCTATGAGGTCTAACCCTCATCTCCCATTTCATCTGGTCACCTTGACGGTCAATGTCAGTGGTTAAGAGCCTCAGACACCTTTCCAGTTGGCTTGTTTGTCGAGGTTGATATGACCCCTTGACAAAAGCCCAGCCTTGGATGAGCCGCTTTTTTGCATATAGTGTGTGATAATTGTCCATCTGTGATGTTTACTTGCTGTTTATTTGTTGTTTCAACTTGCTTCCTGTGCGAGTTAGGATCTATTTAGATACCTCAACCTAGGACTATTGTGGATTGAATGACAACTATTAGGCTCGAGTCAGTCTCCCTTTTAGTTTGTTATTCCCCAGTCTCTGGTTAGGAGAAACTTTCTCCCCTGTTGAGGGGAACTACGTCGCCCTGATCCTCATGCCAGATGAGGTACGTAGGCAGGAGATCGTGCGAGATCTCTTCGGGCGCCCTTTTTCTTTTTTGCGTGTGTTTTGCTTGACAGCTATTAGGTCCGAGTTCCAGACTCCCTTTTAGCCTGTGCGTTCAACATCTTTGTTTCTTCTGACGTCTTAGCGTCTGCTTGGTGTTTGTGTGACAGTTATTAGGCTCGAGTGCCAGACTCCCTATTAACTTGTCTGTTTGATAACCTTTTTGCGTGTGTTAGGAGATGGATGTAAGACCAGCAATTGGCTTTCCGTATCCTATTTGTGTTTGTTGTTCGGAGTCGGACATGAGCCCAGCCATTGGCAGTCTGTTTCCGTTTGTGTGTTAATTTTGACGTCTCAGCGTCTCTGTGTTGTGTTTTGTTTCGGCGTGCGTTAGCCGAACTACGAGTGTTCTGATTCTTCTCTGGATAGAGAAGATACGTAGGCATAGGATGCGATATCCTAGCGAGCATGTTTCTCATTCCCCCCGAACTACGTTGACTCTGATGTTTGTTTCTAACAAACTACGTAGGCCCAGGATGCGATATCCTGCCGAGTCCGCTTCCTCCTTCCATCTGTGTTGTATTCCAGTGTGTGTGCATTCTTTTGAGCAGTTATTTAGCAACCTTATTCTATTCTTTTGAGCGTGGATCCCGTCGAGTACGACGAACGTGAGGGGTGTTAATACCTTCCCCTTGCGTAACCGACTCCCGTACCTTGTAATCTTCGGTCGTAAGACCATTCCTTTCCGGGTTTACTTCGAGTGTTTCCTTTCCCTCCTTTGGGATAAATAACGCACGGTGGCGGCTCTGTTTGTTTGTCTTTTTCCGCCGGTTGTTTTTCGCGTTGCGACACCTGTTGAAGCTTTTTCAGCGTTTGAGGAAGTATAAGCTTCATCTGAATCCCAACAAGTGTATATTTGGAGTACGTCCTGGCAAGTTATTGGGCTTTATCGTTAGTGAAAGAGGTATTGAAGTTGATCCTGCCAAGGTCAAAGCAATACAAGAGATGCCTGCGCCCAAAACTGAGAAGCAAGTCTGAGGTTTTCTTGGCCGCTTGAATTACATTTCCAGATTCATATCACACATGACTGCCACATGTGCGCCGATATTTAAGCTCCTCCGGAAAGATCAGTCTCATGATTGGACTGAAGATTGCCAAAAAGCTTTTGATAGTATTAAGGAATATTTGTATGAACCTCCGATTTTGTCTCCGCCTGTTGAAGGGAGACCATTGATTATGTACCTGACTGTTCTTGAAGATTCTATGGGTTGTGTATTGGGTCAGCAAGATGAATCAGGAAAGAAAGAGTATGCCATCTACGATTTGAGTAAGAAGTTTACTGACTGTGAGTCTCGATACTCAAAACTCGAGAAAACCTGTTGTGCCTTGGCTTGGGCTGCTAAGCGCCTACGCCAGTATATGTTGAATCATATGACTTGGTTGATATCCAAAATGGATTCAATCAAGTACATTTTTGAGAAGCCTGCTTTAATTGGGAGGATTGCCCGTTGGCAGTTGTTGTTGTCTGAGTATGATATTGAGTATCGAGCTCATAAGGCTATTAAAGGTAGTATCTTGGCTGACCATTTGGCATATCAATCGATTGAGGATTATCAGTCAGTTCAGTATGACTTCCCAGATGAGGAGATTCTGTATTTGAAAATGAAAGATTGTGATGAGCCTACACTCGATGAAGGGCCAGAACCTGGTTCCAGATGGAGTATGGTATTTGATGGCGCTGTAAACCAGTATGGAAATGGTATTGGGGCAGTGATTATTACTCCTCAGGGCACACATATTCCTTTTACAGCAAGGCTAACTTTCAAATGCACGAATAATATGGCTGAGTACGAAGCCTGTATTATGGGATTGGAAGAATGTATTGATCTTAGGATCAAGCATCTTGATGTTTATGGGGATTCGGCCCTCGTTGTTAATCAGATTAAGGGTGAATGGGAAACGAATCAGCCTGGTCTTATTCCATATAGAGATTATGCAAGGAGGATTTCAACGTTCTTTACTGAGGTTGACGTCCATCATATTCCTCGAGATGAGAATCGGATGGCAGATGCTCTCGCTACTCTCGCTTCAATGATTGTAGTCAAACTTTGGAATGAAGTCCCCAATATTACTGTGATGCGCTTGGACAGGCCAGCTCATGTGTTTGCAGTTGAAGAAGTAAAAGATGATAAGTTGTGGTATTATGACATCAAATGTTTCCTTCAAAGCCAGATTTACCCTCCTGGGGCATCTGTGAAAGATAGGAAGACTTTGAGGATGTGCTTTAAATTTTCCTTCAGAGCCAGATTTACCCTCCTGGGGCATCAAATGTTTCTACCTCAATGGTGATGTGCTTTACAAGAGAAATTTTGACATGGTGTTGCTCAGATGTGTGGATAGACACGAAGCAGACTTGTTAATGACTGAGTTCCATGAGGGTTCATTTGGTACTCATTCCAATGGACATGCCATGGCTAGAAAGATGTTGAGAGCAGGCTACTATTGGCTGACAATGGAGTATGACTGTTGCAAGTATGTGAAAAAATTCCATAAGTGCCAGATTTATGCAGATAAGATTCATATTCCTCTGACACTTCTAAATGTGATTTCATTACCATGGCCTTTCTCTATGTGGGGAATCGACATGATTGGCATGATAGAGCCAAAAGCATCTAATGGTCACAGATTTATTCTCGTAGCAATTGATTACTTCACCAAGTGGGTTGAAGCAGCGTCATATGCAAATGTGACCAGGCAAGTGGTGGTAAGGTTTATCAAGAATCAACTCATATGTCGTTATGGTGTGCCAGATAAAATCATTACTGATAATGGATCTAACTTGAACAACAAGATGATGAAAGAGTTGTGTGGTGAGTTCAAGATAGCACATCATAATTCTTCTCCTTACAGACCCAAGATGAATGGGGCTGTTGAAGCTGCTAATAAGAATATCAAGAAGATTATCCAGAAGATGGTTGTTACGTATAAAGATTGGCATGAGATGTTGCCATTTGCTTTACATGGATATCGTACGTCTGTCCGCACTTCAACAGGGGCAACCCCTTTCTCTCTTGTTTATGCCATGGAGGTTGTGTTCCCAGTAGAGGTGGAGATCCCATCAATGAGAGTCTTGATGGAAGCCAAGTTGACTGATGCTGAATGGATTCAGAGTCGCTATGACCAGTTGAATTTGATAGAAGAAAAGAGATTGACGGCCATGTGCCATGGCCAGTTATATCAACAAAGGATGAAGAAAGCCTTTGATAAGAAGGTCAAGCCTCGTGTGTTTCGAGAAGGTGACCTTGTGCTCAAGAAAGTCTTGTCTTTCGCGCCCGATTCCAGGGGCAAGTGGACTCCAAACTATGAAGGTCCATATGTTGTCAAGAGAGCCTTTTCAGGCGGTGCATTGATACTTACAACTATGGATGGGGAGGACTTCACTCGTCCTGTGAATTCAGATGTAGTCAAGAAATACTTCGCCTAAAATAAAAAACATAATGGCTCGCTAAGTTGAAAACCCGAAAGGGCGGCTTAGGCAAGAATGAGCGTCTCGGTGGGTTGAAAACCCGGAAAGGTGATCCAAGTAAAAGTTAGAGACATATAAAAATGATGAATATATCCCGCTAGATTGAGTACCTCACCCTGGGGCAATCTAGGCAAAAATTAGGGATTTGGCAAGTAACTGCATCCTGACAAGACTTTGCTTTACAACTGTCATCCGTTAGAGATTCTCGCTCAGTCATCATCAACTGAAGTTTCAAATACATCGGATTCAGAATTGGTGGAGAAATGGTCATTATGTTCAATGTAGCCCTTTTCCAATATATATCACCAATTTCAAATTTCAAAAGATCTATGGAGTCTTGCCATTTGCAGACTACCATTCCATCAAATAAATTTGAGCTTTTATCCAATTATTTGCACTCTTATTTATTTCTATTTCAACAAATGTTTTGCATGTTTTAATTGAAAAATATATCATTGTTTTATTCAAATCTTTCATAATTTGTTTTAAACAAAGTGAACATTCACAGAGATGAGGGGATACTGAGGATATCTTCAGTGCTCTCCCAAGGATGGTAAGATTCTTGATAGGGTAAGACATTTGTTTGTATTCCTGGCATACTTGTAGCCTTTTCCTCCGGAGCCTTTTGGGGTTTTCTCCCGAGCAGAGTGATTGGTAGGATTATCCATTCCTCTTTCCTGCAAGCAGAGTAGTGATTCTTCCTCCTCGGCAGATGTGATCTCATTATTTGGAACAATATTTGATGACCCTTGGCAACTTCTGATTTGGTGGTTGTTCCCCACAGAGTTCCATCCTTCTCTTTGATGAGTTCCTCAGTAGATTTGTTTCTACGACGGATATTACCTGTGTGGTGATCCTTTTCCCCTAGCAGTAATCTGGTTCCCTTGCAGAGATCTTGACTAGTTGTCCTCCAGTAGGCTTGGTTTTATCTCTCTCGAGATGTAGTACCGGACGTTTGTGTACTTGTTCGTTGGACCTATTTGTGTTAGAAATGTCTGTTTGTCAGCATTCATCATACATAAACCATGCATATGTGCATATTGATAGCATTCAAATATTCATGACGCATTATTTGCCATATATCTCTATTTGCTATTCTCTTGTTTAAGGGTATTATGTTTCCCCAAGCAGATGTTGGTGCTTGATCTCCCCATGTAGAGTCGGCCCCATAAGCAGAAAGTACTTATCTTTCCTTCCATATTCCCCACTGAGTTATATCCTCGTGGATGTTGGTTGTTTCTATTTCCTCCCAACACATATATTGGGATGGAGTTCCCCGTTGAGTTATATCCTCATAGGGACAGGTTTTGTTTCAGCGTGCCTATCTAGCTTGATCCTAGATTGGCCTCTTTTGGTTGTTTCTTGCACTCCCCTGTGATGTAAATGAATGGTTGCTCAGTAACCAGTAATCGTTCATCTCATCCACCGGCGGAGTCTGTGGTCTTCTACCCTTATATCCGATAGTTGTAAATCATATTTGTATCCCCTTTGCAGAGTAACTGTTTTGTTCATCCTTAATCGGTGACAATTACTTCTCCGTGGTTCTCTACCCAGTATCCGGTAGATGTAATCCCCTTCTTGACGGCTATCTTTATCCAATATTCGGTATTGATATCCCCTCATCTTTTGGATAATTGCTCTGATTAAGCAATTTATCCCCGACAGGTCATCTCTCGTCTACCTTTTGTTGATTGGTAACGATTGTTTCTCTCCGAAATTGGTCATCACTATATACCTAGTGTCGGTATCCCGATGCCTTTTCTTTTCGGTCGATTTATCCTTTATTAACCCAGTAACCGGTTGTGGATAACCTTCCATGCTAGTATGTTATCTACGTTCTGACGATAATAGATAATATATCTTATGCGCTCTCTGGCCGAAGCTTTTGTCTTCCCAGTTGAGTAAGATTCGTATTTCCTTGTGGAATCGAATGTTCATCCTGTAATCGAGTTTACTTTTAGCCCTCTCTTGGATGATGAGTGTCTTGGGAATATTCCCCAATTCACACTTTGGTTGGTCCCCTATTATATGCCCAGTAACCGGTATCCTTGGTGTCCCTTCCTTCTGCTCCCTATTATGACTTTTTGTCCCCTGCGGAGTCAGATTTTCCTGAGCTGAAGTGTACCTTTTTAGGCTTTCCTCAGATGATTTCGGATGTTTGATATCTCTCACCCTTATACCGGTCTTAGATATACATCCTCCCCGAGCATGTTGTTCTCTCACCCTTATACCGGTGTTCAGATCACATATCTCTTTGAGCTTATTAAATAACCGGTAATACCTCCTCCCGTTGCTTCCCCAGAAGAGTTCTGTTTGGGTTTCTCCCCAGCGCAGTTCCTTAGTGGATTGTCCCCATCTGAGTCCGGATTTTTATCCGAAGTATCCGATATGGATAATTCCTGTTGTATTGGCATATTCCCCAATACATGCGCCTTTGAGTCAGCTCGGGTTTCCTTTGATTTCCTCCTTTTAGAATTCTGCTCCCCAAGCTTTGAGTTGTGCCCTGCTCACGCATTTTTATCCCTTTCTTCTACCCCCATGAGAGTCCCGGAGTCTCTGTCCCATTTGTGAGCATGTTGTTCCAATGGATTTTCAGTTTTTCCTGATTTCTTTTCTTCCTTGTGGATACATATCTCCACAGAGTATTACCCTTTTGCATACATACATTTGCATCATGAGGTCTCTTATGGACCAAAATTCGTCTCTTTGTTATTATTTAAGCCCATTCTACCTCGTCGAGACGAAGATTTTAACCTTCACTTCTCCGGCTAGAATGACCTTAAATAGGGGCATCTGTAAGACCCCAATTTTGTCCCTAAGATCCCTCATGGCATCATAACATTGCATTTGCAAAGCCTCAAGGATCTTAAGCATCTTGGTTCCCTTTGCCTTTGGGTGGGTTCTCCTTGTGAGTGGTTTGAGATCACCAAGCATGCTTGAATTGTATATCATTGCTTTTCTTATTTTTTTTTACTAACCAAAAGCACAAAAATATGCCAATAACATTTCTTGTTTGTAGCTTGAGCAATCACAAGGTCAAGAGCTTCAAGGAGATCCTTTATGTAGAAATATGGTCAAGAGAAGATGAAAGCAAGCATGGTAATGGTTCCCAAAGCTCTCATTCATCAAATATGCCTCCCAAGTATCTCAATTCATCATTTTGATCAAAGCAAGTCAAAGGGTTTGAGTGTTGTTTCTCAAGGAAACCCTAATTCATCTGTGTACCACAATGCCTTGCTCATGAAGCAACCTTAGCCCATGGTCAAATACAATCAAGGGAAGTCCTTTAACTCATAATTGCATGCATATTTGAACTTATTTGAGTATCCTCAATCATCAATTCATTAAGATATGAGTTGTGGACTTGAGAAGTTGATCAGTCAATTCATCTGACTATTTTGAAATGCACTGAGACCTAACGTTTTATGTGTTGATCAAATGGAGATGATCCCAAAAGAAAATATATTCTTAAGGACAATATGGACAACTTTCATGTTCATCAAAAATTGGTTTGGAGATTGGAAGGTCATCATCCATTCCAAGACATTATAGGTCATTTTGACTGAAACCCTAATTTTGGGTCAACTTCCCAAAAACATAACTCATTCATTTTTTATGATTTTTGAGGTGGGATCAATTGCATTGGAAAGATTAAGATGTATAATTCAAATTTTATGTTGAACAAAATTTCAAAATCTCAAAGTAAATACATGTGATAATGCAAAACATTATAGGTCACTTTGGGCCAAATGCATTGAAAGGCAAAAAAGTCCAACTTCAAGTGCCCATAACTATTTCATAAAAAATCCAAATGATGCAAACTTTTAGTCCATTTGATTGTATTAAGAAGATATACAACTTTAATGTTGAAGGTTTTTTCATTTTAAGCTTGCATCATTGAAACATAGGGGCTTGATCATTGACCAAATTTGGAAACCTTGCCTTTACATGTTTTGCACCTTACACTTTAAATTCAAAATTCACTAATTTCCACACTTCAAATGGATTTTCGCCCAACATAACATGTATTCCTTTCATCAATACCTTTCCAACCATTACTCACATGCTCATGTTTGGATTTGGCAAATGGCATTTTCGAAGAGGTGAAGTTTTAGGCATGATTATGGATTTCATGTTAAATCTCCATGCACAAGCCATTGCAACTCAGAGTACACGTCCATTTCAACTTGGTGTGATATCAGCAGGAAAATGCAATTGAATTTGGGCCTTTTACATGATCATGCAAGCCCATGCAAGGAGAATCCACATTTCATGCACATGAGAATTTTCACTTGCTCAGCCAATTCCATCTATAAATAGACATGTTATGCTTCATAATTCTTCAACCTAATGGCGCCTGAGATGCTGCACAACTGAATCCATAACCATTACCAAAAAAACTATTTCACTTTTCTTCAAATTTTTCAGATCTGAAATTCAACTAAATCTGGTTGAATCTTTGGATCTAAAGTTCCTAGACCTTCATCCTTTAGTCCATTGTACTTCTGTTTTGCAAAAGGAAGTAAAGAAATCAGCTCAAATCTTCACAATTCAAAGGTATGGTCTGTAACACCCCAAAATTTGCCCTCCTCATTCATGCATTCATTTAGCATTTCATATTGCATTTCATCATGTCAATCAGAATTAGATCCGGAAAAAAAAAACGAAAAAAAATGAAAAAAAAATGAAAAAAAAAAAAAATTTACAAAAAAAATAAAAATAATAATAATAATAATAATTTTTTACAAAAAAATAAATAAATAAAAATAATAATAAATAAATAAATAAAATATAATAAAAAAATTTTGGACTTGGACCTTTCTCAAAAGCCCACTAAGCTACCAATATTAGCCTATAAATACTAGAGTTTCATTGAAACAAAAGCCACACAGAAGAGGAGAAGAAGGAAGAGAAGCAAAATACTCTGAGGTTTCCTTGGAACAAAACCCTGAGGAAAAAGATAGTGAGAGAAGACCTAACGGAGTTCAGAGCAGCCTCCAAACCTCGAAGGGAACTCAACTACACAGAATCACCTCTGCCTCACATAAACCCTGAAGATTGTTTTGTAAACCTCACGGGTGCAACTCAATTTCAATCAAGCTCTCCAATCAGGTTTGCCTTTATTCCCATTACCTTTTGCTTTGAAGTTGAATACTCTGAATGTATGAGGTATGATGGATGAATTTCACTAGGTTTTTCACCCATGGGTTTAATATGTATATGAATGTATAAACAATGCCTTGAATGTTTAACCGTTTAATTTTTGAGTGTATGCCACAGGGTTTGAGGTTTCTGAAACCATACTGTTATTCATGAAAAAAATGCTTATGGTGTTTCACTAACCCTTTTGTTGAGTTTTTGTGAGGGCTCACATGACTTTTGCAGGGATAACTTGCGTGGTTTCCCACTTTATTTTTGGGATAACCCCTGGAGGTTCATTCCGATTACCTGTACTGACCCACTTTCTTTGATGATGTTAGCTTGGAAGGATCTCAGGGTTTCCCATTCCTCTAATTGCTGTTACTTCGGATCTTTATCCGCGTGGTACTTTTACATTTTTCCCGCATTTTACTGCTTTCCTAGCTGGAAGACCTCGATAGGAGGCAACGTTTGAGCCCCTTGGTGGCATTTTACTTTGAGATACATGTTTTGTGTTTTGTATTCATATCCCTGCAGGTAGCGCGGTTCCTTCGTCAAGGACTGCCTTTTTGCCCTCGAGCATCCCAAACCCTAAAACCCAAAGCAACACGTTAACTCCTTCTACTACAGGCGAGTAAGTCTCCAAAGGTCGAGCATCCGGTAGATTGCGTAGTGACGTCGTTCGTCCAAAACCCAATCCATAACCCCGTAGTTAGCCGAACTACGTTTTGCTCTGATTCTCAGGCCAGATGAGATACGTAGGCATAAGACGCGATGTCTTAGCGAGCACACATCCCAACCCATAGGTCAGCCGAGCTACGAAGACTCTGATTCTCATATTCAGATGAGATACGTATGCAGTGGATGCGACATCCGCGCGAGTCATTTTCATTTAACCCTTTTTTTTTTTGTAAACAGCACAAGATAAACCCACACCCTTTAGACAAGAACTACAAAAGTGGATCCCGTAGAGTACTACGGATGCGTAGGGGTGCTAATACCTTCCCTTCGCATAACCGACTCCCGAACCCAAGATTTGGTTGCGAGACCCCGTCTTGTCCTTTCCTTTTTCAGGTTTACTTCGAGCGTTTCCTTTCCCTCCTTTGGGATGAATAACGCACGGTGGCGACTCTTCTGTCATTTTCTTTCGCCGGTTGTGTTTTTTTCGCATTCCATTTTTCAGGTTGCGACAGCTGGCGACTCTGCTGGGGATCCGGTTTCCCTAAGCGAGTCCCTCCTAGCTTTTGTAGTTTGCTTGTTTGTTGGGTGTTCATGCTTTTGTACAGTTATTTATTTACCTGCTTTACCTTATTGCATTGTGTACATATCATTGTTGTATCTGTTGGCTGGCTATGGCTGCTTGGTGATCTTTGTGAGATGAGTTCTATACCCGAACTCGAGTGCACTTAGGATAGGAGAATGGCATAGTCCTGTCGACTTGGGTGGAGTTATTCCTTAGCGAGTCGACTTGCAAGCCCATTCACTTGGTGGAGGTCATGTTGAGATCAATAATGTCACATAAGTAAGTTGTGGTTAGACATTACTTGTTCCAATATAGACCTTAGAAGCCGAGGACCTTAGTTTACCAAACCCATCTTGGCCTATTCGTAGGACGTAGTGCGAAAGTCGTTCAAGTGTAAGATTTGATACGATTGTTACGCGATACTACACTCATAAGAGTCTCTCTTGAGAATATTGTTGGAATACGAGTAGTTGTTCCTCTGATAATATCCGAAAGATGGGATTATGACTATGGGAACCTTTTGTAGAACATGTTTGGAAGGTTTAAACCTTAGTACACTCCTTTTGGGTGGTTCTTAACCTAAACTCCATGCTCGTGACTTGCAACAAACCCTTGATTCATGGTTAATCCGATCAGGTATCCTTAATATCAATGGAACTCGGGTGTTGATAAGATGTAAACCATAATCCACCAAAATAGGTGGTTGATATTAAGGATAACATGATCCATCCCATGACCTTTGTTTGGTGTGCTCTTAATTTCTCTCCAGACAGTGCAACCTGACAGATGTTCAAGCGGATCCATCAATTCTGATTGACATGCCTTTGCATTGCATAACATCATCTGCATATTTGCATCCAATATCTCATGCTTATTCATTTGCAGGGTATTCCCTTTCAAAACGGGGGTGCCTTAAAACTGAACAAGCAGTGCATCGCATACCATGCATATTAACCCTTGTCTGTTTTGCAGGTGTCACCGCAGTGTCTAATGTTTGTTCCCTGTATCAGGAAGTTATTGGTCCCAAGCGAGTTCACAGATACCCGACAAAGGAAAACCGTCCACGACTAGCGATGGACCAAGTACAGAAAGAGTTGGTTGATATGCGTGAAAGGATGGATCAGTTCATGACATTGATGACTGGTATGGCAGAAGGCCAGGCGAAGCTGAAGGAATTGGTTGAGCAACCGAGGCCCGACCCAGAGGTGGAAATACCAAGTGCTGAGGGGAACCCTGGTAACCCTGGGAACACTGATAACCCTGTGAACACTGGAAACGCGGGTAACGCAAATGTTGATGGAAACCCAGGTAATGTTGGCAACACGGGGAATGTTGGGAATGGTATTGGTGGAAGATACAATGTGAATCAAGGAATTCGGATTAACGGGCACCCCGTTACTGAAGATTGTCAGTATGATCAATTTTCTTTGCACGACGAAGCCCTCGAGACCACTCGCCGTATGGATGAGCTTGCTGAGAAGCTCAAATCTTTGGAGTCTCAAAATTCCTTAGGTTTTGATGTCACAAATCTTGGTCTGGTTCAGGGAGTAAGGATTCCTCACAAGTTCAAACCCCCTACTTTTGAGAAATACAACGGGGCTTCTTGCCCACACACTCATCTCCAATCTTATCTGGGAAGGTTGGGAGCTCACACGGAAGATGAAAAGCTGTGGATGTACTATTTTGAAGACAGTCTAACTGGAGCTTCTCGTGAATGGTATTCTCATTTGTCTCGTACTACCATCAAGAGCTGGAAAGACTTGGTAGAGGCTTTTATCAAGCAATATCAATACAACTTGGACATGGCTCCAAATCGGACCTTGTTGCAAGGTATGTCTCAGACTGCCAAGGAAACCTTTAGAGAGTATGCTCAGCGTTGGAGACAGATTGCTGCGTCCGTCCAACCCCCTATGTCTGAAAGGGAGATGGCGGACATGTTCATGAACACTCTTCAAGGCAATTATATTGAGAGATTGGCTGCTTGCCCGTCAATCAGCTTTGTAGAGATAGTAATTGCTGGAGAAAGAATCGAGAGTCTGTTGAAGATGGGCCGAATTCAAGACAATAGTGCTTCCAACTCATCAGGTCCCAAGAGACCGTTTGCTGGTAACGGTCAGCAAAGAAAAGAAGGCGAGGCAAGCGTTGTGTATGCCGGCAGAGGCAGGGGTAGAGGACGCCCTAATTACTATCAAGATCAAGTGGCCGCAGTCACCATTCCAACACCTGTTCCTCAACCGCAATATCATCCGCAACAACAACCCAGGTACAACAATCAACAACAAGGAGGTAATCCGGGTCAGCAGAGACACTATGAACAACGTCCAAGGCAGACGGACCGGGTCATCGAGCCAATCCCAATGCCTTATTCAGTATTACTTCCCAAGCTGATTGACATGAATCTGGTTACATTGAGAACTTTGGCCCCACCAATCGATCCCAATAATTTGCCTAGAGGTTATGATGTCAACGCCAGATGTGCTTTTCACTCCAACGCACCTGGTCATACTACAGATAATTGCAAGGCTCTCCAGTTAAAGGTACAAGATCTGAGAGATGCCCAGGCTATCAATTTTGCTCCGGTGCCTAATGTTATCCAGAACCCGATGCCGGCTCACGGCGGGCAGAGGATTAATGCTGTTGATAGTGGGGAAACTTTGAATTTGGTTTCTGATGTGACTAAGGTGAAGACTTCGCTATCGGTGGTTAAAGACCGACTTCTGAAAGGACAGATTTTCCCGGGCTGTGGGGAAGAATGCAGAAATTGTCAAGCTGCCGAAAACGGATGTGACAGTTTGAGAAGGGGTATTCAGCAGCTGATAGATGAAGGTTGTCTTCAGTTCGATCAGGCCCGTCCGGTGAAGAATGATGTATCGACGGTGACGTTTTATTTCACTCCTGAAGAAATATATGTTCCCGAGAGACTCGCTCCGACAACAATATATTTCCCAGAAAGTACAGAACCAGCAGCGGTGAACATCGAAAGTTCAGCACCAGTCGCAATTTACTCTGACAGCCCTCAACCGACTTTGGTTGGTCCAATCACCATCACGGTACCAGGACCTGTTCCGTATGAGAAAGACAGTGCTATCCCGTGGCACTATGGGGCTGATATCTACTGCCAGGGGCAGAAAGTTAACGAAGAAGACATTGACATTGGTAGCTCCGCTGTAGACAATGTTGGAGGGGTTGGTGGCTTCACTCGCAGTGGACGGATATTTGCACCATCAACATTATGCGCGAATGCTGAAGCCGAGGCAGCTGCCAAGGCTAAAGGGAAACAGGTATCCACCGAAGAGGTTACTACTGAGGAAGATCCTCCTAAGACCGCATTCGAGAAGGAAGTGGATGAGTTTATGAGGATTATCAAGAAAAGTGACTACAAGGTAGTCGACCAGCTAAATCAGACACCCTCAAAGATCTCCATTCTCTCACTATTGCTGTGCTCTGAGGCGCACAGAGCAGCCTTGTTGAAAGTACTGAATATGGCCTATGTTCCACCGGAGATAACTGTTAACCAGCTGGAGTCGGTAGTTTCCAATGCAAACGCTAGCCGGGGGCTAGGTTTCACCGATAATGACCTGACACCTGAGGGCAGGAATCACAACAAAGCCTTGCATATCACAATGGAGTGCAAAGGGGTGGTGCTTTCCCATGTTTTGGTTGATACAGGCTCTTCTCTGAATGTTCTTCCAAAGAAAGCCTTAATGAAGTTGGATTGTGATGGCATCATCCTGAGGCCAAGTAACTTAGTTGTGAGGGCTTTTGATGGCTCTAAGAGAGCTGTCTTTGGCGAAGTTGAGTTGCCAATTAAGATTGGACCGCAGGTGTTCAAGAGCACCTTTTATATGATGGATATCCAGCCTGCCTACAGCTGTCTGCTAGGTCGGCCTTGGATTCATGTTGCCGGTGCTGTTACTTCTACCCTCCACCAGAAGCTCAAATATGAACTAGAAGGTCAGATCGTCACTATATGTGGTGAAGAGGATATTTTTGTTAGCCACCTGTCTACATTTAAGTATGTAGAGATGGATGGCGAGATACATGAGATGCTGTGTCAGGGCTTCGAAACTACAAACATCAATGAGGTCGCGCCCGAAGCTGTCTTTTCACCTGAGTTTGAGAAGGTCGGGACTTCTATCTCTTCATACAAGCAAGCCGTCGAAGTGGTTAAAGCTGGTAATGCCCAAGGCTGGGGCAAATTTGTGGAGCCAGTCATCAAAGAAGACAAGTTTGGATTGGGGTATGCTCTGGGATCTCAGAAGAATGAAACAGGTACTCTCTCCAGCGGGGGTTTGGTTTCTCCCCACATCGTCAATGCTGCAGATGAAGACAAGGCTGACGGCGACTGTGACTTAGATAGCTGGATTCGCCCGTGTGTCCCGGGAGAAAAGCTCGACAATTGGTCGTCTGAAAAAACCGTCTGGGTTACTCTACTTAAAGAGTGATTTTTATTGTTTTCTTTTATTACATGCATAATAAAGTCTTACACTTTTCCCAAGGTGTAATGACTCATTTGTAGGGCCATCCATTTAGTTACGTTTCGCAATTATTTTTATCATCAATAAAGGACGGCTTTTGCAAACAATTTTGTGTTTTCTTTCTTTCAGTTTTTTTACTTTTTACAAAGAATGGCAATGTTTCTTTTTTCGTTTCTCCTTTCTTTCAAAAAAAAAATCTCTCATTCTAAGGTAAAGCATGATCCTCCATCATGCAGAGTCGACCACCCGGATCCCACTGCTAACGACACTGCTATGGCCAAGTATGACTTCGGCAATCCTATCTATCAAGCCGAAGAAGGGGCTGAGGAAGATTGTGAATTGCCTGAAGGGTTAGCCAGATTGTTGAAACAGGAGGACCGAGCTATTACACCTTATCAGGAGGTGGTTGAGACCATCAACGTTGGTACCGAAGACGACAAGAAAGAGATCAAGATCGGGGCCAGTCTACAGGCCGAGAGGAAAGACCGTTGATCATGTACTTGACTGTGTTAGAAAGGTCAATGGGTTGTGTGCTCGGTCAGCATGACGAGTCAGGTCGAAAAGAGCATGCAATATACTACCTTAGCAAAAGTTTACCGACTGTGAACAAAGATACTCATTGCTCGAGAAAACTTGTTGCGCTTTGGCATGGGCTGCCCGCCGACTAAGACAGTATATGTTGACTCACACAACTCTATTGATATCAAAAATGGATCCAGTCAAGTATATTTTTGAAAAGCCATCACTTACCGGAAAAGTTACTAGGTGACAAATGATACTGACAGAGTATGACATCCAATACACTTCACAAAAAGCCATCAAGGGAAGTGTCTTGTCAGACTATCTTGCAGAGCAACCGATTGATGATTACCAACCTATGAGGTTTGACTTTCCTGATGAGGACATCATGTTTCTCAAATCGAAAGATTGAGAGGAACCACTCCCGGATGAGGGGCCTGACCCTGAATCCAAATGGGTTATGATGTTTGATGGGGCGGTCCACGTCAATGGTCGCGGAGTTGGTGTAGTATTGATCACACCGGAAGGGGGTTCATATGCCATTTGGTGCCAGAATAACTTTTCCTTGCACCAACAATGAAGCCAAATACGAAGCTTGTATCCTAAGACTTGAGGAAGCCGTCAATATACAGATTAAAACCCTGGATGTATACGGGGATTCAGCTTTGGTCATCAATCAAACCAACGGGAAATGGTGCTATGCTGGAACTACGTACCCAGAATTGACGTATCTCGGTCAGAGACGAATGAAGAAAGCATTTGGTCAGAAAGTGCGCCCTCGGGAGTATCGAGTCGGTGAATTGGTACTCAAAAGAATTCTTCCTCCCAACACAGATCACAGGGGCAAATGGACACCGAACTATGAGGGTCCGTACGTGGTTAAAAGGATTTTCTATGGCGGAGCTTTGATGCTAACAACCATGGATGGCGAAGGATTCCCGTCCCCTGTCAACTCAGACGCAGTTAAAAAATACTTCGCATAAAATAGACCCGCTGGACAGTAAAAAGAATAGTCCAGGAAAAAAAAAGGGCATCCCGACGAACCAAAAAAAGAGAATAAAGAGGTTCGGGCAAAAATTAGGGATATAAAAAAAGAGTACACCCGGTGAGTCGAAAACCCAAAAGGGCGGCTCAGGCAAAAATGGGTATCCCGGTGGATTGAAAACCCGAAAAAGGGGGCGATCCAGGCAAAAGTTAGGGAATAAGCGAATGACTGTGATCTGAGTTCATCAGTGTTATATCACCGTTTCATTCAATCCGGCAATCTTCAAAGGTTAAAGATCAACTAATCATCCACTTCAGAAAGCAAGATGAGCAAAGCGTCTTGAGGACATACGGGCCATAGCAGAGTCAAAACTCAGTGGGACCCCGTTTCCACATTGTCATTAGGATAGTTCTCTTTTTATAGCGATCACCTCTTTTCAGGGATCAGCTTCCTGATACCCTCGCCTATTCCTGGCACAAATTTTCTCCCCATTAAGAGTCGAATAATTCAGTTAAAGAGCCTCTTTATTTTTCATTTATCAGTTTGTTTGCAAAAATGTCCGAATTTTTGATAAAACATATTGCATATGAACATAATGGTGGCTTTTGCAGATGATTTGCACAGGAAAACATTTAAAATTGCTTTGAATGTGCTTAATCCCGGACGGTGAATTCAAACCGAGTAATTCCCCCGAGGTATACGTGTATTTTTGGTTGCAGGTCACAGGAACCGGATGCCAAGTCATGAATCCTCATCTCCAAGCGGTTGACAAAGTCTCTCCTCAGCAGAGCATGTTCCCCAACCGAGTTGACAGTATCCAGACTGTCTATCCCCAGTAGAGTTGACAGTATCCAGACTATATATCCCCAGTGGAGTTGACAGTGTCAGACTGTATCTTCCTAGCAACAGCGGAGTGGTTGCATAACCAACAGATGAGAGGGTGGCGTTCCCAGTGTTCATCTCATTCCCCAGCAGATTATTTTTAACAAATTTGTTAATCCCCAGCTTGAGGGCGATTAGCAAGTTCATATCCCCAGCAAAGACCGTTTCCTACGACATTTCCCCAGGAAGTGTTTTCCCCACAGACTCTCCTCACAGAGCCTCGCCGAGAAAAGTTTCCATAGTTGATACTCCCCCCGCAAGGTCAACTTTTCAAGCAGCCAATTTATTTTTGGTGGCTCATTGGTCCCGGCAGACGGATCATTCCCCACAGAGCATTCAAGGATCGATACAGCGATCTGTTCCCTACCGGAGTTTGCTTCCCCTAGCAGATTTTCTTTTTTTCTTTTACACCATGCATAGCATTTGCATTCGCATGCATATCATATCAAGCATACACATAAGCTGATAAATAGGTTCTTCCAAGCAGACTGAAGAATTACTTTACAACCAAGGTCATGAGATCTAGCCAGAGGATCAAGCGTGAGTGATCCAGCCTGAGGGTCATTTTGAAGATTCAGCCTGAGAATCGTTTTCCCGTGATCCAGCATGAGGGTCACTTTTTGAAGATTCAGCCTGAGAATCGTTTTCCCGTGATCCAGCATGAGGGTCATTTTTTAAGATTCAGCCTGAGAATCGTTTTCCCAAGAGTCAGCCTGAGGCTCAATTTGAAGATTCCCTAGTGAAGTCGCCTACAAGCTTTATTTCCCCAGCAAGCCTAAGTCTAATTGAGGAGTCGTTACAACATGTTCTAGCCCGAAGAATATGTACGAAGCCCAAAAGTGGAATATTCTCGAAGCTACATATCTAATATGAAGGTTGGGTTTAGATTTCAAAAGAAGGTCAACCAGCGCATGCCTCAGACGCGGGATCCTAATGATGGGAATTTATCATCAAAACAATCCAGATCTAGCCAGAAGATCGAAATAAATTCAGCCAGAGAATCGAAACAATTCAGATCTAGCCAGAAGATCGAAGTAGATTCAGCCAGAGAATCAAATTAAGTTCAGATTCAGCCAGAGGATCGACACTCCAGATCTAGCCAGAAGATCAAAGTCAGGTCTAGCCCGAAGACCGAAAATGGATTCAGCAAGAGAATCAAAGGAAGTAGATTCAGCCAGAGAATCGAAACGAAAGAGATCTAGCCAGAAGATCGAAGAAGATCTAGCCAGAAGATCAAAATCGTATCCAGCCCGAGGATCAAAATTAATATCCAACCAGAGGACTAAATTGAGTATAGGTTCAGCCAGAGGATTGAAACTCCACATTAAGCTAGAAGACTGATTCAGATCAAGCCAGAAGATCGAAAGAAAAATAAACGGCACGGTGTATTTCCGCGTTTTTGTGGTGTTCTCGGAGCGCAAATTTTCGGTCTATCTTTGGTATTCAATCACAGCTCACCCCGTTTGTCTGATAAGTTGTTCGCTTTCATCCTACTCGGTTTAGCTGATGATTGAATAGGGGCAGCTGTAACACCCCAAAATTTGCCCTCCTCATTCATGCATTCATTTAGCATTTCATATTGCATTTCATCATGTCAATCAGAATTAGATCCGAAAAAAAAAAAAAAAAAAAAAACGAAAAAGAAATGAAAAAAAAAACGAAAAAAAAAAAATTTACAAAAAAAAAATAATAATAATTTTTTACAAAAAAATAAATAAATAAATAAATAAATAAATAAATAATAATAATAAATAAAAAAATAAAATATAATAAAAAAAATTTGGACTTAGACCTTTCTCAAAAGCCCACTAAGCTACCAATATTAGCCTATAAATACTAGAGTTTCATTGAAACAAAAGCCACACAGAAGAGGAGAAGAAGGAAGAGAAGCAAAATACTCTGAGGTTTCCTTGGAACAAAACCCTGAGGAAAAAGATAGTGAGAGAAGACCTAACGGAGTTCAGAGCAGCCTCCAAACCCCGAAGGGAACTCAACTACACAGAATCACCTCTGCCTCACATAAACCCTGAAGATTGTTTTGTAAACCTCACGGGTGCAACTCAATTTCAATCAAGCTCTCCAATCAGGTTTGCCTTTATTCCCATTACCTTTTGCTTTGAAGTTGAATACTCTGAATGTATGAGGTATGATGGATGAATTTCACTAGGTTTTTCGCCCATGGGTTTAATATGTATATGAATGTATAAACAATGCCTTGAATGTTTAACCGTTTAATTTTTGAGTGTATGCCACAGGGTTTGAGGTTTCTGAAACCATACTGTTATTCATGAAAAAAATGCTTATGGTGTTTCACTAACCCTTTTGTTGAGTTTTTGTGAGGGCTCACATGACTTTTGCAGGGATAACTTGCGTGGTTTCCCACTTTATTTGTGGGATAACCCCTGGAGGTTCATTCCGATTACCTGTACTGACCCACTTTCTTTGATGATGTTAGCTTGGAAGGATCTCAGGGTTTCCCATTCCTCTAATTGCTGTTACTTCGGATCTTTATCCGCGTGGTACTTTTACATTTTTCCCGCATTTTACTGCTTTCCTAGCTGGAAGACCTCGATAGGAGGCAACGTTTGAGCCCCTTGGTGGCATTTTACTTTGAGATACATGTTTTGTGTTTTGTATTCATATCCCTGCAGGTAGCGCGGTTCCTTCGTCAAGGACTGCCTTTTTGCCCTCGAGCATCCCAAACCCTAAAACCCAAAGCAACACGTTAACTCCTTCTACTACAGGCGAGTAAGTCTCCAAAGGTCGAGCATCCGGTAGATTGCGTAGTGACGTCGTTCGTCCAAAACCCAATCCATAACCCCGTAGTTAGCCGAACTACGTTTTGCTCTGATTCTCAGGCCAGATGAGATACGTAGGCATAAGACGCGATGTCTTAGCGAGCACACATCCCAACCCATAGGTCAGCCGAGCTACGAAGACTCTGATTCTCATATTCAGATGAGATACGTATGCAGTGGATGCGACATCCGCGCGAGTCATTTTCATTTAACCCTTTTTTTTTTGTAAACAGCACAAGATAAACCCACACCCTTTAGACAAGAACTACAAAAGTGGATCCCGTAGAGTACTACGGATGCGTAGGGGTGCTAATACCTTCCCTTCGCATAACCGACTCCCGAACCCAAGATTTGGTTGCGAGACCCCGTCTTGTCCTTTCCTTTTTCAGGTTTACTTCGAGCGTTTCCTTTCCCTCCTTTGGGATGAATAACGCACGGTGGCGACTCTTCTGTCATTTTCTTTCGCCGGTTGTGTTTTTTTTCGCATTCCATTTTTCAGGTTGCGACATGGTCCAACTGATTTTTGCTTCGAATCTCCTTGTTCCATGATCTATTTGCCTGGCCAATGTTTTTTCTGAAGTCCTCGCTTGAGAGGCAAGCCAGTGGTGGCTTTAATTTTGTGTTTTAATGAACTGCATTTTTTGTACCTGAATCTTCCAACTCAAATTTCTTATTCTATAGAAAGTTTGAGCACAATTCAAGGCTACAGGGGTGATGTACATCACCCCAGCTTTAATTTGATGTATGGATCGTGAATTTTGGTTGAAGTTTGTGAACCTGCAACTCTGGCCGGAGTTCATGTACTCGCCAGAGAAGACGGTGGTGTACACCACCGTCCGTTCACCAGTTTAAATCCAGACCATTTGATCATGTTTCCAGATTGAATCGTGTCCTTTGGATCTTATGACTTTCAATAATGCTGGATGTTTCTCATTTGACTCATGCTTTCCATGCGCGCGCATCTCACATACGTCTGATCAGCCACGTCAATTAATGAGGCTTGATCAGACACTTGTGGTTTTTTCTGATTTTTGTAATTTCCATTTTATTTCTTTTATTTCATTAAACTTCAAAAAATCATATCTCTCTCATTTTTAATCCAAAAAATATGGGACCAATTGCATCCTTCTCCAAATAATTTCTAGTTTCTAAAAATGATTTTTAATATTTTTTATTTTGTCATTTGATATTTTTTGTGATTTTTCTCTTTTCTGGTCATTTTTAATTCATTTTAAATAGTTTTTGATATTCAAAAAATACAAAAAATATTTTCTCAACCTCTTTGAATGGTGATGGATCTATGAAAAATATTCTCATCAATTTTTTAATTGATTTGAGATTTATTTGAGATTTTAGTTCAATTAGGTTATTTTTATTCATTTTTAATTGATTAAAAATAGTTTCTGACTTTTAAAAATGCTGAAATTTTTTGTCAAACTTTGTTTGACCTTGTTGAATTTGGGATAAATCACTTGGACTTTTCAAAGTTGATTTGAAGTGATTTTGAAGTTTGACCTTTCTTTTTATTTTTAATTCAAGTTTAATTTTAAATATTAAAAAATGCCAAAAATATTTTGTTCATTTCTTGACTTCCAATCTTCATCTCACTTCTGTTTTTGAGTGTTTGACATTGATCCTCAATATCATTGGTCAACATTTATGGATTGGTACATGTTATTTCATTTAATGCAC
This sequence comes from Lathyrus oleraceus, assembly GCF_024323335.1. Lineage (NCBI taxonomy): Eukaryota > Viridiplantae > Streptophyta > Magnoliopsida > Fabales > Fabaceae > Lathyrus > Lathyrus oleraceus. The sequence continues at coordinate 342,829,118 of NC_066583.1, forward strand.
TTTAATTTTGCCTTTTCCATTTCCATTATTCATCTCCTTCTTCTTCTTCTTTTTTCTTTTTGATCAATGAGTTGAAGGTTGATAAGTTAGCATTGATTAGGGAGACTTAATCTTCCTTGATCCAAATCTAATTCATATTGATCATTTGATCAAGTGAATGGCTTTGTATTAAGGATATGTTGTTTCCTAAATCATGCAAAGGACTTAAACCAATACAAGATCAATCCTCTTTTTCTTTTGGCATGGCAAGTTGTTGGAACTTGGTTTACTAATCAAGACTTCTAACTTGTGTTGTTGCCTACATTATTATTGACCGGCCTCAGATAGTTGTGACTTCTACATAAGTTCAATTACGATTGATTAACATAGCGCTAAATTTGCCTTATGGCACACTAACCATTAACCACTAACTATTAACATTTACTTTTTGCACTTTACTTTTATGCAATTTATCATTCTTGTACATATTATTCATTTGCTTTTTCCTTTGCTCATTGGAGCACATGTTTATGTTAATGTCATTTGCCTTTTGCTCACTTGAGCATATAATTGTGTATATATCTTTTGTGCTTGTGTTTATCTGTTTGTTGTGAACCAAAATGCAAAGAATGGGACAAAATGGACTTAGACTTTAGTACTTTACCCAAGAAAATGGAGTTTGAAGAGCAACTAGGCCTCATGCCTTTAGAGTGCTTAAATGTCAAAGAGCAACTAGGCCTCATGCCTTTAGAATTCTTAAAGCTTGAAGATGAACATCCAAAGGACCATATTCTAAACTCCCTCTTGTCCATTGTTTGATTGTTAATAGAACTTTTTGATGTGTGTGCTTTCTTGTGCTAGGGATTCTAACTTGAACCACATTGAGGAACCATTACCATGAGCATCTAAGAGAGAGATCCAAGACACCTTGAGGAGCCTTATCCAATAATTCATTGATTGTTGATTGCTTGAGTTTATGCTTGTGATTGCTTATTCCAAAGGATGGGAACTACTTGGATCATCAATTTGATCTCAAGAGAGGAACTCCTTTTGTGGTTTTGTTTCTTATCCCTTACCTCTTGTATGCTTAGGACTTTAGCCATTCTTCTTCTTCTCTCCACTCTAACCCAAGCCAAAACTTTTGTGCAAACATTTGACCTTTGTTTTCAATATTAGAAACCTAAGCCTTATGCTTTTGATTTTCAAACTTTCTTTTCATAACACTTATTTTGAATTGAATCTTTAATCCACTTTAACCATATTTTGTAAATACTTTTCATTGGTAAATATAACCCATCCAAATACTTTTGTGGTTTCAATGGCCACTTTCTTAAGCAAATTTTTTCATAACCTTTAGCTATTAGGTTTGAGTTATCCTTAAGGTAGATGTAATGCTCACCTTTATCCTTAGTGATGGACAATGAGTCTTCCATGCTTATTATAGGGTTAACCCCTAACTAGCATGTTGAAGCTATCCTCACATGGTGGATTTATGGTTTTAGGTTGAGTTTTATCCCTTGGATAACAAAAGACCTTAAGGCTTTTGGACCAATCAATCCACTCACTCATTTTGAGATTTTTACCCCGAACTACGAGGTTTTGATCCTAATCTTTTAAGATGGTACGTAGGCAATGGGTTCATCCATTCAAACACAAAATGTAAATAAACTTGTATATTCTCTTCTCATCTTTTCAATCATGTTTGCACAAACAAATTTTCACAAAATACCAACCTTACAACAAATGTGAGAAGGGCTCCCTAGGAGTACCTAGGATGTTTTGGGTGCTTAAAACCTTCCTATTGCATAACCAACCCCCTTACCAAGATCTCTGACATTTTTACTAGTTTTTGATTTGATAAAACTTTTAGGTTTTTGTTCGCTTTCTAACCATTCCTTTGGATAAATAGAAGTGCGGTGGCGACTCGACTTGTATGGTTTACCTTAGATTTAGTCAATATCTCTAATGGTAACGAATACCCCGCTACAGGTTTGGCTGGTTAGTATAGAAGATTTATCAAAGGCTTTTTGAAGTTAGTGTTGCCTTTGACTCAGTTAAATTGAAAGGGTTAAGCTTAAGTATTGAACGTCCAATGCGAGAAGAGTTTTCAAGAGCTGAAGAGGAGGTTAACAACGACACTAATTTTGATCTTAGCAGATGCAAATGAATATTTTGCTGTGTATTGTGATTCATCCAAGATGGGTTTATGTGGTGCGCTTATGTAGAATGTAGATGTTGTAGTGTATGCTTCGAGATAACTCAAAACTCACGAGAGGAATTATCTTACCCATGACTTAGAGTTAGCAGCAGTAGTTTTCGTGTTGAAAGTGTGGATGCATTATTTGTATGGTTCGGGGTTTGAAGTGTTCATCGACCATAAGAGGTTTGAATATGAGTTAAAGAAGGTGGTTGAAATTCTTGAAGGACTTCAATTTTGAGTTGAGTTACCATCTCGGTAATGCTAATGTGGTAGCAAATGTGTTAAGCAATAAGTTCTTGCATAAGTCGGCATTGATGGTTAGAGAATTTGATTTGATCAAGTAGTTTCCAGATCTTAGCTTGGTGTGTGAGATAACTCATGTTAGTGTGAAATTGGGAATGCTAAAGTTGACTAATAGATTTCTTGATGAAGTTAGAGAAAGTCAAAAGCAAGATTTTGAGTTGGTTAATTGTTTGGTATTAGTTAACTAAGGTAAAGAAGTGGACTTTAGAATGGATGCGAATGAAATGTTGAAGTATCAGGATAAAGTTTGTATGTCTGGTGTGCGAGAACTTAAGAAGATTATTTGGGAAGAGAGCCACCGAAGTAGTTTGAGTATTCATATCGGAGCGACTAAGATGTCCCAAGATCTTAAGAAAATATTTTGGTGGTCAGGTATGAAGAAGGATGTTCCAGAGTTTGTTTACGCTTGTTTGACTTGTCAGAACTCAAAGATTGAGCATCAGAAGCTGTCTGGACTGATGCAACTGTTGAGTATTCCTGCATGAAAGTGGGATAATATCTCTAGGGATTTTTTGACAGGTTTGCCAAAAACTGTTGTGGGAAGAAATGCAATTTGAGTTGTATTGGATAGACTGACTAAATCAGCTCATTTTATTCCGATAAAGATCTATTTCTTATTGCAGAAATTAGCAGAGATCTACATTGACGTGATTGTGAATTTGCATGGTATTATGTCAAGTATTATTTTTGATTGAGATCTGAGGTTCACGTCAAGGTTTCGGAAGAGTTTGCAGGAAGCCTTGGGAACCAAGTTGAGGTTGAATTATGCATACCATCGCAGACGGACGGTCATACTGAGAGGATTATTCAATCTTTGGAAGATTTGTTGAGAGCTTGTGTCTTATAGCTAGAAGGTGTTTGGGATAGTTACTTGTCGTTGATTGAATTTACTTATAATAACAATTACTATTCTACTATTGGAATGACAATCTTTGAGGCTTTGTATGGTAGGAGGTGTAGGACACATTTGTGTTGGTATGAATCAGGTGAAAGTCTTGTGATTGAGTCAGAGTTTATTCAGCAGACTACTGAGAAGCTTAAGATGATTCAACAGAAGACGAAGGCATTAGGAGAAGACATAAGATTTATCATGATAAGTGGAGGAAATATATTGAGTTTCAAGAGGGCAACCATGTATTTTTTTAGAGTCACTCAAGTGACTGGTGTTTGTCGTGCGCTAAAGTCTCAGAAGCTTACTCCTTATTTCATTGCTCCTTATCAAATTCTCCAGAGAGTTGGAGGTGTTACTTGTTGAGTTTCCTTACCACTATCTCTTTCGAACCTTCATGATGTATTTCATGTGTCTCAACTTCAGAAGTATATTCCATATCCGTCTCATGTGATTCAAGTGAATGATGTGCAAATGAGAGATAACTTGACTGTTGAGGCATCACCCTTGGAGATTGTGGATCGAGAAGTGAAGCACTTGAGAGGTAAATAGATTTCTCTGGTGAAGGTAGTATGGGGAGGACCTGCTGGAGGGAGTGTGATATGTGAGTTGGAGATCTGGATGAGAGTCTTATCCGGAGCTGTTTGTGTAAGGTAATTTTCGAGGGAGAAAATCCTTTTAAGTGAGAGAGAGTTGTAATACCCCAATTTTAGTTATTTAATTTTAATTGAATTTATATTAATTAATTTTATTTATTTGAGTGATATATGTGTTTTATTTGAGTTAATGGTAATTTATTTAATTTAATTAATATTAGAGATATTTTAGAGTTGGGAGAAATTATATTTTTTATTTAAATTAAGGAGTGATGGGGTGAATTGAGTAAGAGTGGATAGTGTGGTGTGAGTTGTAGAAATAATTAACTAGAATATTATTTATTTAAATTAAATAATAGAATTGTCAATTTTAGAAAATTTGAGTAATCTGTCAGATTCAGAGTTGTTTTGATAAGTCTAAAGTTTGCTTGTGAGTAATTATTTTCTTACACTGTTGATGAGCTGACATGAATAATAATTTTGTTCTATTGATGAGTATGTTTGAATATTATATGATTATATAATTGAGATATAATTGTATAATATATTTTGATTTGAGTAGTTCAGAGAGAAACTATAGAGTTGACCTTACATTGGCAAAATTGTGGGTTCAGAGAGAAACCTTGTTGAGTACGAGATGTGAATGTTATTTATTTGATTATGAGTTTGAATGTTGAGTAGGTATTTTTTAAAGTTGTTGTTGAGTCTCATGCATTCATGTATATCGAAAATATGAATGACTTCGGTTTGATGAGGTCACAGTTCAAATAGGAACTGATCAGTGCATTTTGATGCACATTCTTCTACTATTATACTTATGCAACTCTATAGTTTATTTTATTATTTTTAATATTTTAGTATGTTTTTATATTCAAGTTTATTTATGCCTCTATTTTATTTCCGTACTTTATTTTCCTTATAGACTATTATTTGATACCTTGTCACTATACAGATCATAACTTGAGCTACAAGAATCAGATTGACGCATTTAAATATGCATTGGAAAGCTACGAGAAAGAGATACAAATTTTGTGTTGGCGTCAAATGATGATTCAGAGTGAAGGAGGATTGAATAATTCCTTGAAGTTCTAGACTTAATTAAAATAGTTAGTTTGAGCCAGTTTTTGTAATTTTCGGATCGGATTCTATAAGGGTCTAAATTTTCTTTTTGTTATATTAGGATTGACGCTGCTATAGTAGATCTACTCTGAATTTTGACGATACAATATTGATTAGACGATTTCAGGGAGAACTAAAGTTCACAAGGTTGATCTGTTATAATCGGTGTCCGCTAATACTTTAAAGTTTCTTAATTTTCAATCAAATATCTTTTTCCTTTCAATATTTTGTTCTATGTCTTGTATGCTTTATTTAAGTTCTATAGAATATGTGTTGATTAATTTCAATTGACATATGTTCCATAGTCGTGTTTATTTAATTCACATGTGCTTAACTCGTTTGCTTAATTCGAAATTCGTTTGCTTAATTAAAAAATTAGGAACACATATCATCTATTAGTATCAATGCCCTTGTTATTGTTACTGTAATCGAAAAGGGATTAGAATCCGCTTAGGGCATGAAAATGATATTAACCAATGATAAGTTATAAAATCAAATTAGTAGATCAGCTTATTTTATAATCACTTTTTATAATCATTTTTCATAATCACTTATTCTAAAACGAATCAAAACCCCCTATTTTGTTTTCTTATTTGGTTTATTTGTCAATAGTCCTTTCGGTACAATACTCGAGTGTCGTTTCCCTAGACTACCGTTCTTAATTACTCGTTTTTGACCCGTGTGCAACAGCGGATCAGAACCAATGACGGTCTTAAGTCCAGAGAGGAACCAGAGACATGGATAATTCAGTAGCATAACTCTGACATCCAAACCTTGGTACCACATGCATATTGGAGGAGAATATCATAACATATCATTTGCATTGTAATTGATTGTGGGTGTGAATTAATATATGTGTTAATGTTATTTTTATTTGAAATTATCCTTTCTGTTTAATACACCGATAATATTTGTAAATTTATTCTCACCCCCTTTTTGGTTGTTGTGTTGTTCGTTATGTTGATATTGCAGATACTCAGATAGAAGAGCACTAGTTGTTGCTTGCTCGAAGGATTGACGTAGATGTCAACTTCTTTATGTTTATTATTTTGAGTTTAGTTTTATGCATTGTCGCTTTGATAGTGTAACATCGGGAAAAGTTTCATTATTTGCTATTTTCTGAGATTTATGGATTTCTTTAATTATGTTGAGTTTTTTTTTTCAGTTGAGATAAAATGACTTGAATTTCCGTTGCGTTGTTATAATTTCTTTTTCTTGAGAAACATGTTTATTTGAGGGAGATGTGTGACACATTTGCTTTAAAAATATGAAAATTATATAGTATTCTCATAGCGGGTCAATCAAGTATAAATATTACTCTTAATATTCATACCTATGTTAAGACTTGATAACTCCTTATCCATGATCCATGAGATGTGATCATCAGTCTATATACATAATAGTCTTAATGCTTTAATGTTATCCCACTTCACAATAACGCTCGACTACAGATACTTTAAGAATAGTGTCCTTATGTTTAATGTGATCTCATGATTAAGTCACACTTGATACATTAAACGAACTAGCTATTCTAGGGACTTTATTAAACAAACATAATAAAGAAAAAGCCTTTTATTATTAATAAATAATTCGATACAAGTACCAAAAGTATTGGCCTCTAGGGCTTACACCAACAATTTTGGTGTATTCTAAATCAGATGAAGAGCATGCATGACATTTGCGAGTTGTGTTACATGTTTTGCGGGATAAAAAGTTGTATGCCAAGTTATCCAAGTGTGAGTTTTGGTTGCATAGAGTGATTTTTCTTGGCCACGTGATCTCCAGTGGTGGTATAGTAGTTGATTCGTTCAAGGTAGACGCAATCCTACAGTGGGAGGCTTCTTAGTCAATTACACAGATCAAAAGTTTTATGGGTTTGGCTGGTTACTATAGAAGATTTATTAAAGGCTTTTTGAAGTTAGCGTTGCCTTTGACTCAGTTGACTCAAAAGGGTTAAGCTTAAGTGTGAAATGTCCAATGCAATAAGAGTTTTCAAGAGTTGAAGAGAAGGTTAACAACGACACCAGCTTTGATCTTATCGGATGCAAAGGAATATTTTGTTATGTATTGTGATGCGTCCAAGATGGGTTTAGGTGGTGTGCTTATGAAGAATATAAATATTGTAGTGTATGCTTCGAGACAACTCAAAATTCATGAGACGAATTATCTTACCCATGACTTAGAGCTAGCAGCAGTAGTTTTCATCCTGAAAGTGTGGATGCATTATCTGTATGGTTCGAGGTTTGAAGTGTTCATCGACCATAAGAGGTTTGAATATGAGGCAGAGAAGGTGGTTGGAATTCTTGAAGGACTACAATTTTGAGTTGAGTTACCTTCCTGGTAATGCTAATGTGGTAGCAGATATGTTGAGCAAGAAGTTCTTGCATATGTCGGTAGTGATGGTTAGAGAATTTGATTTGATCAAGCAGTTTCCAGATCTTAGCTTGGTGTGTGAGATAACTCCTGTTAGCGTGAAATTGGGAATGCTGAAGTTGACTAATAGTTTTCTTGATGAAATTAGAGAAAGTCATAAGCGGGATTTTGAGTTGGTTAGTTGTTTGGTATTAGTTAACTAAGGTAAAGAAGTGGACTTTAGAGTGAATGCGAATGAGATGTTGAAGTATCAGGACAAAGTTTATATGCTTGATGTGTCAGAACTTAAGAAGCTGATTTTGGAAGAGAGCCACCGATGTAGTTTGAGTATTCATATCGGAGCCACTAAGATGTCATAAGATCTTAAGAAAATATTTTGGTGGATGGGTATAAAGAAGGATGTTCCAGAGTTTGTTCACGCTTATTTGACTTGTCAGAACTCAAAGATTGGGCATCAGAAGCTGTCTGGACTGATGCAATCGTTGAGTATTTCTGAATGAAAGTGGGATAATATCTATAGGATTTTTTGACAGGTTTGCCAAAGATTGTTATGGGAAGCAATGAAATTTGAGTTGTATTGGATAGACTGACTAAGTCAGCTCATTTTGTTCCCATAAAGATTTGTTTCTTGTTGCAGAAATTAGTAGAGATTTACATTGACGTGATTGTGAAGTTGCATGGTATTTTGTCAAGTATTGTTTCTGATTGAGATATGAGGTTCACATCAAGGTTTCGGGAGAGTTTGCAGGAAGCCTTGGGAACCAAGTTGAGGTTGAGTTATGCATACCATCGCAGATGAACAGTCATACTGAGAGTACTATTCATTCTTTGGAAGATTTGTTGAGAGCTTGTGTCTTATAGCTAGAAGGTGTTTGGGACAGTTACTTGTTGTTGATTGAATTTACTTATAATAACAATTACCATTATAGTATTGGAATAACACCCCTTTGAGGCTTTGTATGATAGGATGTGTAGGACACATTTGTATTGGTATGAATCAGGTGAAAGTCTTGTGATTGAGCTATAGTTTGTTCAGCAGACTACTAGGAAGGATAAGATGATTCAAGAGAAGATAAAGGCATCAAGAGCAAACATAAGAGTTGTCATGATAAGTGAGGAAAGCTCTTGAGTTTTAAGAGGGAGACCATATGTTTTTTAGAGTCACTCTGGTGACTGGTGTTTATCGTGTGCTGAAGTCTCAGAAGCTTACTCCTTGTTCCATTGGTCCTTATCAAATTCTCCAGAGAGTTGGAGGTGTTTCTTATCGAGTTACCTTACCACCATAACTTTCGAACCTTCATGATGTATTTCATGTGTCTCAACTTCGGAAGTATATTCCATATCTGTCTCATGTGATCTAAGTGGATGATGTGCAAGTGAGAGATAACTTGACTGTTGAGGCATCACCCTTGAAGATTGTGGATCGAGAAGTGAAGCACTTGAGAGGTAAAAAGATTGCTCTGGTGAGGGTAGTATGGGGAGGATCTGCTGGAGGGAGTGTGATATGTGATTTGTAGATCCGGATGAGAGTCTTATCCGGAGTTGTTTGCGTAAGGTAGTTTTCGAGGGAGAAAATCCTTTTAAGTGGGAGAGAGTTATAATACCCAATTTTAGTTATTTATTTTTAATTGAATTTATATTAATTAATTTTATTTATTTGAGTGATATATGTGTTTTATTTGAATTATTGGTAATTTATTTAATTTAACTAATATTAGAGATATTTTAGAGTTGGGAGAAAATAGAATTTTTATTTTAATTAAGGAGTGAGGGGGTTGAATTGAGTAAGAGTTTGGGGTGTGGTGTGAGTTGTAGAAATAATTAATTAGAGTATTATTTATTTAAATTAAATAATAGGATTTGCAATTTTAGAAAGTTTGAGTAATCTGACAGGTTCAGAGTTGTTTTGATAAGTCTAAAGTCTGCTTGTGAGTAATTGTTTTCTTACCCTGTTGATGGACTGACATGAGTAATAATTTTGCTCTATTGATGAGTATGTTTGAATATTATATGATTATATAATTGAGATATAATTGTATAATATATTTTGATTTGAGTAGTTCAGAGAGAAACTATAGAGTTGGCCTTACATTGGCAAAATTGTGGATTCGTAGAGGAACCTTGTTGAGTACGAGATGTGAATGTTATTTATTTGATTACGAGTTTGACTGTTGAGTAGGTATTTTTGAAAGTTGTTGTTGAGTCTCATGCATTCATGCATATCAGAGATACGTATGACTTCGGTCTGACGAGGTCATAGTTCAAATAGGAATTGATCAATGCATTTTTATGCATATTCTTCTACTATTATACTTAGGCAACTCTATAGTTTATTTTATTATTTTTACTATTTTAGTGTGTTTTTATATTCAAGTTTATTTTCGCCTTTATTTTATTTTCGTACTTTATTTTTAGCATAAACTAGTATTTGATACCTTGTCACTATACAGATCATAACTTGAGCTACAAGAATTGGATTAACGCGTTCAAATATACTAGTTTATGAACTGTATGGAACTTTAGAGTTATGATCATAAATTACAAAAGTTGGCTAAAACTATCAGACATGGATTATAGTCTATAAATTACTATCAGACCTCGCAACTTCAGAGTTTTAGCCAACTAGTAATTTATATTCTATAATCCATGTCTATAAACATACAACTATCAGACCTCGGAAGCTTGACCGAAGTTCTATATTAAGACACTTTCAAGAGGCTTCAATTGGATCTAGACTATTTATAACAATTCAGAGGCTCCCAAGTTGGCTTATAAGGTGAGTATGTCTAAGTCAAGGGTTACATTTGAAATAGGGTCCAAGAGAGTAGAACTTAATACCGCTAACTTGCTTGACAAATGCAGAATATGAACTTGAAGGAAGACGTGCAACCCCTAACAAACTAAGGCAAAATGTAAAATGAAACAACAAGGAGGAAAAATTTGTGAATCCTGCATTTAATGGATGTGATTTACCCCTAGGCTAAGTAGAGTCATCATCACACACCCATTAGGCTCCTAGACATCACAATAGAGACATGCCATTAACAACCCCTTATTGTAGGCATGTAAATAGATCAACAACGAAAATCGTTGGGGCCTTCCCAAGAGTTTCACCATTACATATCATTAAATGTGTAACTTATCCAAAAATCCAACTATCACTCATATCTGAGTCGCAACCTCAATAATGTGGAACATCATGCCTCAGAAAATAAGACTTGTCGCTTTGAACAAACAAATCCACGTAAATCACATTTTCTTTCCAGGCCTTGTGTTTGAGGGATTCTGAATTGATATGTTTTTCCCAAATCACAAAGCCCTTCAAGGCCTCTAGCTTGAGTGATTGTGAATTGAGATGTATTGCCTTAATGACATTGCCCTCAAGGTCTCATGCTTGAGGGATTGTAAATTGATATGTCTTGTCTAAATCATAGCACCCTTCAAGGCCTTTAGCTTGAGTGATTGTGAATTGAGATGTATTTCCTTAGTGACACTGCCCTCAAGGTCTTGTGCTTGAGGGATTGGACATCTCTCTCTCTCTCTCTCTCTCTCTCTCTCTCTCTCTCTCTCTCTCTCTCTCTCTCTCCTCTCTCTCTCTCTCTCTCTCTCTCTCTCTCTCTCTCTCTCTCTCTCTCTCTCTCTCTCTCTCTCTCTCTCTCTCTCTCTCTCTCTCTCTCTCTCTCTCTCTCTCTCTCTCTCTCTCTCTCTCTCTCTCTCTCTCTCTCTCTCTCTCTCTCTCTCTCTCTCTCTCTCTCTCTCTCTCTCTCTCTCTCTCTCTCTCTCTCTCTCTCTCTCTCTCTCTCTGATTAAATAGACTATCAAACACATTAAAGTACCTGCATTATTTTGTATTGTTTTATATTGTCGTTATTATTTTACAATTTGTATTATTTTATACGATCTAATATTATTCGAAAATGATATTCTTACACCCATATTATACACGCATATCGTATTTTACTATTCATCAATACGGTAAATAGTGAAATATTATAATATATATTTTTTTAATTAGTTTGTTTTTTAAATTAAAAGATATTAATATAAAATTGTGTAATTAACCAACTTCATTACTTTATTAACCGTTTTTTTGCATTTTGTTAACTAACTTTGTTTATTACTAAAAATTATTTTTAATATCTGAATGTTTATTAAGCAACTTTATAACTTTGTTAATCAATTTTTTAATTTTTATTAGTCAACTTTATTTTTCTATTAAAAAAGTTATTTTCAATAGAGATTAATTACTATGCACTGTCAGTATAAAAAAATTTACATTGTCGATTCATCACCATCACGCGTCTGTATTACTTTATAGATTTTTAAAATAAAAGTCAAATTTGTTTCAATATCCAACGATCATGATTAACTGCCGGTGTAAAATTCTTCACACTGTCAGTGTACTTCAATTAAATCTTTTTTAATGTCTAAGCGTTTATTAATCAATTTCATCACTTTATCAACCAATTTTTTATATTTTATTAACCAATTTTATTTTACTACTTAAAATTACTATTTACGAATGTTTTTCACATATATTATTCATCAAAATATATATTTTTATTTAAAAAAAATACTATTCATCATATAAATATAAATACAGTAAAATATTATTATGTCAAATACTTATTATTTTATAAATCAAACACACACTCAGTTTTTTAGATATCTAAAGACAAAAGCCTTGTCTCATATCTAAACACAAAAGCCTCGTTGCGCATCTCATCGCAGGCAGGACCCATTATTGTACTCATCTCAAGACAAGATCCAAGTACAAGATTATCAGTTTTCTTTTCAATGGTAGCCTATTTAGTCACATCTACCCCATAGACATTCATCTCAAACCTAACCCTAGACATTTGGAGTGATGATTCCACGCGATTTCACATTGTTAATAATGTTGTTGATAGTTAATTTTAGATTGAAAAATTTCAAATTTAAAAAATAAAAAATGCATGTAATCAATTTCATAATATACACTGTACCATATCAAATGGTGGTCCATACTAAATTTATTCATGTTGAGACATGATGTCACATGCTGCATATGACACCACTTTCAATATCAATCAAAGTATATTTTGGAAAGTTCTGTCAAAAAAAATACTCTTAGATGTGAACTCCATCTTCGTTTTTATTTATACATGTGCAATAATACAAAAGTAAATGGATGTAACGTGACATGTGAAAAACATTGCCCCAATAATCATTTCATTCCAACCATTGCATTCTTTACTAACATTTCTTACTATGAAGATAAACTAAGAAATGTGGTCAACAATACCTTACAATCACATGTCTGTTTAACTGTTTAACTGTGAACAAGACAAACTACTTAGCATTATAGAATAAACAAACATTTTCTAACTAAATTGAAACAAATTCCTATGATTACAACATGATCTATATCAGAAGATCATGCTTCCTACCAATATGGAAGTGAGGGGAACTGTGAGATTGTCATCAAGATCTGTGCTGATAGGAAGGGATTCCACAATTGCCGTGATAACAGACACAACTAAGAAACCTATAACCTTGTTCCAGCTTCCCTCCATGTATCCAAATGATGAAAAATACCACATATACCTGACAAACCAATGACTGTTAATAAGGAAATAGATTTCGGGTATGTTTGGTTTTACTTTTATTCAGTGTTGTTAATGTTGGATAGCAGAAGGACAAAAATTTGCGGCCTAACACCGCCAATGGCGGGCATCCCTCCACGCCATGGCCTGGCCATGACTGCCATTTAGCAACACTGCTTTTGAATAAGGTGAAACTGATTATAGAAGCATAAAGTTGATTTTGCTTCCAAACTTGATTCTAATATAAAATTTGGAGCTTTTGTCTATAAAATTGATTTTCACTCACAAATTTATAGTTTCACTCACTTTTAAGTGAATGTGTTCAAACACAAATCACTTATAATCAAAATCAATTTTCACCAATGCAGAACCACAAATATTTACCCAATAGAAGCCAAGAATCCAGCAGATGCCATCGCAATTGAACCGGCGTAGGATTTGTTTTGGTTGTAAGGTATCTTTTTACTACCAAATCTCCTTCCAACGACGTCGGCCATACCTGAAATAGTAAATTAACAACAACGATAAAATCATGTCTGTCTAGGGAGTCACAAGATAAGGCTTTTGCACTCAACTGTTCATGTATTTTCATCCAACAGATAAAGATTTTGGAATATTTAACTTATGCCATGGCTTAAAAATGTGTAAAACATTGCCTAATTGCAGTACATACTACATAAGACTAATAGTAATTTGTGTGAGAAGCATTATTACCATCTCCTGCACACAGATTACATATTGCGGCAATGGAAACCGGCGAAGTTCTCCAGTATATTATGCACGCGAAAGTAATAGCTGCAGCATAATACAGTGGTCCTCTACGAAGTTCCCTGGTGCAGGGGAAAATGTGAGACCAAGTGAAGAATTAATGCCAAGACATGTAATCAATTATCAGTCGGTAGCAAGAATTAATACTATTATAGTTCCATCACATGTTCAAATATTCTCACTGGCATTAACGTATTCAATTTCGCAACCTATAATCTCCAAATCTGCTCATTGATTTCACAGTGGCCTCATCTTTCCATACTCCAAATCCAATAGCAAGCATCCGAAGTATATTGACTCCTGGGATAAAAGCCGCAAAGTAAGGTCCCCATTCACCAGTACTGCAATAATACAAGCAAGGGTCATTCAAAAAACGACAGTGTAACAGAACTTTGAAAGGTTTGTAAGTTCATAAACTATACAATTACCCGAATAGTGGCCAACAGAGCATGAATACCAGCCCAATGGATATGTGCACAAGTTTCCTATTCAATTTCTAAACACAAAAAAAGCTAATGAGCTTTCTGCATATGTGAACAAGATATACATTTAGAAAAACAGAAAATCGGTAACTAAATAATTGTAACATACAAAAACAATGCACTAAGTACCTGTTTGGATGGGCTAATTTGAGCTTATCTGCTACCAAAAGTTTTGTGACACTGTTTGGGACACTTAATCAAAACAGCTTATGACATTTTCCATAAATGTTTCTGAACTTATTTTTAAAAAATCTTCTTTAGATATCTATTGAAAACAACTTATAACTTATATAAAAACAATTTAAATTTATTTTATCTTTTGTTATAAAAATAGCTTATGCGAGCGCTTATTTTGATAAGCACTTGTGCTATAAGCTGCAAATAAGTTGTTTATCTAAACAGACCATGTTAAGATGAGCATCTAGCTTATGAAAGCTTCTCATGAGATACAGTTATTTGGTAGCTAAATAACAAAAGTTTATAGGTGTTTGTGGAAAGAAATCAGATAAAAGAGATTATGAAAAGGTACTATTTAGAAGACTAAACTTTACTTTTCCTATAAGTGCTTAATGAAAAGTGTATCTAAACCAAGAGTAAAATCACAATGAACAATAGCCAAACCAATGAAAAACTAAGAAGCACTGTCTAAAAACTATGTAGCACAAATTGATTCCACCAAACTCACCCTCAAAAACATAACCTAAACAACAAATTCAAATCATCAATTCCAACGAACCTCAAGTAAAGAAAATCCAACATTATCAAGATTTTCCTCCAACTTATAACCCCATAAAAAAAACACAATCTTTCACGACTCACCTCCAAGTTCAAGCTAAATCAAAACAAGCCCTCTTTACAAAATCGAAGTGTTAAGACCAAAACTCACCTGATCAAAAAGTCCACTTTTTGCAGTTTCTTCCCACAATCTAAGAAAGGAGGTAGCAACAACAGCGGAGATACCTGCTGCAAGGGAATCAGAGACAATAGGGTCAGGGTGGAGCATGGTGGCAGACGGAAGTTTCCGGCGAGACGGAGAGCGTAATGGAGCGGAAGAAATCAAAGAAGTGAGAGGGGAAATGGGTTTGAGTTTGAGTTTGAGTTTGGGGAGAAGAAAAGGAGAAGAATGGGAAATGGGTGTGAAGTGTGTGAGGTGAAGAGGGAGAGAAGAAAGACGGGTAGTTGGGTGAAGTGTGATAGTGTTGATCATGTTTGAATTGTGAAGATTTTGCAGACAAGATAACTAACCCATTTCACTGCTAACTATTTTGTCAACCTTTCTTGATTGATTATTACAATGAAAAGAAAAGGTACTTTATTCTATTTCCTCCTAAGTCCAAATTATAAATAGTTTTTAAATTTTATTTTACAATGACAATGATTAGTATTTTTTAAAATATATTCATTTAAATTCTCTTAGTTTTTTTATTTAATTAATAAAAAACAGTACTATAAAATCTTACATAATTTTTCTTTTTCATACATAATTAATTTTTATTTTTATTTTTCGTGAAATGTCTAATAGTAAAGAATATCACGTCGGATCAATTTGATCGGTTTAATAAATCAAATAATTCAGAATCAAGAACCAAACACTTGGTCCATAATTTTTTTAAAGAAAATAAGTAATTTAATAGGTATGTTATTTTGACATTCAAAATTTACACAAAAAGTATTGTCCAAAAAGTTAATATGTTGGTCTTCAAATTAAAAAAAAAATTTGATTATGTGGTATGACAGGTTGGCAAGCTGAGTCAACATATATATTAAAAAAAATAGTATTTATTTTAATTATTTTAGGAGGTTAAAAATCCTCAAAAAAGGTTAATAATGTGTAAAAAATATCAAACACTTCAATGAATGAACAATGTATATATCAAACAAATATCTGCAATAATATTTCCTAAATTAGCTCATATCTGCAACAACAGCGTATAGATCAAGTCAATCTTTAATTTGGAAATTTGACAAATATAAAAGTGGCACCCGAACAACACAATTTCAGGTGGCACATATCTTCCAACAAGAGCTTTTATCCTAGAAAGCGAACAATTTTGTGTATCTTCTATTTCTTTAATAGATGTCAGTTCATAAACTCTCAAAGAGGATACAAATGTATTCCACAATGGTTCCAATACAACTACAACAAACAACACCAAACGAATAACAAAATAGAGTTAAAGACAAAGAGACAAACAAAATAATGTATTAAAAAAAAACAATATATGAAATAACCATGTCCTATAAATACCAGCATGTTGTGGCTTCAAACTTATTCCTTGCAATTAAGACGCCCAACAATCTATGCGGTGAAACAACTTCAAAAAATTCATCAAATAAAAACAAACAAAACATTGTATTCATATTCCCTTAAAAAATTAAACAAGACAAAATAAATTAAGTTACAAAATAATTTAATTTTATATATTTAATTTGAATTGATAATGATAGAGAAATTATCGGTGATACAAAGAGTGGATTTCCCCATGAGATTTGTAAATACTGCAATTGTAAACTACTTAGATAGGGAAATGTTGAAGGGTAATTTAGTATTTTACTATTTTTAGTATTTCACCTACATGCCATTATTATTTATGTATATATAGTATTGTAGTTGTCAATAGTTGTATCTAGTGAATATTGTAGTGCAGTGTGTGTGCGACCAATTTCTATGTGTAACCATTAGTGAAATTGTAGTGGAAGTTTATTAGAGTTTGTTGTTCTCTATCTCTTTTCTCTCTTTTCCTTCATCTTCATCTTTTTCACCTTGTGCACCGACAATTGGAATCTAGAGCGTCGATTCAGATCCACATAGAAACACGAGTGAACGGTGAGGCGTTGTGTGATTTATTTTGTTTCTTGAGTTCGTGTTGAACTTTTGGTCGAAATCGTAACAGAGTCACATTTCTTGATTCTGTGGGATTGAGAAACACTAATGTTTGGTGAGATCTGAGTGATTTGTACAAAGTTGAAGATGAATGGAAATGGTAATCTAAGTACTAAGCTTCCAGTGTTCGGTGGCAGGAACTAGAATCGTTGGATGATTCAGATGCGTGTGTTATTTGGCGCTCAAGATGTTCCTGATCTCGTCAATGACGGTTACGTTCAGGTTACACTTCTAGAAAATGCAACAGATGTGCAGAAAAATGCTCAGGGTGATCTGAGAAAGAAGGATCAGAAGGCGTTGTTCTACATCCATCATTGTGTGGAGGTGAACATGTTTGAGAAAATCATTGATTCGACGACTGCAAAGGTTGCATGGGACACACTGGTACGGTGCTACAACGACGATGCATCCGTGAAGAAGGTGAAACTCCAGTCTCTACGTAAGCAGTATGAGTGTGATATAGTGAACTGACTTTGTGTTTTTGCTTTGAAAAGCAATGTTGCGGATAGCAAGAGTCGCCACCGACTTTTCTTTTATCCAATAAGGAAAGGCGGAAAAGAACAGGAAAGACCTTGATTAGATTTTGAGTTCGGGAGGTACATTATACAAAGGGAAGGTGTTAGCACCCTTTGTATCCATGGTTATCCATGGGCTCTTAATTGCTTAACTCACTTATGTTTTCCTTGTTTGAGAAAGTGTTTGAGAAATGTGGTGTATTTAGAAAATATTTTGAAAGGAGAGTTAAACTTTATAATGATTCTTGTACTAATGTATACAAAGTGTTTATCTCGTTTGATTTTGAAAGATGTTTAGAAAAATATAACTCGGCGATGATTCTGGTGCGAATGTATATCAAGTGATGATTTTCTAAAAGATGTTTTGAAAAGTGTGAGGTGTAAAAAGTATTTTAAGCTGTGAACAAGCATTTAAGAGTTATACCTAACCTAGGTCTTTATAGGTATTTCCTATCCTTAGGAGGGTAAAACTGTCCTTACTATTGAGAAGTAAGTAGTCTTATCCTTTGGATGTAAAGGGACATCGTGGGGTCGTCGATTGGTCATTAAAGGCAACATTTGTAAGGATACCTTAGCATTCAAAGAGACGATCATCATTTAATCGTAGGCTACAACGAAGGGTTATCGAGGGACAAAGTCATATATTCGAAGGCAACGTTCGAGGGACAAGGTCATATATTCGAAGGCAACGTTCGAGGGACTATGATTTATCTTGTAGGGACATTGACCTTTTGATCGAAGGGACTATGACTTATCTGTTTATGGATGATGATGATTTAATCGAAAGGGTCTTTGCTAAGGGTATCCCCACATTCGCGGGACATGATCGTAATATCGTAAGGCAACAAAGAGAGGGTTACCCTAGAGGTGCAAGTGTGGAAATGATTGGATTCGGATATATTATCTTGAATTAATTTATCTAAGTTCAATTATTTATCTTTCCATGCAATCCTATTAGCATACATGTAGACAGTTATATTCACAGTATGGAAAAATTAAAGTGCGAAAAATAAGACTACGCTATTACATGGCTTCGGGATGGGGGTACATAATTTAAAAGGGGATATAAAATATCTAAATCTTAATTAACGAGTACAAAATTAAAATGGCATACAAACTAATAAAACCTAGTTAAACTAAAAAGAAATAAATAAATAAAAATCCTAATTAAATTTATTACATAGAAAGTTCATGACAAATGAAATAAATAAACTAAATTTAAGAATGAATTAAGAATATTTTTAGTCTATAATAATAGAAACTTTTTTTTTATGAATTTATGGAAAAACTTAGACTAAATTGATAGAAATTTTAAAAGAAAAGAGAAAAAAAATATAATTAGATTTTTATTATTCAAAATAGCCCATTTTAATTAATTAAGTGATATATGAAAATTTAATTAATAAACTAGATTAAATTATATCCTAGTTTAAATAACTAATATAATATATTAATTAGAAAATTAATTAGTGGGTTTTATTTTAATAATAGAAAAATAGTGGTGAATTAATTATAGTGGAAAGGGAGTAAACATAGTAAAAACACTGAAAAGCTAAAAAATAGGTCCTATGGGCTCAAACCCAGGACCTCTATGTTGCAGTGGGGGAGCTACCAACGAGCCATGTTGGTCCATTCGTTATTTATTCGCCTTCATTAAAATATATATTATTTCTACATGGATTTTTCCATTTTGACACAACACCACCATGCATGTTACAACTTTCTCTCTTACGGCAAGCTACTTTATTTTTTCTCATGTTGTTTCTTTCATGTGAATATAACAAACCTGTAACTTCATCTTATATCAAACCACACACATAAAATAAGATCATATGTAATCATCATGCAATAATAAAAATAACCATGCACAAATCAAGAAGCTTATATTATTTTACTCATGTATTAGTTCTCTTTACTGCAAGTGATAATGATAAAACAAACTTTACACATACATGTTAAAGACAACCAAGGATTTATATTATCACCATTATATCATCATCATCATTATTATGTAATAACAGCATGTGAAATAAACATAATCATGCTAGAAACAATACTCATATAATAATAATTAAATGGCAGATATAATTCTTTAATCATGCAAACAGAATTTCTCCAACATGTTATGACATATCAAGAACAGATGCATACTTGAATAAAACAATATCAACATCCACCAAACCATGAATGCATCATCTCAATATATATATTAAACCAATATTATTCATGCATGAATTAAGGAGTATTGCAAGGTAATCATGCTGGATGCAAATTCTCTAATGAACACTTACTGGGGATTTGATTCTTCTAGCTTGCTCACTGTATGTGTGTTGTTCTTATTCAGGCTATGAGTGCTTTATGGTTGCTTCTCTTTTCCCTGCCCGTGAACCTTCTTGCTTCTGCCTTGCCTTATGTATCTTCTTCTGCTGTATCTCTCCTCTTTTTCGTCTCCTTCCTCTCGCTGCAGCCATATGAAGTATTTATAATGGTGTGGATTAGGGTTTAACCTTGCTAAATATTTGGATCCCTTCCTATACTTTAGGATCTCACTATATAATTTAGGAGAGTTAGCTCTAACATTTTGCACAATTAAAATTTAAATTTTTGTTATTAAATTAGAGCCAAAATTATTCTTATAAAACAAAACCATCATATGACAAATAATACTATGATTATTTATATATTTTTGGTTTGGATTTGGTCTTAAATATCTATTATTATAAATAAATATTTATACAAATATTATTATAAATAATGAATAATTTAAATGACTTTTAACAAATAAAAATTAATTTAAATTTTAGTTACATAATTGAATTAAAATTTAAACCTATTTCTATTTTTACTTTCATCATTTAAAAAAATCAAAATTATTCTTACTTATATCAACCAAAATTATTTATAATTTATGGGCTTTTAAAAAATGTTACTCTTATAAATAAATTTTATTAAGTAAAAAACGTGAATTACTAAATAAATACTATTTATAAATAATGAATAAATGGAACATGAGTCACTAAATTATAAAAAATAGTTATTATAATTTAATGAGCTTTAACAAATAAAATTAATTTAAAATTTTAATTATACAATTAAAATTCAAATCTATTTTTATTTATCATTAAATTAAAACTATTTTATTTATATATATATATATATATATATATATATATATATATATATATATATATATATATATATATATATATATATATATATATATTATTTATATCATACAGATAACCAAAATCATTATTATTTTTTATATCTGTATCACATAATAAATAAATTAAAATTTATAATTTATATGAGAATGTATGCTAATGAATGAATGCAAATGTGAAATGAATGCCATGCATGAATCAATTTATCATAAAAATTAACAGGCAAATTTTGGGGTTTGACAATGAGTATCTCAGCATGAAGAACAATGAGAAAGTACCTGACTACATCTCCAAAGTGATTCTGATCACGAATGAGATGAAGTCGTGTGGAGAAACTCTCTCTGAAGAAAGTATCATTGGAAGCTACTTAGATCTCTTACTTCTCAGTTTGATTACATCGTTGTAGCAATTGAACATTCTAAGGATCTTAGAACCATGAGAATTGAAGAGCTGCAAAGCAGTCTAGAGGTATAAGAGTTGCGTTTGACTGAGAGAAACTCTGAAATAGAGGTAGAGCAGCAGGCTCTGAAAGCAACTTATGGTAAGAAATATCTGAAGTAGTCTTGGTCAGAATCCAAAAAGATATCTGATGGTGTTTATAAGTCATAAGTCTCAACTTCTGGAAGGAAAAAGAGTGCTCAAAAGGGGAAGGAAAAGTATGAGAAGAGAAAAGTTCAGTGCTACTGTTGTAAGAAGTCTGGCCACTTCGCTGATGATTGTTGGTCAAATAAGGAAATGAAATATAAAGAAGAAAACGTAGCTAGAAGAGTTTCTGATGATGAATCTGTTTTATTGATAGCTAGAATGACATGGGTATCCCTTATAAAATTTAACACACAAGGTGTTTGCTAAATTTAAGAAATTCAGAATCAAGGTTAAGAATAAGAATGGTTAGACTCTGAAGATTCTCAGAACTGATGGTGGAAGTGAGTATAACTCTATAGAGTTCAAGAAGTTCTGTGAGGAAAATGGAATTGAGCATGAGGTGACTGCTTCATACACCCCTCAATACAATGGTCTTATTGAAAGAAGAAACCGAACTTTGCTTGATATGACAAGGAGAATGCTAAAGGAGAAGAGGCTACCTCACACCTTGTGGGGAGAAGTTGTTGCCACTGCAACATATGTGCTTAACAGGTGTCCAACCAAGAAGCTGAAGGAAATTGTTCCTTTAGAGAAATGGGCTGAAGATAAGCAAAGTGTGAGCCATCTGAAGGTGTTTAGTTCTGTTTGTTACAAACATGTTCCAAATGCTAAGAGAAGGAAGTTGGATGACAAAAGCAGAGTTATGTTGCTTGTAGGGTACCACAACACAGGTGCTTATAAGGTTTATTGTCCTGTCATTAACAAGGTTGTATTTAATAGAGATGTCATTGTGAAGGAATTATAAGTGTGAGATTAGAGTAAATCTCAATCCAGCTCTGGTGTAGAGTTAACATATGAAGATACTTCAGAATCCGAATGTTCTGAAGATGAGTCAGAATCAGAAGATGATTCTGAAGGTGAGTCTGTCTCTGAAGGCGAGTCTGACTCTGAAGATGAATCTGATTCTGATGGTGATTCAGACTCTGCTGGAAATCTAGACTCTAGGAATATACCAGACTCTGAAGGTGGTCATGCCTCTAAAAATGGTACTTTTGGGGTCCTAGCATCTGCTATTGTTCTAGCGCCCGAAGATGATTCTGAACAAGTTCAGAGGCCACAGAGAATCAGAAACATCCTAAGGAGGTTTGCATAGTTTAACATGCTACAAGATACTGAAGTAGAATCTGAAGGAGAAGTCATTCAGTGTTCCATGTTAGTAGACTTTGAACCAATCAGTATTGAATAAGCGCTCAAGAAAAAAGTGTGGTTGAAGGCCATGAAAGAAGAACTTGAGGCTATAAAAAGAAACAAGACTTGGAAGTTGATTGAGCTTCCTAATGACAAGAAAGCCATCAGTGTTAAATAGGTTTTCAAGGAGAAACTGAATCCAGATGGATCAATTGGAAAACACAAAGCAAGGTTAGTAGCAAGAGGATTTCTACACAAACCTGGTTTAGATTTTGAAGTGTTTTCTCCTGTAGCGAGACATGAGACAATCAGACTGGTGATTGCGATAGCTGCTAACAGGAATTATCCTTCGATGCATTTAGATGTGAAATCTGCATTCTGAAAGGTCCATTGCAAGAAGAAGTATACGTGTCACAACCTTCTGGATTTGTAAAAAAGAATCAGGAAGTAATCGTGTACAAGTTACATAAATCATTGTATGGATTAAAACAAGCTCCTAGAGCTTGGAATCTGAAGATTGATTCATTTTTCAAGCTGCAAGGATTCAGAAAGTGTGAGATGAAGTATGGAGTTTATGTTCAACATACTTCTGAAGGCAATGTGATTATGATGTGTCTGTATGTTGATGACATATTGCTAACAGGGAGCTGTGAACATGAGATAGCTAAGTTCAATAAGGTGCTGATGAATGAGTTTGAGATAACTAGTCTAGAAAAGACGACATACTTCCCAGGGATGGAGTTTTTGTACTCTGAGAAGGGTATCATTTTGCATCAGCTGAAATATGAACTTGAGCTTCTGGAGAGATTCGAGTTGCTAAATTGTAAGGCTGATATCACACCGTCAGAAACAAATCACAAATTGGATTCTGATTCTGAAGGTGATGATGTAGATGCTACAACTTTCAAGCAGTTGGTTGGCTCTCTGAGGTATTTGTGTAATACCAGACATGACATTGTCTATGTAGTTAGAATGGTTAGTAAGTTCATGAGTAAACCGAAGTGGTCTCGTTACCAAGTTGTTTTCATGATTCTGAGGTATATTAAAGGGACTCAGAAGTATGGACTTTTGTTCCCTTCTGGAGAGAAGACTAATTCAGAGTTGATGTGTTACTCAAACTCTGATTTGTATGGAGACAGAGTTGACAGAAGAAGTACTTTTGGATATTTGTTTAAGTATATGGGAAGTCCTATTTCTTGGTGTTCCAAGAATCAACCAGTTGTTACTTTGTTAACCTGTGAAGCATAATATATTGCAGGTATTGTGGTTGCATGTCAAGCTATTTGGCTTCTGAATTTACTGCAGGATCTGAAGATCAAGATAAATAAGCCTATGAAGCTGATGATTAATAACAAGTCTACAATCAATCTTGCCAAGAACCTAGTGTTGCATGGGAGAAGCAAGCATATTGAGACTAAGTTTCATTTTATGAGAAGTCAGGTTCATAATGGAGTGCAAGAAGTTATGCACTATAGCACTCAGAAGCAGCTGACAGATGTTCTAATAAAAGCGATCAAGACTGGTCAATTTCTCCATTTGAGGGATGAAATTGGTGTTGTTAGTTTTTATTAGTTAAATCATGAATTAAGGGATTGTGTTGGAGGTTAATTCAGTATTTCAGTATTTCGCCTATTTAACATCATTATTTGTGTATATATAGTATTGTAGTTGTCAACAATTGTATCCACTGAACATTATAATGTAGTGTGTGTGCAACCAATTTCTGTGTGTAACTGTTAGTGGAATTGTAGCGGAAGTTTGTTAGAGTTTGTTATTCTCTATCTCTTATGTCTTTTCCTCCATCTTCATCTTTTTCACCTTGTGCACCAACACCAAATTCAACATTCTCTTCTTACTTTAACAAAAAATATATAAATAAAAATTCAATGCATGTGCCTCGATATGAGTTAATACAATAATGATAGGATGGTAAAGTACATGAAAAAGAGAAAGAATACGAAAAAGTTTGTGGATGAAAGAAAGAAAGAAAAAATAGACAATAAAAAATAAAAGAGCAGGAACAAATCATATATGCATCTAAACAGATAGGAAAGAAATAAAATTAGTGCTACCCGAAGCCACCGTTTATGCATCTAAATAGATCTGAAAGGAATGGAATTGATGCTACATTAAGCCATCTTTAGGAACACCATAGCCACTATAATACTTCTAAACAACCAAAATCTGCATATTAATATCACTAACTTTAGTTTCCCTTAAGGTATCCTTAAACCAATGCTTCACAAAATCTGCTACCACCCCTGACAAAGGAACAACATCAAGCAGAAATAACAGATCCAAATGCATCAAGTTGAAGACTATTTTGAAGATTATTCTGTTGGTTGGTATTTGTTTTTTGTTGATCTATCAGGTTAAGCACTCTCATAATTCATAGAAAGAGAAAGAAGGTGGCAGCTAGGATTTTAGAAATGGATTAGAGAAAGAGAGGAATTATATAAGAATATAATAGTAAAAAAAAGCCACATAGATAAAAATAAATCTAACTAGATTGTATGTAGGTAAGAATTAACGTTTTTTTTTTATAAAATTTAACGGAAATGACCAATTAAATTAACATAATCGCTTTTAAAGGACTATGATGTAACTTTTTTTAATTAAAGGACTAAATGGAAGCATTAAATTAAGTTAAGAGACTAAAAGATGAATTAAGTCTAAACATTGTTTTTTTTTTAATTTAAAAAAAAAAAAATTATAAAAAATTATTTTTAAATTTTTTAACACAAATATAAGATTTGTTATTAATCAATTTTATTATTGTATTAACAATGAAAATATATGTTATTAACCATTTATTTTATTTATAATTTATTAATTAATTAAATTAATTTATTAACTAATAAAATATATAATATTAAGTAAGTTTTAATATTAAATTATAAAATATAATAATCGATCTTTATACTCTACTATTAATCAATTTTATTTTTCTTTTTTTTATTTAAAATTTATCAAACAAATTATGAATTGTGATAACCAACTTTATATATGCCTACTATAGTACATAAAGTTGATTTCTCAATGTAAGATTTTATTTTTTTAATGTTACACACTCAATAACTAAAGACTTAAATAGTATTGTGGTCCTCTTTAAGTTATCGAGTTTTTTATTTTGTTTCCTATAAAAAAAAATTGTCTGAGTCCCTATATCTCATTTTTGTGTTAATTTTTGTCCCTAAGAGTAAAATTCGCAGGAAACCTACGGATTTTGACTTTAGGGACTAAAACCAACACAAAAAATGAGATATAGGGACTCAAACAAAAAAAAATTACACGGATCAAAATCAAAAACTCGCTAACTTACAGGGACCAACGTACTATTTTAGCCATAACTAAATTATAAACTACATTAACTAATTTATTATCCTCAATTAACTAACTTTATTTTCGCACTTCAAATGACTATTGTATATTATTTTAACCAAATTTTTATATATCACAGACAAATAACAATCATATGTCTTTACGATTAACAATAAAAAAATATTCAACCATCTTTAATTAACATAGCTAACCTTAAATCCTTCTTTGGAGTTAGGGCATGTTTCCCATCCAGAAATCTCGTCAAGGTGATTCAAGGCGACAATGAACCATATGTTCCATCTTTGTAAGAGATTCATCAATTGAATTGTTTGTGTTTGTTAGAAGAGCTGTTAAAATGGGCTAGCCCATATGAGTCGGGTCGTCCGATCCAAAAAATCATAAGATTTGGACTTTAAAATTGGAGTCTATATTTTTCAGTTTTTTTAGTCCAACCCTAAAAAGCCTCTGTATGTGCCGTGGGTAACACGTTAAACCCGCATAACTATAAATTTTTTAAAAATATATTAATACTTATCTTGTCTTACTCAAAAATAACAAATTGATTTTTCTCATCTCTCTAAATTTTGTCTCTATTCTATTCAATTTTTCTCTTTAAAATCTCATACATTAATCTAATTATTCGTAAGTGATTTTCGCGCAAACAATCTCTAACCTTCCTATCGAGGTTTACTTGCAAGATCTGCTACAAATTCATAGACTAATGTGTGTTAAGTATATGGTGTGTGTTTTGGTAAAGTGTTTAGATCAAGAAACGACAGGTAAAAAGGCTTGTAAGAAAAAGTGCAACAAAAATAAATGGATGAAAGTAAGATAAAGACGTAAATAAAAGCAAATAAAATGACTTGATAAGTTAAATGTTTGGAAAATAAATGTGGAAGCAAGTGTACATTTTTACAGGAAGTTAACTCTTTTCTCTTAGACGCTTGATACTTCAAGTGTTTTCCTTTTGCAATGTTACAAATGCCACCCTTAGAAATGAAAATCACATATACTTCAATAGTAATAAAAAATAACTGTTAGGTGGTTGTGGTCCATTCACGATGTACCACACGTCAGAGCCTGTAAACCCACGTCTTTAGCAACTTCCCCCACGTTCTACTTTAAATGATTTGTATTAATCATGACATGTTTCGCTTCGACTTCGACAAGATCACTCCCTTCGTCGACTTTATTTCGACCTGACTTATGTCCCTCTTGACCGTCGGACCACTTTGACTGCATTTCTCTTGCTTCTATTTTCTCCTTCGGCATGGTCGAAATTTGTTGGCTAACAATTTTACCCCCTAAAAGGCCAGTTTCGACCGAGAGACATTTCGATCGAGAAACTTGGCGTTTTGATTTTCCTAAATTTCGGCTGGATGTCTAATCGTTAATGATGATCTACAAAATGATGATTCCTTTCTGCACCATGATTTCCCATAAAAATGCCATCATTAGCAGCTACTTCCTAGGTCATGGGTTTTCAACTAACTCTACTAACTTTCCCACTACCACTGAGTTGGACAACGGTCATCAATCGACTGACCCTTGGTTTCCATTCTGTTTGCGTATAAATACCACTCTTTCACGTTCAGCATTTTTCTTTCTGCTTCTTCATCTGTGCATTTTTCCTGCAATTTTCCCAGAGCGATATTATTCTCCTCATTTTCTCTCCTTATTTCATTGCAATGGCTTCCTCTATTAATGCCAAGGATATAACTACCTTCAGCACCAGTAAAAACCCTATCACGTTCCAACTTACTGAAGCAGAAAGTTTGAAACCTATTCCCCAACCAACATCCACTGATAAGGATGTAGTGAAAATCTGACAATGCCAAATGCTTATTCCTTTTGTCGTTGCTGACAAACTCATTGCCTTCCATGGGTCGTATCCAGATACCAAAACACAACCAAAAAATGTTTAAACCCACTTTCCTGGCTTTACTCCTGCTCTTCCACCAACTTTTGAGAAGGATGGTATTATCGACGTGAAGTTCATGGACCCAAAGGCCAGAGTTTTCAGGTCGATGCCTACTCTTGGTAATAACGAGTATGTGGCTTGGCTCAAAAAAGTTCAACACAAACGCCAAGAATAATGGAAGATATCTGGTATTTTTGACGCCATTCAAATCTCAAGGAACGCCCATCGAATTAACCTATGTATGTTGCTTGCTTCGATGTACTCTTGGGAAGGTTCGACTAATACTTTCCAACCTCCCTGTGGTATGTTGACACCAACTTTTTTTAACGTGGAAGCCATTACTGGCCTCTCACCTTTGGGAGAAACTTTCGACCCTACTCTTCCGACAGAGAATACATTTGCTTTCAATCGTGCAAGTCTTCAGAATTATATTGAAGACCACTATCATCAAGATTCTGCTGAAGTATCTAACGAGGAGCACATTTCCTTTCTAACTCTTTGGCTCTCATATTATGTATTCTGTCATGGCTCTCTGTAAATAGCCAAGAGCTACATAAGCCTGGAAATCCAAATCCATGAGGGTCGACAGGTTTCTTTAGGTAAACTTTTTCTAGCCTACCTGTACCATTCTCTAGGGCTTGCGATGCTAAAATTGAAACTTCTCCATTCCACTTCAAAGGCTCTAAACCCGTCTGACCCCATGTGGTTGCTGCAACATTGGTTAAACGCCACCTTCAAGTACCAGTTGGGTTATCCCATGTCAGAGTGTATAATGTGTTTGAACCAGGCTCGACCTATCGAAGGCATAAGACTCGCCTTAATGACATGTCAGGAGACTCCCAACAGACACCTCTTCATGAAGTATCTTAGAATGTTCATCGAAGTCAACTATTTTGTTCTAGGTATGGCCCCCTTTGTGGATCAAAGTTTTGGACCAAAATGGTTTAAACCCTTTCCCTGGTGATTCTCCCCAAGCTACAGTGTTGTCGAGTGCTGTGTGGAGGACATTTTTGACCCCTACGATATTGTCCTTGAGGATAGAGGCAGGGTCGAGGGGATATGGTTCCATGAGATACCAACCTAACTTGGTGGCTCGATAACTTGGCTTGAGCCAGATGTTACCAAAATATTTGGTATCTCATTCGACTAACATTGTATGGGTTGGTCGACAACTGAATTTTGAGGGTCACAAAGCTTGCCTCAAATTTCACAAGTCGACTCAGCGCATCGAATTACCAGTCTTCAAATTTCAACAATCCTTCTTGACAACCAAATACTTTGACGAGTGGTGGTCTGACTACCAACGTCAATGTTTTCCAGTGCACTTTTTCTCCAACACATGATCGACGCTTTCTCCACTCTCGCTGGCGAAACACCGGCTCCACAGCCGACTACCGACGCTTCCGACGAAACAATCCAAATTATCAATGTCGACGAGGCCCAAACAAATAAGGTAACCATTATTCCCCTGTTTCTCCTTTCTTTGAGAAGCAAAATAGCAACCTCTTTCTCTCTTTGTCTTTATTTTCTATGGTCGAAAGAGGGTTCCAGCTACTACGCCAACCCCAATCAAACCTTCAAAAAGACAAAAGGCGCCTTCAACTCTGAAACCACATGTACTTCATGTCTTAACGTTTCATGATGTTTTTAATTCAGCTACCCTCTTAAGTATCTTATGACTTAGATTCTTGAAGAGTTGCCTTCGGTCGAAAGTGAGGATTCTGATGGCAGCGCGCATTCCTATATTTTTCCTACATCGAAGGCGCCACCAACTACTCTGCCTACTCCATCCAGAAAGAAAAAGAATATTTAGTCCAAAAAACCTTCTTCAAGAATTGTTTCTGTAGCCGCAAAGACCGCAGTTCCTAATGATCTTACTGAAGTCTTTGCGCCCAAAGGTCAAACATAAACTACTCCAGCTTCCCCGTAACACACGACTCCCCAGGTATTTGACCCCCCATTGTTTCGTAAACTCGTGAATTATTCTCCGACATTGATCATAATTTCTTTATTGTAGGGAAACGAGGCTGATTCAACTCCCGATGAGCCCACAAGCAACGTGAGGATCAAAACCTAACCAACTGGGACTGCTAACCTCTTGAGTCCTCAGAGGCAAGATGAGTTCCGAAGCATGTCGCCTGAAGCTCATCAAAATCTCGATGTTCATCAACCTCAGGCCCCTTCGAACGCTGCTGGTGAAGGTACATATTTTAACACTCTCACTCTGGAGGAGGTTCTAGCTATGAAGCAACATAATCCGATAGGGACCCTAAGAAAGCTGCAGCAGCTTCTCCAAGTATCGACTGAGGTTTAACCTTCTTCCTCGAATGTCATACCTGCTCCAGAAATGGATGCTTCTGTCACTCTCAAACTTCAACAATTAAGAGATTATTTGTTTGAGCGTGAGATTCTAATTGTTTTCGAAGAGGAAGAACCTTATGGCTCGACATCCTCAAATTGCTTGACGGACTTGCTCTACACGAGCTTCCTGCTCCGGTTGCCAAGTACTTGATTGAATTTGAAGCTTTCTTCACACATCTGATCAAGGACCTCGCTCTTCGTCGGAATGTTGATTTTCAAATTAAGATAAAGATCAACGAGATAAGACGAGAGTGGGATTTTAGTGAAGTTTGTGAGAAAAAACTCAATAATTTTGAGGTCAAGAAGCAGGAACGCCTCAACAAACAATAAGCTTTCGATCAACAAATATCATATTATCAAGCTCAAATAGTTGGAATTACTAATAAGATTTCTAAGGTCGAGGCACAAAAGTCTTCTTTGGATACAACTGAACCTCTTCCGGCACAAGACGTCGTCGACCAGAAGATTCTTAAAGGGATTGCACATGGTGAAAAAGCCCTTGAAATCAAAGCAAGGGTTGGCTAATTGTTGGAGAAGAAAAGCCTCCTCGACATCAGAATTGGTCATGAGAAAACCTTTTTTGAAGATTTTAAGTCTAGGTTTCCTGCTTGATGTATTTCTTTATTGAGGAAATTGTAACGCCGATTGGCCATTTTGTATGCCATCTTGGCTTTTATAATTAATGATCAATTTTACTACATTTTAATTTGAATCTCTTGGAGTATAGGTTTATATTTGTTCAAATATTTCCCATTTACCCTTAAGACTCGTCGATCAATACCCAACTCCTGAATTTCGTAGGCATTGTTAGTAAACGTTTGGGTTACTTGAAACAATCCTTCCCACTTTGGTGACCATTTTCCTAAAGTTCAATCTCTTCGATCCATAGGTAAAATGACATTCCAAATGTAATTATTTATTGCAAAGGTTTTCATCTTAATCCTTTTATTGTATACTTTGGCCACACGCGCCTTTTATCGTATCAACATGTCTATTGCATCCAACCTTTCTTCGTCTAAATCAGTTAGTTCGTCAAACATCAATCTCCAATACTGTTCTGATGGGATGTCGTTTTTTCGTTGCACCCTAACTAATTGTAAACAAATTTCTGCGGGCAACACAACACCATGCCGAAATGTCAATCGGAAAGGCGTTGAATTCGTTGCCTCTTTTGGGGATGTTCGACACGCCCATAAAATTTGGGCGTAGTAAGGTGTGGAAGTAACCAACTTGAACCCTATTTCAGCAGCAAACTCTTGCATTTTTGACCCATAAAGATTGAGCCTTGATCTGTAGTAATGGTTTCAAGAATTCCACACCTATACACAATGTGTTTTTGAATGAATTCGATCACAACCTCTTGATCCACTTTTATCAAATGGATGGCTTCTATCCATTTGGTGAAGTAGTCTATTCTAACCAGGATAAACTTTTGTTGTTTCGACGAGGCTGGTTGAATCTCATCGATGACATCTAATGCCCGCCCTCGAAAGGGCCAAGGCTTGATAATTGCATGCAACTTACTGGATGGTACATGTTGGATGCTTGCGTGTTTCTGACATTCTTGACACCCTTTGGCGAAGTCAATAAAGTCTTTTAACACGCTTAGCCAGTAAACACCTTGTTGAAATGATAACCATTTCATTTTATGGCCAACTTGGTGCGCCCCACATATTCCACTGTGTACCTCAGGCATTGCCAAGTATGGTTTTGTATCTCCAAGACACTTGAGCAACACTCCTTCCGGAGTTTTCTTCAACAACTCATTTCCCAAGCGTACATAGCATAACGTTATATACTTGATTTTCTTGTCAGTGTTTCCGACTGGGTTTTCTAGGTACTCTATGATTGGTTTTCTCCAATCTGACTGTGACAAATTGTCAATGGCAAAAACTTCGTGTCTTTCAAAAATTTCAAGAAATTTATTGCTGAAGACATCTACCCCTCTGTTTTTGGGATTTCCGTTTTGGGTGACCGCGAGACGTTCAACACCATCTTTTCTTTTACCTTAATAAAATATTTGAGCTTTTCTTTTGATACCTTATACCTAGATGCAATTTGCGCTAATTCGTTGGCTTATTGATAGTTTAGTGTTGCTATCAAATATTCTAACAGGTGAAATTGATGAAATATTTGCTTTGAAACTAAATTAATATGAGTCACTCGTGCATTTTACAATGTGAATATTGTCCATTGTCGTCTTTTAATAAAATGAAAAAAAAAACACTTTACACTATATATATGTTTATTTATATTCAAGATATATTATATATTTAAAGTGAAAAATACATGTGCAAATAGATTAACTAATGTTTTTTTTAATTATGACAATTAGTAAGACTCAAATTCTATTTGTGTTTTTGAAAGTTTTTTTTGATGATAGATTGGTCAATATCGAAATATAATATTTGCTAGATGTTTGATTGGTTAGGCTTTATGTCTCTCATCGTTTTCTTCATTTTTTATTTATTAATTTATCTTTATTTAAAAAATTAAAAACAAAATTTTCATTAATAATATTTAATATTTTAAAGGTCAACTTTTGATAAAGCAAACAAATATTGATAAATTAGTCTTTAAAATTAATATTATTTATTGATTTGGGTTAGAAATGAGCATATATGGTAACAAATTAATTAGTCCATTTATTCCTATAAAATATAATTTAAATTATTATAAAATTAGATATAACAAAATCAAATGCAAAAACTAATTACATAATATTAAATAAAAAGTATTAAAATTAATAATTAAATTTAAAAATGTATATGATTTATCACAAGGGTAATTCTTTCATGGATACATTCTAGAAATTTTAAAATCTAATTTAGTTAGAATATATATAAAAAAATATGAATATGATTATTATTATTTATAAATTATATTAAAATATTATAACAAGACTAGTTTTGTTTACATAGGATATATAACATCATATATTTTTTGTCACTTATATAATTTTAAAAATATATTATATAAAACTACTTTATACTTATTCAATATTTTAAGTATTTTTTTAACTTATAAATTAAAAAATATAACATGTTAATTTAAAAAAAAATGTAATTGTTTATAAAGTTAATACTTTTATTTAAATATCATTAATTGTTTTTTATTAAGTTAATAAAGTAAAGGGAGGGATGCATTTGGGACAAATTTTTTTTTTCTTAAGAGTAACATACAACATCCAACACTCTCCTTTTATATATATATATATATATATATATATATATATATATATATATATATATATATATATATATATATATATATATATATATATATATATATATATATATATATGAGAACATAGTGCAAGATTAATTGTGTGAAACAGTGTTGGTGAGTATAATTTTCCTATATATTTTTATATATAAAAACTTCACTATGTCTGAATCAATATCTTTTTTATGCAGGAAAATGTCGGATAGAGAGAACATTTTGAGCGATATGAAAGACAACACACAAGAAAATAACATCAATGTTCCTTCCTTTGTCCCCTTTTCTCGTATGAATTTATCAAAACCTCCTTTGTGTCTTAGTCCACCATTTAAAGCACACATGGTAGAGAATCATCTAACTACCATCAACAACCCTACTACAATGTTAAGAGTCAATCCTAAGAAGAACAAACGGTAGTATTAATTTTCTTTGATTCTCATTTTATTTTAAATTAGAGTTGTGATCATATTAGGGTCTCAAATAATTTTATGACTCAAACTTTTATTAATTTAATTTATTATTATTTTTTATTTCTTCTAATGTAATTTCATTCACTAATTTTGTCAATTATATATATATATATATATATATATATATATATATATATATATATATATATATATATATATATATATATATATATATATATATATATATATATATAATTTATTGTAGTGTATGCGATTTTTTCTCTTGGTTGTTTGTTGTGTTTGGATTAATTGTCTAGTGTTTTCGGGTAGCCTTTTTGTTTTGGTTGATGGGTGTCCATCAGAGGAGACATGTATTCAAAGGGGTCTCAAGTAAGAGGAATCTTTGGAGTCTTTTCTCTTCTTTTTAGTGGCAAAGGGTCTCTGTGTTCATTTGAAGAAGGCCATTCTGGTGTTCTCGAGTTTTAAGGTTGGCTCGAAAGATTTTGAGGTGTCTCACCTCTAGTACGCTGGTGATACTCTAATTGTTCTAATTCACTCGATGAATAATATTTTGACTATTAAGAAGATTTTTAAGAGTTTTGAGCTTGCATCTAGCCTTAAAATCAATTTCTCTAAGAGTTGTATTTATGAGGTTAACATGGGGAGAAAGTTTTTGCACCTGGATGAGGATTTCTTGCATTGTAAATAAGGTAGTCTTTCTTTAAGTATTTAGGATTTTTAATGGGTGTTAAACCTAGAAAGGAAGGGAGATGGGACCCACTGGTTAAGGTTGTGTCCAAGAGACTTGTTTCTTAGATAAATAGATTTCTAAGTCTATGAGGGAGGTTCTTATGTGAATTATGTACTAAAATCGATTCCTATTTCTTTCTTTCTTTCATGAAGCTGCAAGTTAAATTCTGGAAGAAGTTAATTTGGATGTTAATGATGTTCCTTTGATGATACTCAAAAGAGGGGAGGGGGACTAAGGTAGATTGAGTGAAGTGAGGATGTGTTCAATCTTAAGAAGAAAAGTTGTTCAAGGGTTAAGAATTTAAGTCTAGTGAGTTTGGCTATGTTAAGTAAGTGGAGGTGAAAGGTTTTTGGGGATAGCCAATCCATGTGGAAGATTATTGTTTCTTCAAGATATGGATCTTGAGTGTGTGATTACTCAATTAGTGGTATTATGTGGCTTCGGGAAGGCTTCCTACTAATTGAGAGGGATTTCCCTTCTAGATTCCATATTTGATTAGTAGGTAGATTGGTTTGTCTCTTCCTGTTTCAAGGTGGTTAGGGATGGATTGAAAACCAAATTTTAGAATGATGTTTGAGTATGGAAGAGCCTGTTGTGTGTCTCCTTTTAGAGGATGTTCCTCATCTCAGAGTAAAATTCTCTAGTGGTTGGGTTGATGGGGAACTGTGAGGGACATAATTGAGTTTGATACTTTTGGTGGAGAAATTCACTTCTTGTATTAGAGGAATAGTTTCTGGTGGAGTTACTTAGTTCTATCACTACAGCGGTTAAGCAAGGTCGGCCGAATGGCTGGGTGTGGATCCCAAATCCTTCAATAGGCTTTTTTGTGAGGTATGCCTATTTAAGGCTTTCTTCTTTAGCAGTTGGTATGGAAGGTAAATCGGGCCAGGTGATATGAGGGTTGGCTAGGATTTTGAAAAGTTAGTGCCCTTCTAAAGGGGTGGTTTTTTCTTGGGAGTTGTTATAAGATAGATTATTGACCTTGCAAAATCTTTTTAGAAGCAAAAGTGTGTCTACCAATAATGGTGAGGGGTGCGTGGTTTGTCTAGGTCTTGTGGGTTTGTGGATCACTTGTTTGTCCATGGTGGGGTTGCTTTCTCGCCCTGGTACAAGGTATTTAAGTAAGTAGGTATGCTTACACCTCTCTCACACTCGATCTTAAGGGTTTTCAAGGTCTTGAATATGGTAAGAAGTTACGTTTAGATTTTGGTTTGTTCTGACATTCAGTAGGATGAATTATTTGGAAAATGCATATTAAAATTATCTCTTGTAAAAAAAAGGATGATTAATCATTGGATGACTTCGATTATTGATTTGACTTGGAAGCGAGTTCATGCTCAAACAAGAGGTTCAACATTCTCTTTGCTTGATAAGGAGCGGGACTCACTCTCATGCCTTCATTTTTATGGGTGTGTTTTGTGGCTAAATGCCCTCTTTTGTTTATTTAGGTGGTCGTATTTACTTTCCTTCATCTTTCTCTTTTTGGAGATGAAGTGTCTAATGTCTTATCATAAGCTTTTCTATTGAGTGGTTTGATTGATTATTTATTTTTTGTCGTTTAGGTTTAATTGACATTCCCTTTTATTGTCTTTTTTTAACTGACATTTATTTTTTTAGTGTATGACTTATGCTTCTGATTATGTTTTTTTAATTATTTTTATCTTTAATATATTTAAATCTGGTTTACAATTATAAAAATATTTCTTATGCTCTTTTGTTTGTTGATATTTATGTTTTTGCTTTCTCTTTAATATATATATATATATATATATATATATATATATATATATATATATATATATATATATATATATATATATATATATATATATATATATATATATATATATATATATATATATATATATATGATTTATTTTTCATTAAAAAATCATATTAGTGCAATTATATTTATTATGTCTGCTCTAAATCACGAAGAATGTTATATTTAATTTTGATGAGTATCAATCTATGAGAAATCTATATTGTATACACCCATTAAAAAATATCCATGAAAGTTACATTGACAAACTAATTGTAATCGGGAATGGGTTTAATGTGATTTTATTTCCAGAGTTCTAGCTAATGGAGTATCAGGTCATGTACCAAGGCGAAAGCAAGCGCAGTATATAGATGATTTGGAAATAAAAGTTAATGAAATTGAGGTGATCGGTGCCATTATTTTTTTTTATATAATATAGTTAATTATTTATGTTTCTCGAATTTGTATATTTTGATATTAATTACCATACATATACATTGAAATGTGCAGGCTGAAATAGCTAATCTGAAGCAACAAGTTGAGTTAAAACTGAATGAGAAACACTCTTTATTGATGGAACGTGAGTCATTGATGGGTCAAGTCGCCATTTTTCAAGAGAAAATACTTGTTAATGATGGTAAGTAATATTTTCAATAATATTTTATTTAATTGAGTGAAGGTATATAAGGTTAAATATGTTATTTTCTGTTCCATTAATTACCAGCTGAGCTTGAGGAACGCAAAGTCGAAGTGAAGAAATTGAGGGAACAAGAGCTACAGATGCTTACTAATGTTCAGCCAATGTCCAATGACCTCAACTCAAATTATCATCAAGGTAAACAACATGTTACTATGTTAGGAATATTTTACATGTCTTTAAAGAAGGTCAACGAATATTTATTTTTTATTATTTATCACACATAAAAATTATATGAATACATATATACATCTATTTGTTAATTATTTGTTTTATTTTCAACGATATAGAACCAAGCCAAACATGGACACCTACTGAACTTGTGCCAGATGAGGAAGAAATGGAAGCAAACATCATGGAATTGATGAAGATGCCTGAGAATCCTAATCTTAACGATTTGTTTCCATGAAATGCATAAATGAATAGGATTTTGATGATGGATCATCTCATATTATGCTTGCTTTATATTTTGTTTCTAAATAATGTGGAAGCTTAAAATATTCCGGCTATTTATTTTTACCATGACTTCTAAATTGCTTGATTATTGGACATGAAATTTAAATTGATTGTATTATATTATGTGACTTGCGTATGTGTTTTGACACCCTCGTTACTGGATGTATCATATATTGTTGGTGTTTCTGGTTCCTTTCATGGGTGTGGTTATGTTTGTTCTCTTTTATGTTTTGTTTGGAAGTTTATAGAGGATTGAGGGGAAGGGAAAACAAAGACTTCCGAAATGAATTTTTAAAAAGTTATTGAAAATATTTGAAATTTTTTAAAAGAATGATTTTATATAAAATGAATAAAATATTATTTATTATTACTGTATTTTTAATTTTTAGAATACTATAAAAAAAAATTATAAACTCTCCAAAAGTCTTCTTCAATACAAATTTTAAGTTTCTTCGAATCATGAAGATTTTGGTTTATGAATAAAAACAAACCTTCAAAAATTCTCACCACCTAAATTCCTCTATTTTTTTCACTAAATCCTCCTCTTTTTTTAAATTCTCCCTCTTCCTTCCCCTTTAAACTCTCAAACAAATCCTTAGTGTTTTCAGCGAGGCATATTGTGTGCCAACTGAAATCATTTATGTTTTCTTTTGTGGGTGATTATCCTCTTTTCTTCATTTGTGATTATTTTTCCATTGAAAAAATATTGATTTAGCATGTTCCACCTTTGTTTTCTTTAAAAAAATAGTAAATAGGATGTAATTGTTTCAATGTTTCCTCACACGTTTATCATTGTTCTATTTATGCCGCCTAACCTTCTTCTTTATTGAGTTCATTAAGAGTTATTTGCCTTTTATCCAGTGAAGTGTCACCCGCTAGGTTGCTTCGCTTATCTATAACACAATTATAATTATTTTGTACTTGAATAGAAACAACTGTTTGGTTAAAGATGATTGTCGTTATGAGGCCTCCAG
The DNA here is from genome assembly GCF_024323335.1 of Lathyrus oleraceus. Lineage (NCBI taxonomy): Eukaryota > Viridiplantae > Streptophyta > Magnoliopsida > Fabales > Fabaceae > Lathyrus > Lathyrus oleraceus. The sequence continues at coordinate 342,867,623 of NC_066583.1, forward strand.
TTCGGTGGTTATGGTTCTTTGATGATTAAAGAGGGTACATGCAAAAAGGTTATCACTCCGAGGGCTAAGTCAGTATATGAATGAGTTGGAACTTTGTAAGTATGAATCAGAAGATACATGAATGTGACTTATAATTATACTGATATGGAGGAGATTACTATAATTGTCTTCGTCTTGTCCAAGCATGGAGTGCAAGTGAGTGTTGGATGTAGATCAAACGGTTATGATGGAAAGGTTGTTGTGCTCCTATGTGATATCCTTGAGTGAAGGTCCATTTGTATGTTAGTAATTGGCGCTTCCTTATGGGATTGAGATTTGATTAGACTAGTCTTCATTGGTCATTGGCTAACTCAAAATAGTTTATCTCCAAGTCCTTGCTATCATCTATGAAGTGAGGATAGTTGATGTAGAAAATAATGAGAATGTGGACTAATGAGAAGGCATTTTGTGGTGTCTTTGAGTGGAATTATTTGGATTAGGGAACAAAGAAATTAAATGCATGTCGTGCTAGAGGAGCTTTATCGCAACGATGGCCTCCACATGCCCCACACGCATAGGGTAGGAAGGTGATGCACCTAGGTCTAATTTAGTGCACTCAAGTGTAATTAATATTTCAAAAACGTGTCTTAATTGTTGGACCTAAACTTTGGCCTTCTAGTGAATCACGAACGTTGCCATGTATTTTCATTGTGTCTATAAAGCAGGAAATTGGGAATCTATTTCATTTTTTGTCTTCTTCATTTCTCAAGTGAAATCAAAGAGATCACTTTTTGGGTTAGCCACTTACGTTTTGTTGATATTTATGGATTTTGGATTGTTTGAACGAATCATCCTGCATTTCCTCTTGAGTTCTTCTGACACCTGCAGTAAAACACAAGGTATTCTTTTTTTCTTACTATGTGTTCGTTTATGAGTTTTCAATTATGTTTGATTATGGAGACCCAAGGAAACCCAAATTTAGGTATTTCTTTTATAGACATAAGTGATGTAAACATCAGTGATGTTGATTACAATATTGAATAATGGTGGTTAATCATGGTGATATGGAGTCTACCTCTACTTATATAGGCATGAAACAAGTTGGAGCTAGATTTACTTTGGAGGAAATCTAGATGACTACCCCAACTCCCATAAAAAAATCACATGATTGATCGTGTGACACAAAGATTTACTAGGAGTTTAGAGCATACGCTAAAGTGTAAGGTGACTAAGGATGAAGTAAGATGGTGTTTGAAGAGCAGTCCAGATATTTGACTTATGGTAGCCAATTTTTGTCTTTCAATAGTAAAGAAAATGTGGGGAAGAAGGTGTTGCTACTAACTCTAGAACTTCCTCCTAATGTGAAGGATTATTCTTGGGTAAATTACGAGGTCCTATGAATCCTATCCTTTTACTCATATGATGATAGAATGGAACTTGTGGACCATTACATGGGAATATCATCAGACTCGCATGTGATGATCCTTGCAATTAATAAGTGTATTTGTTTCCAACTTGATATGTATGAATTTCCCAAGTAAGAGTGATGTTTTCCTGGATGGGGTTCCCTTTTCCTTTTTAATAAATTTGAAGTTGAAGTTCTTGATCATTCAGGAATTTCCACTTTACAACTACATCCCATAAGTTAAGCGTATATATTAAGGTATTTTTGTATTGGTGTGAGTACAAGAACAACTTTCCTATGTCATACTTGTTCTTTCATTTATTCCACGTGTTTATTAAGTATCTTGATCCCGACCATACTCAAGGGTTGAACTCCTTGAAGCAAGGCCATAAAAATTTAGAAGTGAACATGAATAACTTCAAGAACTTCAAGGATAATTATTATTTTATTGTCCCCATCAACCCTGTTGCACATGAAAATATCTATAAGGTTCTAGTATAGGGGCGATTAATGAAGTAGATGTAGTGTTCATGTAGATAACCAAGGAGACGGTTCCGAAGATACTGTTTCTGAGTGTGACCCCTTTCAATTTAGAATCCATTGGCTAGGAATCTATACATAGTTTGACATCTTTTTCCCCACATATGATTCTAAATTAAGAATGATAATAAAATATTTTTATTCATTTTGATTGTTCATGTTGGAGTAGTCAGGGGGCATGGAAACTTCCATTATGAGCCCCTAGTCGCTTTCGAGGATGAGTTTAGCTCTAGTTCATTTTGTTTGTATTTGATGAGCTGTGAGTGAAGATGATCCATTTTGTCAATGGTACAAATGTGGATGAAGTTAATTGTGAAATGAAACCATCAAATAATTGGGCTTTGAGAGCCTTTTTAGGCTCGAAAGATATATCTAACTCTAAAATCTCATTAGTCCACCTCATCATTTGCATTGTAAAGTATGGTATGAAGAGTGATTTCTTTGAAGGTTGGCCACTATCTAACTCTGAAATCTCAATAGCCCACTATTGAATTGTATAGAAGGTAGCTTCTTATCTTTGTTGAAGCTATCATCGGAAAGAGTGAATCTTCTCAATCTTATGGTATAGAGTTTCAAGACTCATAATTCCTTAGATTTAAAATAGAATTGGTTATTGTTGAATCATACCTCTCTAATGATGAAAACACTAACTACTTCTATTGATATTTCTAAGTATAAGAATAAAGTATCCTCAATTATAACTCTTGACATGATTGGATGTTTGGAAAGTGTTATATTGCCTTGTGAAGACTTGTTTGCATCATGGTGTCCACTCGATCTTTATTTCCTTATTCAGGAGTCTCTAAAAAGAAAGGGCCTGTTGGGTCGATCTAGAGATGAATTTGTTGAGGGTGGTGATCATTCTACTCATTTTCATTATTCTAACTTTTATGGAAATGGTATCCATCTTGATTATTGCATCGCACTTATCTAGTTTTGCTTCAGTGTTCATTATGTGAAGGATAATTACAAAAATTTATCAGCTTTAACTCTAAAAGTGAACTTTTTTGGATTCAACCTCATGTTGTATTAGCATACTCTGTTGAATACATTAGTAACATGAATTTTATGTATCAACTCCTCCCCATACATGATTATTATGCCATCCATGTATAATTTTAGCATGTCACTAATATCTTGGTCAAATATTTTATTCATCATCTTATTTAGGCGACATACATTGTATATGGGTCAATGTTCAACTGATAGCATGCCACTCTAAGCCGGATTTCGAGAATCTCCTTTAAGGAAAATGCACATAGGTCTATGTTGGCATTGAGGCATTTGATGGGCCCGTCTTCCACAAAGCTTAGAAGATTTTACCTAATCCTCACAATACATGTTAGATTTTCATCAAAGTCTCCATCTATAAGTTGCCTTAGAATCTTCATTTTAGCCTCGACAAAGATAGGTATTTCTAGGTTTTTATTGTCCTTAGATGTGTATACCAATATATTGTTATACAAGTGACTCCAAACACAAGAGGGGATGAACTTTTAATTGAGGAAATTGTGATTAATTAAAAAAAATTTTACTTTGAAAATGATTTGTTAATATAGAGATAAAAACAACGAAAAATAGAGAGAACGAAAATAGGGAGGAAAGAAAAATAAGTCCAAAAAAAAGAGATAAGGATAAAATGATTGCACCAAGATTTATATGGGTTTAGCCCAACCACTTGGCCTACATCATCTCCCTAAGAATTTCTTCTTGAGAGTTTCACTATAAAAGACTTGAGCTTTTTTAGAAATCCCCACAAACCTTATTACAAGATGATGGATTTTACACAGGTTGGTCCCTTAAACCAAATGAAACTTTTAATGGTTGAACTCACAAGCCAAATATAAAATTTATCGACTGTTCTTAAGAACCAAACAAAGATTTTACACACAATCTCAAGAACCAAATAGAGATTTTACACGAGATATCTTCGTGGAACCATAAGCTTGCAGGTACAAGCAATAAGTGATCCAAGATGATAAACATAATGGATAGCACGACTCAAGAAGAAAATGCTTAGCCTTGATAATGACTTGGTTATTATGATGGCAACACTTGACTTAGTTTTTATAACAACAATTGACTACTAAAGATAGCTAAAGCGGTCAAAGACTTGGGAATGTTTCTCGATGGAAGTAATAGAAGTTTTGTGGCAGTTTTAAGAACTGAAGACACATGGAAGCTATGCAGAGGACAGAAGGCCACATACCAGTGTACGTGTCAAGTGCTGGTGATTTGACTGTTATCGACGGTTAGTGATTTTCTTGTATATAAGTCGATTTAATCTCTATAATACGGGTTCACAATTTTTATTATTGTCCTCTATAGAATTCTAACATTCAAGTTACACAGATACTGAGTTTGTGAGAAAATGTATGAATCTACGTCCCATTTTTAACTAAAGAATTTTATTCAATTTTTTTATCATGTTATTTGAATTATTGTATTATTGAAGCAATTTTAAACTTTACTCTTCAAGTTTTTATCCAATTATCCTACATTCAAACATTTAATTTTCAAGCATGAACACATTTTCTTGAACTCTTTTGGACAATATCTCCTAGGATTTGTTCGAGTTTATTCTTGTAAGTGAATTAAAACTTATAATTGTTTATCAAAAATACCAGTAAACAAATTGCACACCCACTGGGACCGTTTTGTGCAAATTAATTTATATTTTTGTAGATTTTTTTGGGTGCTTTTATAGTTTGTTTTGTTCTTTATACATGTAACGTTTTCAATGATTAAGTGTTTATTCGCACAAGGAGTGGTAAAAATCTTGTTGATATGACTCGTCCAATGTAAAAAAAATTATTCCCTTCCCTAGAACGACACTCAAAATGTAGAAGAACAACCTATCAGATCAACAGTTGATAGTGCAGGAACTTCAATGTTGGTTGGAGTAACCGACCTTGTTATAAGTCAAATGTCAATTTTGAAGACATTACTAGAAGTGTTGGTTCCACCACCATAACCAACCAGTTTTTACCCTACTCCTAGGGCTACACAAACTTCTATAGGAGACCCTAGGCCTTCTTTACTCCCAAGCTTTATGCTAACCCTGGTAGTAGGGTATATCCATATGGCATGCCAACTACAATGATAGAATGCCTACAAACTAATGCATGTGTATGTGCAGATAATGCAATGACTATTGCATCCCCTCTTAATCAATATGTAGTATCCGAGTCTACTATCAACAATCCTAGTCGAATGGAACAAACCAGGGAGGATTATGATATGTCCCTTAAGTTATGCCACTCGTAACTACTAAAACTCTCTTGGACATGAGGCCACAAATGGATGATAGCAACCATGATATGTCAATATAGTTACCCAAAAAATTGGTACTGTGTTTAATCCTCTAATCCAAAATACAAACCACTCTTACTAATAATTGGCGCATAAAATGGGTCAAATTACTGATTTCTTTCGTGCTCCTCAAGCGCCTATTCAATCAGTCCCTCAAATCCAAGCAGTTGGGGAAATTCAGAACCCCGAGGTTGTAAATAATGGTGGTTTTCCTAACAATCAAGTTCAACAACAGGTTATGCCCTAACTAGTCGAACAACCCATACGCAGGGTAGTCAAATGAGATTTAGGTCAAAATGGCCCAGAGGTAGTATTGGTCAACAGAAACCAGGATACAGACTAAGTGGTTGAAAGAATAAAAACATTTAAGGGGGAGAATAACATAACCAATATGTTTAAACAAATTATATCCTAAAATGGTCTTAACATGGGTATTTATAGACCAAATTCGTTTCTACCTTGTCTGAGTATGTATTGCAAACTGAACTTCCAAGGGGTTGGAAAATCCCTAATTTCACTAAGTTTGTAGGTGATACTAGTGAATCTATAGTCAAGCATATTGCTCGATATCAATTAGAGGCAGGTAATTTGGCCAATAATGAAAAATAAAAAATGAAATATTTTCCAAACTCCTTAACTAAAAGCGCTTTCACATGGTTCACCACCCTTCCTCCACACTCCATATACAATTGGAATTAACTAGAAAGAGTATTCCATAATCAATTCTATATGGGTAAGTTGAAAATTATCCTGGAAAAATTATGCAACGTGAAGAGAAAATTATCTGAGTCAATAGATGACTATCTCAATAGGTTTAGCTTAATGAAGGTGAGATGTTTTACTCAAGTACATGAACATGACTTAGTCAAAATGGCTACAGGTGGCCTAGATTATCCAATTAGGAAGAAGTTAGATACCCAATACCTAAGGGACATGGCCCAACTAGCAGATAGGGTTCGACAAGTCAAATAGATGAAGGCTTTAAAAGGCTAGAGCAAATTAACACCCTAGGAAAGAGAAAATTGCTAATGTCGAGACACACGAAAATGATCAAGATATTGACATAGTTTTTGAATTTGTAGAAGAAAACGAGGTTAATTTTGTAGAACTAAAGCCTTGGTCTCCATTTCTTTGCAAGGTTCTAAGACCTTCACGTGGGAAAAATCCTGGTTGAACCAAGTAAAAATGAAAATTTTGTTACAAAAACCAATACCTTTGACGTTACTAAATGTGGTGAGATCAATGTTTTAAAACTGGACCGGAGATCGAACTGGTGAAACTTGAGGTTTTAGGTTTAATTGGTTAAACTGGTTAAACCTACGGTCAAATCATTTATTAAATAAACTAATAATATGAAACCAAATTTCATAGATATGTCACACAGAATCATACGTTCACATTCAAGTTCCAAGGACCATAACTTGCTCAATGTTTATGCAATGAAGGCCATCCAAGTTTCATGATCAATTTCAAGATGTCTTATTCAACCTTTATTCTTTGAGAAACTTCAAATTCAACTGTCAAGGGCATGTGCCAAGAGGAAACATTATAGGTCATTATGGACCATTAACATTGAACAAGCAATTTTCCTCAACTTCGAAAATGCATAACTCCCTCATGCCAAATCCAAATGAGGTCAAATTTGTGACCAAATTTAAGAGGATTGAAAGAGATACAACTTTGATAAAGGAAAGGTTTTCATTTGAAGCTCATAGTAAAAGTTATTCAAGGTGCAAGAAGTGGATATTTGACTTGGTACTTAGAAAATTTTCAATTATGTTTGATTTCTCAAACTTCCACCTCAAAATTCATCATGATCCAAGCTTCAAATGGAAACGTGTTCAACATGAAAGTTGTTCCCCTTGATGTCACCTTTCCAAAAGGTCCAAGATCACCTCATTTTGATAAGATTTGAAGGACTTGCGTATGGGTTATTCAAAAGGATTCATTTGGTAAGATTTATGTTCAAAATTCATTTCCACTATGCATGGCCATATGACATCATTTCAGGTTGATTAGCACAGAGTATTGGAACATTTGGAATCATGAATTGGGCCTTGTACAAGCCCATGCATCCATGCAAGAAAGAGTTGCTAAAATTGGAAAAAATTGGAAGTGTGTGAAAAGAAACTTGATACCCTATACGATTATCGCGTGTGTGATGCTTTGACTGAGGTGCATCGTGGATAGTGCGTGCGTGGCCATCAGATCTGCCACCTCAATTAATGAGGGAGATCTGATGACCCTTGATTTTTCATATTTTCTGATTTTCCATTTAATTGTTTTATTTTGTTTAATTCATAATAAATCCATTTTTAATCTAAAAAATATGGGACTTTCACCAAAAAAATTAAATATTTTTCTCTTCCATATTCTGAATTAAAATTATTTTTTGGATTTATTTTGGTATTTTTCATGAATTAAGTGTTTTTATGCATATTTTTAATTGTTTAAAAATACTTATGACATTTTAAAAATCATGAAATTTTTTGTCTAAGGTCCTTTGACCTTGTTTGACCTAGGATAAATCCCTTGGCCATCTATTTGGTGTTTTGAAGGGATTTGAGGTTTTAACCAAATAAAAATGCATTTTAATTCATTTTTAAATTGATTTTTAATTGATTAAATGTTAAAAAATTATGTTGAACCATTTTTATGGTCTTGTGATGTTTGACTTTCTGTTTGGGCCTTGGTCATGGTTGATTTGATTTTTGTTTGATCAAAACCATTGGATTTAGGGGATTGATGAAATGTATATTTCATCTCCCAAAATGAATGGATGGTTTTGATCAAATGAAATTTCTCTCATGATCAATTTGTGTTTCCATCTCCCTCTCCCTCTTCATCTCCATACTTATTCTTTCTCATTCCCTCATTGGACCAATGAAATCTCTAATGTCTAAATGCTAATTGATTCATCAATGACCTTGTGTCAGATGAATCAGTACAAGTGTGATTGAGATAGGTCCCTCCCAATTTCTTTTTATTGTGTGGTATGTTTTAGGAGTTTGGTTCTTTGTACCAAATATCTAACATGCATTAACACCTATATTTTTATTGTCCGGCCTTAGATAGTTGTGACTTCTACATAAGTCCAATTATGATTGCTTAACATAGAGCTAAATTTGACCCTCAAAGCATAACATTCTAGTAAGTGAGATTGTAAGTCTCTCATTCGTCATGGCATTGTGTGGAGACTTGAAATTTTTTCCTTTCATGGGAGCTAGTTGCATACTTGTTGAATTATCCAAGTTGGAGCCCTTCTCATGGATGATGTCTTGGTTCAAGGATCCATACTTGTAAATGAGTGGTTGAGTGTTCTCCAAAGAATGACTTAATCAATTAAAACTCAACACTAACATTTGACTAACTATTAACTAACTCTTATTCATTATGCTTTTACTTTCAGGTCATTTACTTTATGCAATTTAAATTTCAGTCATTTATCATTCATTGCCATTTACATTTCATATAACTTGTTTATGTGTCAGTCCTCTTCACTTTGCTCATTTGAGCCATATCTTGTGATTGTATATATTTTTTTGTGTATTGATTTTGTTTGTGGTCTTAGGACCTTAAAACACCTAATAACAATAAAAACCCTAAAAAACATTTGGTGGACTGTTGGGATTTGATCTGAACTTTTGGACTTAGAATTATGCAACTTTCCCTGTGCTAAAGGACTTGGCCAATGCCAACATCTGAGACTGAGCTATCTTTGACAATGACTTTCATCTGATGCAAGACTTTGGATCTCTTTGGTTCATCTGATACCCTGCCAACATCTGTGACTATGCTTAAGTGTAATTTTGTTATGTTGATGTTTGATGTTTTTTTCTGAGTGGACCAAGGAATGTTTCATCTGCTATATTGAAAGACAATGAAGACTGCTAGTTATTGGAATGCTTGCTTGGATGTGGCTATCTTTATTTGATGCCTTTGTCCTTATGATGTATGGATATTGCTTATTGCTTATTGCTTATTTCTTATTGATTATTTCTTGATCAAAGTCTAAAGGAAAATTGGTTTCTATATGACATTCTTGTTTGTTGGATTGCATCCCATTGGTCAGATCTTTTCAACTCTTAACTTTTAAATTTTTTCTTAGGGTAGTCTCTTCATCTCCTCCCACTTCTTAAATTTCAAAATCTCTCCCTCTTTTCAAAAACTTTCTTTGTTTGTGATTTCAACTTAGATATGTTTTAATGATTAGAAACTTTGGCCTTATGCCATTGAATTTTTAAACTTTTTCTTAAATCAAATTTGTAAATAAACTTAACCATATTGACTTAAATTTCAAAATACAAAAAGAGCTAACAACCTCATTCAAAATTATGGCCTTTTGTGCCCTTTTCTTAATTTTTTGTTAAAATCAACTCACCAACTCATTTGAAATTTTTACCACGAACTAAGGGGTTTTAATACCTCATTTTTATGTTAGTATGTAGGCATAGTACCAAAGATCTTGTCAAACACAAAACTATAATCAATGAATTCTTTTCTCATCCTCACACTCTATATTTTATCAAACATCTTTTATACCAAAAAAATATATGCACACAAAAATGGCTCCCTATGAGTACCTAGGACACTTTGGGTGCTAACACCTTCCCTTTGTGTAACCGACCCCTTTACATGTAATCTCTGGCATTTTATTAGTGTTGATTTAAAAACTTCTTATCCTTGGGTTTTGTTCATACTTTTCCCTTTTCCTTTGGAAACAATAAAAGCGCGGTGGCGACTCTAGTTTTATTGACATCAAGTTTATCCATAGCTTGATGGTCATGAATTTACCACTACAGACACCCATTCAAGCGTTAACATCCTAGATAGTTCCCATGGAGTACCATGGATGTGAGGGATGATAATACCTTCCCCTTGCATAAGCGACTTCCGAACCTGTTCGTGGTTGCGATGACCATTCCTTTGGGGTTTTCTCGATATTTTCCCTTTCCTTTGGAATAAATAAAAACCGATGGTGACTCTGTATTTTTCGCGTAGATTCAGCCGACGACTCTGTTAGGGACTTCTCCCTAAGCAAGTCAAACCTAATCTAGGTTGCTTCCTCGTGTGTGTGGGTGTTTATCCTTTTGAATTGCTTGCCTTATTTATTGTCGTTCGCTTTAAACTCTGTAATCTCTGTTACATGGTTCCATGATTCTATTGTATTAATGGATACTAATTTGATTGTAAGAAGCCTGTAAGAACAAAGTTGGTTCTACAATGTATCTCTATAATTTTAAAGATAACAAAGGATGAAACAAAAATGGCACCCTAACGAAATTTTTTCTTAAGTGTGCAGGACTCTGACCAAACAATCAGATAGATAAAACATCAGATACAAAATCCAACGTTTAGATACTACTCAGAGGAAACGCGTCCAGAAGGTTCTGACTCTGATCAACGCAGAAACCAACAAAACAAAACAAAAAGTCAGAAACTCTTTTAAAGAAGAATGAATCCAGACTCTGAATCTGAAGAAGTCAAGATTATAGAGAAACTATGATTTGGTTAGACAGAAGCAACCTCTGAAGATGAACTTTGATTAACAAGACTCTGAATACGGATTCGCTAGCTCAGAACGCGTAACCATGAAGAAATCTGTTTTTAGAAAGAAACTATTTCTATAAGGGAGTTATGACGTGCCCAAACTGTTTTAGAAAGAAACAAGGATTGTAATGACAATAATCATTCTTCAATGACCAAGATCCTGTCATCACTCTACGGTCCTCTCAAATTCCTATATAAAGGATGGAATGCCTCACAAGAACATACCTGAGACACACAAGAATACAAATCTCTCATTCCCTTTTTCACGAGCTGCTGCTCTTACGTGAAAATTGTTGTTCTTATACTTTTGTAATATTTGCTTGTGAGAAGCACTGTGCATTACAATCTTATCTAAGATACTTCTTCAAGTGACTCTATGCAGTCTGAATACTTGAGAGGGCTAAGGGATTATTCTCTTAGACATTTGTTTGTGTAATCTTTCAAGATTAGTGGATTAAGTCCTTTTTTAAGGCGAAATCACCTTGGCCGGGTGGACTGGAGTAGCTTTGAATTTCAAGCGAACCACTATAAAATTCTATGTCAAATTCTTTTTACTCTGTGTGTGTCTAAACGCTTAAAAAGTTTTATTTTACAAAACAATTCAAACCCCCTTTCTTGTTTTTCTCTACCTTCAATTGGTATCCGAGCTTCGGCTCTGTTATTGATTTTCTAATCAAACACTTAACAATGTAGAGTGATCTAGCGTGAGAAAAACACTATGGCCAACACCAATGAAAGAGACAGTTACAATGCTAAACCTCCAATCTTTGATGGAGAAAAATTTGACTATTGGAAAGATAGAATTGAAAGTTTCTTTTTGGGCTACGACGTTGATCTATGGGATGTAGTCACAATCGGCTACACGCCACCTGTGACTGACGTTGGCGTTGCAGTTCCTAGAAGCAGAATGACAGATGATCAGAAGCGTAAATTCAAAAACCATCACAAGGCCAGAACGATACTACTAAATGCAATTTCATACAATGAATATGAAAAGATCACCAACAGGGAAACAACCAAAGAAATACTGGACTCCCTAAGGATGACTCACGAAGGAAATTCTCAAGTCAAAGAGACAAAGGCTCTGGCTCTAATTTAGAAATATGAAGCCTTCAAAATTGAGGACGATGAAGCTGTAGAGGTAATGTTTTCTAGATTTCAAACTTTAATTGCTGGACTCAAAGTTCTGGACAAGGGCAACTGCTGATCATGTCAAAAAGATAGTCTGAAGCTTACCAAAGAAATGGAGACCCATGGTCACAACTTTAAAGTTATCAAAAAATCTGAACAATATCAGCCTTGAGGAACTCATCAAGTCCCTCAGAAGCCACGAGATAGAACTTGACGAAGATGAGCCTTAAAAGAAGATCAAGCCTGTAGCACTAAAGTCCAGATCTGAAAGGCACAAACCAGAAAGAAACAAAGCCTTCCAAGATGAAGAGGAAGACAATGACGACTCTGAGAAGGAAGACTCTGACGACGAAGAAGAGTTATCCCTTTTGACCAGAAGAGTAAAACAACTCTGGAGAAAAAGGAATAATAACTTCAGAAGACCAAGACCCAAGGGAGATCGCTCAGAATCAACTTCCAGAGATGAGTCAAACAAAGAAATAACATGCTGTGAATGCAAGGAAACAAGTCATTACAGAAACAAATGTCCCAAGCTAAATAAAGAAAGCTCCAGAAGAGAAGGTTTTAAGAAAAGCTCATTCAGAACCAAAAAGGGACTAATGGCCACCTGGGACGACGGTGGATCTGACTCCTCTGAATCAGACTCTAAAGAACAGGCAAATGTTGCACTCATGGCTACCACCTCCAGAAATACATCAGATGGAGAATATGATTCTGAAGAGGTGTTTTTTGATCTTTCTCGCTCTGACCTTGAATCATGCCTTTTTGAAACTCTAAACTCATATCAGAAACTTAAACAAAAATTTAAAGCTTTAAGAGAGGTTCTTGAAGGAACTATCGAAGAATGTGATAAGCTTGAGATGGCAGTTTCATAACTAAAAGATGAAAACCAAACTTTCATAAAAGAAAGAGACTCCACAAACAAACAATGTTCGAAACATGAAGAAGTGTTATCTCAAGCCCCACAAATCTCTAACACAATAATATATGAATGTGAAAAATCTTTTCAAAAGTTTCTAAAAAATGGGATAGAAAGAAGCAGAATTGCATCCATGATTTATGGAGTTAGTCAGAATAATAAAAGAGGAATAGGGTACGTCCCAAGTGAAGATAAGTCTTCTACAAATGAAAAACCCAAATCTCCCTTTTCTTATCATTACACACATACACAAGCACAACATTTTGATAATGCTAGAAAGTCCAAAGCTCTAAGAAACTTTGGGAAAACTAATCACAAAGGACCCAAAAGATTCTGGGTACCAAAGGATAAGATTAATTATGTTGCAAATATCTTATGTCGCAGAGTTAAGACACCAACCATGGTACCTGGACTCTGGATGCTCGCGACACATGACGGGAAGAAAGTATATGTTCCAAAACCTGGAACTTAAAGATGTGAGTTTTGTAGGCTTCAGAGGAAATCGGAAGGGAAGAATTAGAGGCTCCGAAACTATTGGTAATGGAACTCTTCCCTCTATATCTGATGTTATCTATGTAGAAGGATTAATGCATAACCTGTTATCAATAAGTCAATTAAGTGATAACGGCTATGATGTAATCTTCAATAGAAAAACATGTAAAGCAATTAATCAGAATAATGGAACAGTCTTATTCACTGGCAAGAGGAAAAATAATATTTACAAGATAAATCTTTCAGAGCTAAAAGAACAAAATGTAAAATGTCTGATGTCTGTCCATGAAGAGAAATGGGTATGGCATAGACGCTTGGGCCACATTAGCATGAGAAAACTCTCTCAGATAAATAAACTCGAGTTAGTCAGAGGTCTACCTAAACTGAAGTATTCTTCAGACGCTCTGTGTGAGGCATGTCAGAAAGGAAAATTTTCTAAAACATCTTTTAAAAAGAAAAATATTGTTTCCACCTCTAAGCCTCTGGAACTTCTTCACATTGACCTTTTTGGGCCTGTTAAGACAACGTCAGTCAATGGAAAGAAGTATGGACTAGTTATTGTTGATGATTTTAGTCACTGGACATGGGTAAAATTCCTAAAGCACAAGAGTGAGTCTCACTCTGTATTCACCATCTTCTGTTCCAAAGTGCAAAATGAATTTGACTCTAAAATCAATAGAGTTAAAAGTGATCATGGTGGCGAATTCGAGAACAAATTTTTTAAGGAACTATTTGACTCTAATGGAATATCTCATGATTTCTCCTACCCTAGAACTCCACAATAAAATGGAGTTGTAGAGAGGAAGAATAGGACACTCCAAGAGATGGCCAGAACCATGATCAATGAAACAAATGTGGCTAAGCACTTTTGGGCTGAAGCAGTAAATACATCATGTTATATTCAGAATAGAATCTCTATAAGACCTATTCTGGAAAAGACTCCCTATGAACTGTGTAAGGGAAGAAAACCCAACATTTCTTATTTCCATCCTTTTGGATGCTCTTGTTTTATTATGAATACTAAAGAACATCTGAACAAGTTTAATTCAAAAGCACAAAAAGGTATTTTGTTAGGATACTTAGAACGCTCTAAAGGCTACAGAGTATACAACACAAAAATCAAAATTGTGGAAGAATCAATCCATGTCAGATTTGATGATAAGCTTGACCCTGAAAAGTCAAAGCTAATTGAGAAACTTGAAGATTTGGAGATTACTCTTGCAGGTTCTGATGAAAAGACTAAAGCACCAGAAGTATCTTATAGACAAAAGCCAGATGAAACTGAAGCCTGAACCATCCAGAAGAAATCAAGAAGTCAACCCAACATCTCTGAAGATTTGATTCTGGGAAACAAGGATGAACCTGTCAGAACTAGGTCAACATTAAAAGTATTTGAAGAAACTCCTCTAGGATTAGTATCTCTAATCGAACCTACTTCCTGTGATAAGGCACTTCAAGACAATGATTGGGTTCTGGCTATGAAGGAAAAGATAGATCAATTCTCAAAAAATGATGTTTGGGATCTCGTCCCAAAACCTAAAGGAATTCATATTATCGAAACCAGATGGGTGTTCAGAAACAAACTGAACGAAAAAGGAGAAGTATTCAGAAACAAAGCACGACTGGTGGCACAGGGGTACAGTCAACAAGAAGGCATTGACTACAACAAAACCTTTGCCTCAGTCGCCAGGTTAGAATCTATTCGCTTACCATTCAATCAAACTATATCAAATGGATTTCAAGAGTTCATTTCTTAATGGTTATATATCATAAGAAGTTTATGTCAATCAACCTCCAGGTTTTGAAAACTCTAAATGTCCAGAACACGTTTTTAAACTTAAGAAATCACTGTACAATTTAAAACAAGCTCCTAGAGCTTGGTATGAAAGACTAAGTAACTTTCTTCTGGAACATGATTTTATTAGAGGAAAGGTTGACTCTACACTCTTATGTAAAAACATTAGAAATGATATCATGATATGCCATATATATGTTGATGACATTATTTTTGGTTCAGCTAACCCTTCTGTATGTCAAGAATTCTCTGAGCTAATGCAGGCAGAATTTGAAATGAGCTTAATGCAAGAACTAAAGTTCTTTCTAGGGATTCAAATCAATCAAGCTTCAGAAGCTATCTACTCTATTAAAGTAAGTACATAAAAGAAATTCTGAAGAGGTTCGAAATGGCTGAATGCAAACCTGCTAAGACACCAATGCATCCAACCTGCATTATGGAAAAAGAAGAAATTAGCCAGAAGGTTTGTTAGAAGCTCTATCATGGTATGATAGGCTCTCTTCTCTATCCGACGGCTACATGCCCTGATATTTTGTTTAGTGTATGTCTTTGTGCTAGATTTTAATCAGATCCTAGAGAATCTCATTTAACAACTGTTAAAAGAATCCTCAGGTATCAGAAAGGAACCCCTAACCTTGGCCTGATGTATGAGAAAACATCAGAGTATAGGCTCTCTGGTTATTGTGATGCAGATTATGTAGGGGACAAAATGGAACGTAAAAGTACACCTGGGAACTGTCAGTTATTGGTAAATAATCTTATATCTTGGGCCAGCAAAAGGCAACCAACCATAGATTTGTCCACTGCAGAAGCAGAATATATATCAGCGTCACTCTGCACTACTCAGATGCTCTGGATGAAAAATCAACTTGAAGACCTTCTGATCTTTGAGAGTAACGTTCCTATTTTTTGTGATAATACTGCTGCCATTTGTTTAAGTAAGAATCCTATCTTGCATTCCAGAGCTAAGCACATAGAAATAAAACATCATTTCATTAGAGACTATGTTCAGAAAGGGGTAATCACTTTAAAATTTATTGATACAGACCATCAATGGGCTGACATTTTTACCAAACCCCTCGCTGAAGACAAATTCTCTTTCATTTTGAAAAATTTAAACATTCAAATTTGTCCAGAATAAAATGTGCCTCTATGAAATAGCAAAATAAGACTCTGAAGTAAACATCTGGAATCTGAATCTGGCTCTGATGCTACTACCGGTTAGAAGCTATCTGAATCAGAAATCCTCAGGATCCAACCTTTTGGTATTCTTGAAGATCAGATAAAGTAACACGTGGTACCTCATGCGTCTAACCTTGGAACTTCTAGATAGCTGTCTAGCAGAAATCAAGAGACAGACTCTTGAAATCTCCTCGAGCAGTGTGCTGATTTGGGGATTAGACCTCCATCATGGGCTGTAATCATTCTCCTCCAAACGTGCTTACTTGGTTAATATGATGCATTTAATGTTTTAACAGTTAAACTACTCTTATTAGCGTTGTTTTGCATGCATCCTTATGGGTATATAATCTCTTCACACACTACAATTGCACACTTTACACTCACGTCTACACTAAACCCTCTCTCTCTCTCTCTCTCTCTCTCTCTCTCTCTCTCTCAGTTTTTCATCATCCTCAAGATTTCTGCAGTTCCCCTTAAGTTCTTTGTTCATCCTTCAACCTTCATCTTCAACCTTGTTTTCCATGGATTCTCAGCAATAATCTGTCTACAACTTCTCTTAACAAATGAACTCAACGGAACAGACACCCATTTCTACTCAACAAACTACAACAACCATCGAGGTCGTCTCAACCCCCATCTACAGGGAACCCCATATCCTTGATCGTGAGCCTCACATCCACCTAGCAACACCGTTTGAAAAGCTTGAAGTATTAAGTGATTCGCTAGTGGATTTTGAATACATGAAAAAGAATGGCGTAGACCTAACTAAAGAGTTGAGAATGCAAGGGTGGGAAACCTATTTTCAACGAATCTATGGCCCTGTGTACACAAACCTGGTGAAGGAGTTCTGGAGTTTCGCAGACTCAGATGATCACTATATTGTCTCCTACATTCTGGGAGTCAAGATAGTCATCACTGAGAAATCTATTGCCTCTCTTCTGAACATGGAGAAGACAGGAGGAAGACGCATCTACAACATCAACCCTAGGGCAAAATACTTGTCCCAGGAAATCAACCCTACTATATTCCAACAGAGTGCTGAAGGCAAACACTCCAAGAACAAGGAGCTCCATTAGAACCTCTGTGTCTGGTTGAAGATCATCCTAGGCACCATTCATCATCGCCCTGCGTCAAACTCCTCTGATTACATCAACACATATCAGAAGTGCATTTTGTACTACATCCACAAAGGGCTGAAACTGTGTCTGCCAACATTACTCTTCAAATACCTCAGAGACTCAGTCAAAGACACCAGAAACCACATGAAGACCAAAAACTACATCCCTCTGGGAAGACTTATCTCAGATGTTTTAACTGAGAGTGGATTAATGGATCACTTGATTCAGCTCAGACTCATGGAAGATGTCACTATTGACATTGGAAGACCGCTGAATGCTCAGAATCTGAAGAGCATGGGGATCATTGATCAATTCAGATCTAAACCAACACTTGACACCTCCTGGGAAGCACTCAAGGATCAGAGGGAGATTCCCAACAGACTCTATTTGTTCTCCAAGATTGACCCTCCAGAAGTGGTAGCTTACTATCTACAAGATCTGGCCAATCAAGGGGTGGACATCTCTAAATTCTCAGTGGACTGGTTACCATAACATCCACCAAACTTCATGAAAATAATGCGAGAGCCCTCCGAGAAGTCCAAGAAGGCAAAGAAAGCAAGGTTTGGTGAATCCTCTGGGTCAAGACCTCTAGTCCCTCTAGCTAGCTCTCCAAGTAAGTCTATACCCCTCTCCTGCTCTGTTAAAATAAAACCTATTGCTTCTTCTCTTCCCCAAACCACTCCAATATACACATCCTCTGACACTTCTCCCTCAACCACCAGAACCTCTAACCCACCCTCACTTAAATCCAACCTTGCTACCACCACACTACCCGTTTCTGAAGAAAAAATGCTGGATGAAACTACATCACCATCATCATCATCCTCTCCACAATCCCACCATACTATGTACTCTCCTCCGAAAATGAACCATCTGACCCCCAATCCCCTACTCTGGATCAGCTACAAGCCCGTGCTCTGGCCTCTCAACAACCATCACACTCTGAACCTGAACTAACAGTCACTTCCCTACCCCCTAAACAAAATCCAACAACATCTGAACAACCTCAAACACCACCACCCGCACAATAACCAATCCACTCACCATCTGAACCAAATCCACAACCTGAACAAACAACACCGTCACCCTCTACCATTCCCACACCAACAACTTTCGTGCCTCCATCACTCCTACTCTAAATTTCAGTGTCCCAAACTCACCTTCTCCATCCTCCCCAACCTCTGCCACTGAACTAGAAACTACCTTCCCTACCCTAGAAGAAGCAATACAAGTTTTTGCAGAGTCTTTAGTAGAAAAGATCAAGTCTCTGACTATCAATTCTGGCATCAGTGTGGATCCTACTGAAGCAAGGATCCACTAGAATAGAATGATCAGTTGGATGACCTCCAAAGCCTTCAAACTGAAAGGCCTCTCTAAATAAGTCCGTAACGACTTCATCAGAGACGTTGTTGTTAGGCTTCGAGATCGCTTGGCCAGAGAGGCTGAGGAATAGGATAGAAAGGAAGCAGAAGCGAAAGCACGCCAAGAAGAAGAACATCGGATCAGAGAAGCTGAAGAGAAGGCTATTGCGGCTGCTGCTGAGGCTAAGGCAAAAGCTAAAGCCGAAGTTGAAGAAACAGCTCGTATTGCTGCAGAGGAAGCTACCAAGGCCAAAGTTGATGCTCTGACTCAAGGGGGGCACTCCAACTTTGGGTTCGTCCCTCTGGTCTTGAAGACTCTGGAGGAACTGGAAAAGAAACAACAAGTGGTTCGAGCTAGGCTGGATCAACATGATTCTATCAACAACAACATTCAAAACATGTTGTCTCAGCTACTCCAAAGGATGCCTCCGCCCCAAACCCTTAGGCACACTAGGCTATTTGTTTGTTGCTTTTCCTTCTTTGATGTTTTTCTTTGCTTTCTGATCTATGTTGCTTATCTGTACATGCTCTCTTTTTTTCTCTCTGCTTTATCAATATCACCTTTTTTGCTATGTCTTTTTGATTATGACAAAAAGGGGGAGAACTAAAACAACTCTGATGGAAGCATAACTAAAACCTCTCAAGGCACTGCAAACATTAATAAAAATTATTAAACTAATGACTAAAGATATGCAGGAAAATAGCTAAAGTACTAAACCAAGGAAGGTCCGGTAAGAACTTCTGGTTTATTTGAGAATCTAACTCAGGGGGAGTCCCCTTCCTTATCTGATCTGAGATTTTCTCCGTACTGTTTCATCTCTACTCTATATTGTTTTGTCATCATCAAAAAGGGGGAGATTGTAAGAACAAAGTTGGTTCTACAATGTATCTCTATGATTTTGATGATAACAAAGGATGAAACAAAAATGGCACCCTAAAGAAAAAATTTCTTAACTGTGCAAGACTCTGACAAAACAATCAGATAGATAAAACATCAGATACAGAATCCAGCGTTTAGATACTACTCAGAGGAAGCGTTTCTAGAAGGTTCTGACTCTGATCAACATAGAAACCAACAAAACAAAACAAAAAGTCAGAAACTCTTTTAAAGAAGAATGAATCCAGACTCTAAATCT
Organism: Lathyrus oleraceus; assembly: GCF_024323335.1. Classification (NCBI taxonomy): domain Eukaryota; kingdom Viridiplantae; phylum Streptophyta; class Magnoliopsida; order Fabales; family Fabaceae; genus Lathyrus; species Lathyrus oleraceus. Next base: position 342,887,543 of record NC_066583.1, read on the forward strand.
GAAGAAGTCAAGATTATAGAGAAACTATGATTTGGTTAGACAGAAGCAACCTCTGAAGATGAACTTTGATTAACAAGACTCTGAATACGGATTCGCTAGCTCAGAACGCGTAACCATGAAGAAATCTGTTTTTAGAAAGAAACTATTTCTATAAGGGAGTTATGAAGTGCCCAAACTGTTTTAGAAAGAAACAAGGATTGTAATGACAATAATCATTCTTCAATGACCAAGATCCTGTCATCACTCTACGGTCCTCTCAAATTCCTATATAAAGGATGGAATGCCTCACAAGAACATACCTGAGACACACAAGAATACAAATCTCTCATTCCCTTTTTCACGAGCTGCTGCTCTTACGTGAAAATTGTTGTTCTTATACTTTTGTAATATTTGCTTGTGAGAAGCACTGTGCATTACAATCTTATCTAAGATACTTCTTCAAGTGACTCTATGCAGTCTGAATACTTGAGAGGGCTAAGGGATTATTCTCTTAGACATTTGTTTGTGTAATCTTTCAAGATTAGTGGATTAAGTCCTTTTTTAAGGCGAAATCACCTTGGCCGGGTGGACTGGAGTAGCTTTGAATTTCAAGCGAACCAGTGTAACATTCTGTGTCAAATTCTTTTTATTCTGTGTGTGTCTAAATGCTTAAAAAGTTTTATTTTCCAAAACAATTCAAACCCCCTTTCTTGTTTTTCTCTATCTTCAAAGCCTTGTGGGAAGGACTCTCTACCAGAGTCTAGAGTGGAACTTGAGATAGGAGAGGTTGAGTAGTATGGGCCACCGAGAAGCTTTTCTCTTAAGGATTGATACAAGAACCTTGCTTAGAGTAGATTCTTTTTAGGATGTTAACGACTGTCAAGCTTTTGACGTAAGCGATCAATGTTTTCATTAGGATCCATAACTCTAAGGACCTTCATAGAACATTGAACCTTTGGCCAATTAAGATTGATAGTCACGTAGTACGGATCCCCGAGAAGCTTTTCTCGCGAGGGTCGGTACAAAGATCTCACTCAAAGTAGATTTTCTTGATGGAGTTGTCGCCCGACATGCTTTTGCCGTAAGTGGAGAATAGTCAAGGAAGTCCATGACTTTGAAACCCATGTCTAGAACCCAATGTCGATGGTCATGTAGTACGGGTCCCCGAGAATCTTTTCTCGCGAGGGTCGGTACAAAGATCTCGCCCAAAATAGACTCATTTGATGGAGATTTCGATCGACATGCTTTTTCCGTAAGCGGCAAACAGTCAAATAAATCAATGACTCTAGGGTTCCTATCTATAACCTTAGACCATAATCTGTGAGATCCCTAGTATAGAGAGAGCAATCAGTGTTATCCTCTATCTGTATCTCGAGCCTATGATACTATGCCTGTTTGTGTGTTCAACTTGTGAAAGCCATGCTTTGCACCATACATTCATGCATTCATGCATCATAAATGATAAAAGCAAATATAATACTCATGCATCATTCACATAGACAAAACCAATGATCTCACTATCACTTGGCCTTTTGTCAGACAAACGATTACCACCAAGCTGATTGCCCGACATCTGTCTTGAACTAGAAGCATGTCGCAGATTACCATGGAAGAACTACAAATAAATTAAGAAGCATTGAAGGTGGAAGTCAACCAGCTGAAGACTCAGATGAGTCTGATCATGGAGATCCTGCAGTCAATACTGAGGAAGGAAGGCAACCCCATGCCAACTGTCATACCAGAAGTGGTCACTCCGGTGAACATGCATGACCCCACTCCACCTCACGAGCATCCTCATGGATTTCATCCATATCCAGTACCTCCAAGGGCTCCTTATCAGCGGCCATTTCCTGTTCCCCAACCAAGGCAGAGAAACCCAATGGGGAACCAATATCCAAATCAGCAGTGTCAACACACTCGACAAAGACCAAGAAAGCCAGTGAGGCATATTGATCTACTTCCAATGTTGTACAGTCAAGTACTATCGTATTTGATCAAAGGTAGATTGATAGTGCCAAAGGAAATGCGTCTAGTGATTCTTCCATATCCACCAGACTTTGATGTCAATGGCCGATGTGACTTCCATGATGGGGCACATGGGAATTCAACTGAAGATTGTAAGAGCTTAAAATTCAAAGTACAAGACTTGATTGATTCAAGGGTTATTGTGTTCACACCACAAGGCCTGAATATAGTGCACTTTCCCATACCTCAACATGAGGGCACATCTGCAATTCCATGATCAGTACAAGTGGAAGCTAGGGTAGATTTGAAGAGTTTGCACCTATGAGAAGAGTTTGAGAAGGATATCCTTGAAGATTTTCATGTTATCTGTTGTCGGCTTTATAACTTCCAGTCTGAGGATCTGAAAATAAGGCTGATGACACCCACAATCACTAGTTTTGTTAAAACATGTTCATGGGTAATTCTCTTGATTGTCAATAGTAACATTTCTTTGTAATAAACTCGTTTGTTTTTTAATAATAATGACAGTGAAATGAATATGAATGCTTTTGAATAAATCCATTCATGTCCACTCATACTTTATATTGTCAATATCAAACTTTTGGTTTTAAGAGGAGGATGATGAAATTGAAAACACGAAATCACTACACGTATGCTTTTGAATAAAATGATGTTGATGATATAAGGCATTATTTCAAATCCCAAACACCGGAGATATAAGGAAGATAATCCCTAATCAACCTGTTCGAGCCAAGGAGTAGGAGTTTCTTTCTATACATTAAAAAAACTCATTTTAAACCGGGGCAGGGTAGTTGTCAGCTAATTTGACCATGCTTTCAAATTCCAATAAAATCAAGAGTGTCCTATCTGAGGATCAACCACACCTTATCCCTCAAGAGAGGTCGGAAGGCGTAGATCCCTAATGGTTGTCCCTCACCAACAGAGGAACGAGGCAATCACAACCCTTTCAAACCAAACGGACAGATGTCACACGATTTGTTTCAACAAAAAGAAACAAGAAAATAAGAAAACAAGAAAACAAGAAGAAGAAAAAAATCCCGCTAAGTTAAAACTCGAAGATGGGTGACTTAGGCAAAAATTAGGGCATCCCTGTGGATTGTAAATTTGAACTAATCCATCAAAAATAGGGAAATGAAATAATGAAACAGAGAGAGGAATCAAAAGAAAATCCTCAACAAGAACAAATTTGTATGGCTACCAAACCAAACAAAAGAAGGGTGACTGCCATACCGAAAACATCATTGGTTCATTAATCATTACTTCAAAATCCCTTTTGGAAGATGAGTGTTTATGTTGAACTAGCTGAACGTAGGACTGGAGAACATCATGAAGAACGAGTGAGTTAGGATAGGTTTCTAGCCTTATATCCTTTCTTTCTGAAACCATGAACCAAACCATGTTACAACCCTCAAAAGACCTAATTGAAGCAGGGTTTATTTCGAAAAACGTACTATGGTAAGAAAAGTCGTGTTAAAACTAACTCCTCAACAATTTGCTCATAATTTGTCTTGGTATTGATATGACATTCTCAATAAGTGATGCATTCATTGTATGTCATAATTCCAGTGAACGGGCTTGGATTTCAAAACTGCATAAACATGACATTGCTATTATCATCTCTAAAATGAACATGTGTTACTTATGAGTAAACATTTGACATCAAGAGGATATCCATAGTGAACATGAATTGGAAATCTTGATGCCACCAGAAGAGAATGATGCCTAAAGACTTTATTAAACAAAGGAAAATTACTTCAACTGATTGAATCATAAGACAAAACATATGAGAACTTCGTTGAGTAGAGACAGGTAACCTTGATTTGATAGTATTTAGAGAGACAAATGCCTGAGAACTCTGGTGAGCAAGTGCCAAATATTTTTTATTGATCACAACAAGTGTTGAATGCCTGAGACTCCGTTGAGCAGCGACCACCCACTTCATATGATTATATTAAGGAACAAAATATCCAAGATCTCTATTGAGCAGAAGGACAATATGTTTCATATTTCAATCAACCTGAGACAGTTACGTCAAGAAAATTCAACAAGATTCAGTTAGTCTGAGACAGTTATGCTGAGATTCGGCGAATCTCTCCAAAGATCAGATAGTTAGGAAGTGAACTACTCTAGTTGATCGCATCAGAAGACTAAACGCATGAGAACTCCGTTGAGTAGGGCCAAATTATTTTGATTGATCCTATCAATTTTTGAACGCTTGAGACTTTGTTGAGCAGCGGCCAGCCACTCCATGTGATCATATCAAGAAGCATAATGTCTAAGAACTCTGTTGAGCAGAAAGACAAGACACTTCAATTTTCACTCAATCTGAAGCAATAACGTCGACAAATCTCTACATAATTCAGTTGATCTAAGGAAGTTACGTCAAGAATGGATGGTTTTGATCAGATGAAATTCCTCCCATGATCAATTTGTATTTCCATCTCCCCCTCCCTGTTTATCTCCATCCCTATTCTTTCCCATTTCCTTATTGGACAAATGAAATATCTAATGTCTAAATGCTAATTGTTTCATCAACAGGGTTAATATCCACTAAGATAACGACACCCATTCAAGCGTTAACATCCTATATGGTTCCCATGGAGTACCACGGATGTGAGGGGTGTTAATACCTTCCCCTTGCATAACCGACTTCTGAACTTGTTCGTGGTTGCAACGACCATTCCTTTGGGGTTTTCTCGATATTTTCCCTTTCCTTTGGAATAAATAAAAACCGATGACGACTCTATTTTTTTCGCGTAGCTTGAACATGGGTAAAGGACCCAAAACGCAAGAACAATACATGTAAGAGAGAAGGGGATTAAGACATGGAAAACCCACATAACAGTTTTTCCTTCTCCATTGGAGGCTCTGGAGCATAACTTTGGTTGTTGATGAGGATGGGTCCTTGAAGATTAACAACATAAGGGACATGAGATTGTATTCTATGGTTTGGAGTAGAATCCATTATTTTGAGCTTCAATAGAATATAGTGAAAATGGAAGTTTGTAGAAAAATGAAAGCTTTTAGGGTTCAGAGAAGAAGAAGTAGCAAAAAGAAAAAATGAGGAAGTCAGAATGTATATATAGTTGTTGAAGTAGACTTTTCAGTTTCCCTCTAAACCCAATAATGTCTTAAATTTTTTATTAAAATTTATTAAACGATTTTCTTTTAAAGCGGTTGATTTTGTGGCCCACGATGGCCTCAGAAGTTGAAATTTTGATGGCGGTCGCATGCATGTAAGTTGATGTGACGGATACGCGGTAGTGGTCATGATGAATAATCCATATGTTAGATGCCTTGAACAATGTTTAGAGTTTACTAAAAATGCCATATTTCTTCGATATTGCAAACATGACCAAAAGTGGCATTCTTTGGGGGCATATATTAGCCTTTGATTTTTGACTCAAGCTGCAATAAAACCCACTAAGCCTGGTTTGGAAAAATCTCAAGAACATATCCACAAGATTATGATCACTCTCTCTTTAAAGAATGTTCAAAATCTCAAAAAGGATTACAGTGATTTGTCATATTCGACGATAGTATGGTGTGATATAAATACACAGGCTAAGCACAAGTAGTTAAATTAGGTTTTCGACACCAAGTTTACATGATTCGACTAGGGATTCTCAATAGAGGCAATTGAAATAATTGGGAATGTTTCTTGATGAAAGTTATAGTAGTTTTGTAGCAATTTTAAGAACTGGAGACACGTGGAAGCAATGCAGAGGACATAAGGCAACATAGAAGTGTACATGTCAAATGTTGGAGATTTGACCGTTTTTGACAGTTACTGATGTTCTTGTATATAAGTCAATTTAATTTCTATAACAAGGGTTTTCATTTTCATTATTGTCATCTATAGAATTCTAACATCCAAGTTACAATTATGTTGAATTTGTGATAAAATGTATGAATCTTCGTCCCATTTCTAACTTAAGCATTTTATTTGATTATTTTGATCATTTTCTTTCAATTATATTATTATTCAAGCAACTATTCACTTTACTCTTAAAGTTTCTATCCAATTGTCCTACAATCAAACGTTTAATTTCCAAGCATGAACACCTTTTCTTAAACTCTTTTCCATAATATGTCCTAAGATTTTTCGAGTTTAATCCTGTAAGTGAATTGAGACTTGTGATTGTTTACCAAAAATACTAGTAAACAAATATCTTTACAACTCTTTGATGATGGTGATTAACTTGAAGATATCTTAAGACACATCCCATAGAATATTCAAATTAAGTGCTTATATGATTGGTATATCTGACAAAAGAACTTGAAGCTTCATAGTGTAAAAGAGAGGAAGTGTGAAAGCTCACCTGATGACATTCGTCTGAGTGATCAGTGTATTGAAAAGACACATGGGTGTTTCTAGAAGTAGTATGGCTAAATCACAGACACTAAAAAATATTTTTGAATCCTATATTTTTAAATTAAAATCACCAAACATGTTTTAAAGCCTAGCCAATTGACTAGGAAATTGGTCAATTGATTAAAGTCTTTTTATAAGTGTCTAATCGATTAGATATTTGTCATGATTGATGAGATAAGAGATATTTGAGTCTATAATTGATTACGATAGTATTTTAATGAATGGAAATGACTCTCTATCTAAATCTTCCAATTTGGGCAGCAATAATTGATTATTGAAAGTGCCTAATCGATTAGGTCATTAATTTGGCATGTGGATTGTTCCTAAAATACATCATTTCTTGGCCTATAAATAGAGCACCCCCTACCATTTCAAATCATCCAAAAGACATGAAAAAACATCACTTTTCCTTTCACTCATTCTCTCTAAATCATTTCCATTTTTTACATATTTATGCCTTAGTGCTTTGAGAGAGTTCATTAGTTCAAGTGAGGAATTTGTTTTAGGTGAGGGCTTTATTGTAAGTTTACCAAGATTAGGTTTTCTCTTAAGTAAACCATTCTTATGTAGGAAGTAATTATTTTGGTTTAAAGATAAACCATCGTTAAAAGTTCTTTGTTAGGCTTTAGGGATTATAAAATTCTTCATGTGGTTCATGAGCTCCGCTATTGAAGAAAAGCTCTCCTTTTGGGTCCGTGAAGAATAACAAGAGAAAAATCTTCATAATGGTTCTTGAACTCATCCTGGTTAAAACCTCTACCTGTTTGAGATTAGCCCAGTATAAAACATCACTCGGCTTCTGAGTTTAGCATGTGTAAAAGCTTTGTGGGTTTGAGATCGCCCTAATTAAATTCTCAGTACTGTTTGTGGCCATCCCGTGTAAAATCTCAATTTGGTTTGGATGATAGCCAACTTAAAACTCCACCTTGGTTCGAGATCACCTTATGCAAAGTCTCAGTTTTGCTTAGAGACTAACCGCTCGAAGCTTCGTTGGTTGCCTGGCATGAAGACTAACCTTTTCATTCCACATGTTATTGTTTAGTTGGAAGTTAGCCTAAAACTTCATTTCCTTGTATAAGGAGGTTCATGGGTTTAACCTTTTAAAAGCTCTCAAACATTATTGGATACTTTCAAGATCCATACTATGGATGAGGAGTAGGCCACTTATTTAAGACCGAACCTCTATAAATCTATTTTATTTTCCTCTCAATTTATTTATTTGATTTTTATACTTCTTATTCAAAATGTTTTAACAAACTACTTTGAAACTCTGATTTAGAAAATGATTTTTTTTAAAATTATTTTTCAAACCTCCACAATTCATCCCCCCTATTGTGTATGGAGTCATATGTTCAAAAATCTTAAGAACAAAAAATATCAAACAAGAGTATTGCACCCTTGATGAGAAAATAATTCACCATGAACTGTGGTACAATCAAAACCTCTCTGAACTATTTTTAACTCACAAGGTACTAGGGCAACTTTAAGTGAAAGAACATAAAAGGAGATAAAAGAGAAAAAAGAAAAGGATAGTAGAAATATGAATCCTGGTGTGATTTGAATAAGGATAATTCTCCTTTATACATGAAAAAATATAACACATATAAAGTTTACCATACTTTCCAGAGAGGTGGAAAAACAAGAAAACAACGTTAATAGATTGAAGTGGTAAACTCCCACTAAAAAATATAGAGAATATACCATAATCCTCCTAGGGTACACTTCTCCTCCTTTTGGAATTATAAAAAAGGAGGGAAAAATAAAAACAAGGCAAACTCATAGGTCATGTATACCACATAGAGAAAAGGAATAAAAATAAGAAGAAAAGGCATTTAACATATATTATTCCATTCATTATTTATTCAATATTTCAAATTCAGCTCTTATGAAAAATAAAACTTTTTTAGGAAGAGGTTTGGTAAAAATATTTGCGAGTTGGTTAAATGAAGACACATGCTCAATTACATAATCCCCTTTTTCAACATGATCTATAATGAAATGGTTCCTAACTTGAATGTGTTTAATCGAAGAGTGAATTTCTGAATTTTTTGTGAGGTTTATGACACTAATGTTTTCGCACTTTATCAGGATATCGCCAATATTAAATTTGTAATCACTTAGTTGGTGTTTCATCCAGATAATTTGCATGCAACAGATACCCGCAGAAGCGTAATCTGCCTCAACTGTAGATATCTTTTCACTTGCTTATTTCTTGCTATGCCGGAGGATGAGCAAGTTACCAAATAAGTGACATGTATTACGGGTACTCTTCCGATCTAATTTTCACCCAACAAAGTCCGATTTTGAATACCCAACTAAGATACAACTATTCCCTTTGGGGTACTATAAACCCTATAGTGGTGTTTTAATAAGATATCTTATAATGCGTTTTACCGCAGAGAGATGTGATTATTTTGGGGATGCTTGAAAACATGCACATAGAGACACAACAAACATAACATTAGGAGAAAATCCAATTATATATAGGATATAACTGATCATACCCTGATATTTTCTTTCTTGTCCGCGCCGAATCTTTTGAGAAATTATTTGTAGTACTTTTCTTAATTAATAAAGGTGGCCTCTTTAGATTGATGAATTTGAAGGCCGAGCAAGTAAATAATCTCCCCACTCATTGAATCTTAAACTTATTTTGTATTATATTAGAAAATTCCTTACACAAGGATTCGTTAGTAGCACCGAAAAATATATCATATACCCAAACTTTATTTCTTTCAAATTGATTTAAATATTATTTCATTGTAAGATACCAATGTTTTTTGATGAAAACCTTGTCAACTTCCTTTGGCTAAATTTGGGAAACAAAGGTCATATGACTACATACCTTTCTATAGGAGTGTCGTGTTGTAACTCTTTTATAAATATCTACAATAACATTCTGAATTGGATGACTCTTAGTGGTTCTCTATTATTTGGGTAGACTTTGAATTTCCAAGTTTTCTTTTTCCACTTGAATCACTCCATTTAGACTTTTATCTTCCTCTTGACCTTAATCATGATCTTTATCCTAACCACCATCTTCCATGGATGTTTTGTCAAAGCTACAAGATGACTCATAAGCATCTACATCTACAGTCAAAGGGTTAAACTCATCAAAGGTAACATGAAATGATTCTTCAATCATTGGGTTCCTTTTTTTAACAACTCTAAAATTTATGCTAGAAATGGAATATCCTAGGAATATACCTCCATCAACTTTATCGTCAAAATTTCCAAGATTATCCTTCTCGTTATTAGGGAAAAAACATTTACATCCAAAGAAATGTAAATTAGAAACATTAGGCTTTCTTCCTTAATACAACTCATAAGGTGTCGACTTTAGGCTTGATCTTATCAAGACATAATTCATTACATAGAAAGCAATTCTTACAACATCGACCCAAAAGTATTTAGGAAGGTTAGTCTCGGCATCATCCTTGCTATCCCTTCTAGAGATCTATTCTTCCTATCCACTATCCCATTTTATTAGGGAGTTCGTGTAATCGAAAAAAGTATGCTTAATTCTATTCGCATTACAATAATTTTTGGATTCTTCATTCTAGAATTCGCCATCAAGATTACATCTGATTAATGAAATGTTTAATCCTTTCTAGTTCTGGATAATATTAGCAAGTTTTTGAAAGGCATAAAATGCATCTCTTTTTTGAGATAGTAATAATGTCTCTGTATAGTGAGAGTAGTCATCCATAAATAAAAGGGCTTAGAGATTTCTGAGAAAAAATTTGGTTCTGGATCGTCCAAAAAGATCCACGACCAAAAGTTTTAAGGGACGATTTGTAGAAATAAGTGTTGGTGTAAACCCTAGAGGCTAATACTTTTGGTACTTGTATCGAATTATTTATTAATAATAAAAGGTTTTTTCTTTATTATGTTTGTATAATAAAGTCCCTAGAATAGATAGTCTATTTAATGTATCAAGTGTGACTTAATCATGAGATCCCATTAAACATAAGGACATTATTCTTAAAGTATCTGTAGTCAAGCTTTATTGTGAAGTGGGATAACATTAAAGCATTAAGACTATTATGTATATAGACTGATGATCACATCTCATGGTCATGAATAAGGAGTTATCAAGTCTTAAACATAGATATGAATATTAGGAGTAATATTTATATTGGATTGACCTGCTAGGAGAATACCATACAGAATGTTATGCAATGTGCCATAAGTTATTCTCATGGCGATAGTGGTGTATACCACCCTTCGACCTGAAACCACTATGGACCCTAGGTGTAGAGTCGAGTGCTTTATTGCTGATCAAATATTCTCTGTAACTGGATGACCATAAAGACAGTTGATGGGTACTCCACGAAGTATGCTGAGGGACATGAGTGACCTAGATGGAATTTTCCCATCCTGGGTAACAAGATAAATATCTACGGACCCAATATTGAACTGAACAAGGATGACACGGCCTATGTCTTATGATCAATATAGACATAGGGGCAAAAGGGTAATTATACACATAAGTATTATCATAAAAGAATTTGTCAGATCACATGACAATTTCGTGTCTTGGGTAGCAGTGATGTGTTGCTAAATACCGCTCATTGTTTATTATGTTAAAACATGATTTAATATAATTGCTAATGTCGCGAAAACCTACAGGGTCACATACAAAATGATGGATTGATGAGAGATAGAGTAAATGAGGAACACCGTAAGGTACGGTGAACTTAAGTGAATTGTAGAACATCATAAGGTACAATGTACTTAAGTAGAATATGAAATATGGTAAGGTATTGTAACACCCCAAAATTTGCCCTCCTCATTCATGCATTCATTTCATATTGCATTTCATCATGTCAATCAGACTTAGATCCGAAAAAAAAAAACGAAAAAAAAAAAATAATTTTTTACAAAAATAAATAAATAAATAAAATACAATAAAAAATTTTGGACTTGGGTCTCTCTCATTTGAGCCCACAAAACCATGAAATTCAGTCTATAAATACCAAGACTTCACTTGAGAAAAAGGAAGAGAAGCAAAATACTCTGAGGTTTCCTTGAAACAAAACCCTTGAAAAAACCTGGAGAGAAACCTAACAGAGAACTCAGAGTAACCCCCAAGCAGCTCTGAAAAATTCAATCTGACTCACACACTTTCATTGCCTTGCAAACCCAGTCGTTCCATTTGATTTCAACCGGTCTCTCCCATCAGGTTTGCCTCATTCCTATGATTTTCTGCTCTTAATTTGGATCATCTGAATGTATGAGGTATGATGGATGAATTTCATTATGTTTTTGCCCACGGGTTTAATTATGCATGAATGGGTGAAACCTATGCCTTGAATGTTTAATCACATGATTTCTGAAATGTATGCCACAAGGTTTGAGGTTTCTGAAACCATACTGTTATTCATGAAAAAAATGCTTATCGTGTTTCACTAACCCTTTTGTTGAGTTTTTGTGAGGGCTCACAGACTCTTGCAGAGATGGTTTACGTGGTTTTCCCACTTTATTTGTGGGATACCCCCTGGAGGTTCATTCCGATTACCTGTACTGACTCACTTTTCTTTGATGGCATTAGCTTGGGAGGTCCCTGGGTTTCTTACTCCTTTAATTGCTGTTACTTCGGATCTTCATCCGTGTGGTACTTTTACCTCTTTTCCGCATTTTATCGCTTTCTTAGCTGGAAGACCTCGATAGGAGGCATTTGTTTTCTTTTGTTTATTTACTTCTGAGCCCCTTGTTGGCACATTTACTTTATACATGTTTGTTTTGTATGTGTTCGTATCCCTGCAGGTAGCGCGGTTCCTTCATCAAGGACTGCCTTTTTGCCCTTGAGCATCCCAAACCCTAAAACCCAAAGCAACACGTTAACTCCTTCTACTACAGGCGAGTAAGTCTCCAAAGGTCGAGCATCCGGTAGATTGCGTAGTGACGTCGTTCGTCCAAAACCCAATCCATAACCCCATAGTTAGCTGAACTACGTTTTGCTCTGATTCTCAGGCCAGATGAGATACGTAGGCATAAGACGCGATGTCTTAGCGAGCACACATCCCCCAACCCATAGGTAGCCGAGCTACGAAGACTCTGATTCTCATATTCAGATGAGATACGTATGCAGTGGATGCGACATCCGCGCGAGTCATTTTCATTTAACCCTTTTTTTTTTGCAAACAGCACAAGATAAACCCACACCCTTTAGACGAAAACTACAAAAGTGGATCCCGTAGAGTACTATGGATGCGTAGGGGTGCTAATACCTTCCCTTCGTATAACCGACTCCCGAACCCAAGATTTGGTTGCGAGACCCCGTCTTGTCCTTTCCTTTTTCAGGTTTACTTCGAGCGTTTCCTTTCCCTCCTTTGGGATGAATAACGCACGGTGGCGACTCTTCTGTCATTTTCTTTCGCCGGTTGTTTTTTCGCGCACTGTATTTTTCAGGTTGCGACAGCTGGCGACTCCACTGGGGACATACTAAGAAGTTGACCTCTTGCTGGTCCATCTTCCCTAAGCGAGTCCCTCCTAGCTTGTGTGATTTCTTGTTTATTGGGTGTTCATGCTTTTGTACATTTATTTGCTTACCTGCTTGCATACATCTGTTGTATCTATTGGATCTGTTTGTTTGTTTGTTGGGATGGGATGTTCTATGAGAGATAAGCCCATTACCCAGGCTTGAGTGTACACACAGGTTTTAGAGTGGATGATCATGAGGCTTGCGTGGCATGTTGCTACGTTAAGTCGTTCGTGAAGAACCACACCCAGACGAGGTTTCTTTTGGATATATTATGTCCTACGGATGTTCCGTAACGACATGGTGTTCCTTTAGAAATCGTCGACTCTGGTGACCATTTCCCGAGAACTCAGTCGAGGCCTCTCCTCCGAGACGTGATTATGTTAGCTCTGGTGGGTGCATTCTCGCTGATCAATCCGAGGACCCCGAGACTGGGAACTTGCTTTAGGATGTCCTGTTGAGGGGAGTCAGTGGAGGTCTTTTATCCCGTAATAATGCCAAACCTTCAGTGGTAAACGTATTATTCGTGACTGAAGGGCTGAAGTTGACGAACTTCTGTTCTTAGAACCTACCCGTGAGGGGCGGGCTAAATTCAGGAAACCTTAACCTCCAACCAACCCGGTTTTCTGGAGCAGAGTTTTGGTCTTGTATTATATTCCTCAGTGAATTTCTCTCCAGGCAGTGCAACCTGACAGATGTTCAAGCGGATCCATCAATTCTGATTGACATGCCTTTGCATTGCATAACATCATTTGCATATTTGCATCCAACATCTCATGCTTATTCATTTGCAGGGTATTCCCTTTCAAAATGGGGGTGCCTTAAAACTGAACAAGCAGTGCATCGCATACCATGCATATTAACCCTTGTCTGTTTTGCAGGTGTCACCGCAGTGTCTAATGTTTGTTCCCTGTATCAGGCAGTTATTGGTCCTAAGCGAGTCCACAGGTACCCGACAAAGGAAAATCGTCCACAGCTAGCGATGGACCAAGTACAGAAAGAGCTGGCTGATATGCGTGAAAGGATGGATCAGTTCATGACATTGATGACTGGTATGGGAGAAGGCCAAGCGAAGCTGAGGGAATTGGTTGAGCAACCGAGACCCGATCCGGAGGTGGAGATACCAAATGCTGAGGGAAACCCTGGTAACCATGGGAACGCTGATAACCCTGTGAACACTAGTAACGCGGGTAACGCAAATGCTGATGGAAACCCGGGTAATGTTGGCAACACGGGAAATGTTAGGAATGGTATTGGCGGAAGGTACAATGTGAATCAAGGGATTCGGATTAACGGGCGCCCCGTTACTGAAGATTGTCAGTATGATCAATTTTCTTTGCACGACGAGGCCCTCGAGACCACTCGCCGTATGGATGAGCTTGCTGAGAAGCTCAAATCTTTGGAGTCTCAAAATTCCTTAGGCTTTGATGTCACAAATCTTGGTCTGGTTCAGGGAGTAAGGATTCCTCACAAGTTCAAACCCCCTACTTTTGAGAAATACAACGGGGCTTCTTGCCCACGCACTCATCTCCAATCTTATTTGGGAAGGTTGGGAGCTCACACGGAAGATGAAAAGCTGTGGATGTACTATTTTGAAGACAGTCTAACTGGAGCTTCTCGTGAATGGTATTCTCATTTGTCTCGTACTACCATCAAGAGCTGGAAAGACTTGGCAGAGGCTTTTATCAAGCAATATCAATACAACTTGGACATGGCTCCAAATCGGACCTTGTTGCAAGGTATGTCTCAGACTGCCAAGGAAACCTTTAGAGAGTATGCTCAGCGTTGGAGACAGATTGCTGCGTCCGTCCAACCCCCTATGTCTGAAAGGGAGATGGCGGACATGTTCATGAACACTCTTCAAGGCAATTATATTGAGAGATTGGCTGCTTGCCCGTCAATCAGCTTTGCAGAGATAGTAATTGCTGGAGAAAGAATCGAGAGTCTGTTGAAGATGGGCCGAATTCAAGACAATAGTGCTTCCAACTCATCAGGTCCCAAGAGACCGTTTGCTGGTAACGGTCAGCAAAGAAAAGAAGGCGAGGCAAGCGTTGTGTATGCCGGCAGAGGCAGGAGTAAAGGACGCCCTAATTATTATCAAGATCAAGTGGCCGCAGTCACTATTCCAACACTTGTTCCTCAACCGCAATATCATCCGCAACAACAACCCAGGTACAACAATCAACAACAAGGAGGTAATCCGGGTCAGCAGAGACACTATCAACAACGTCCAAGGCAGACGGACCGGGTCATCGAGCCAATCCCAATGCCTTATTCAGTATTACTTCCCAAGCTGATTGACATGAATCTGGTTACGTTGAGAACTCTGGCCCCACCAATCGATCCCAATAATTTGCCTAGAGGTTATGATGTCAAAGCCAAATGTGCTTTTCACTCCAACACACCTGGCCATACTACAGATAATTGCAAGGCTCTCCAGTTAAAGGTACAAGATTTGAGAGATGCCCAGGCTATCAATTTTTCTCCGGTGCCTAATGTTATCCAGAACCCGATGCCGGCTCACGGCGGGCAGAGGATTAATGCTGTTGATAGTGGGGAAACTTTAAATTTGGTTTTTGATGTGACTAAGGTGAAGACTTCGCTATCGGTGGTTAAAGACCGACTTCTGAAAGGACAGATTTTCCCGGGCTGTGGGGAAGAATGCAGAAATTGTCAAGCTGCCGAAAACGGATGTGACAGTTTGAGAAGGGGTATTCAACAGCTGATAGATGAAGGTTGTCTTCAGTTCGATCAGGCCCGTCCGGTGAAGAATGATGTATCGACGGTGACTTTTTATTTCACTTCTGAAGAAATATATGTTCCCGAGAGACTCGCTCCGACAATAATATATTTACTCTGACAGCCCTCAACCGACTTTGGTTGGTCCGATCACCATCACAATACCAGGACCCGTTCCGTATGAGAAAGATAGCGCTATCCCGTGGCATTATGGGGCTGATATCTACTGCCAGGGACAGAAAGTTAACGAAGAAGACATTGACATTGGTAGCTCCGCTGTAGACGATGTTGGAGGGGTTGGTGGCTTCACTCGCAGTGGACGCCTATTTGCACCATCAACATTGCGCACGAATGCTGAAGCTGAGGCAGCTGCCAAGGCTAAAGGAAAACAGGTATCCACCGAAGAGGTTACTACCGAGGAAGCTCCTCCTAAGACCGCATTTGAGAAGGAAGTGGATGAGTTTATGAGGATTATCAAGAAAAGTGACTACAAGGTAGTCGACCAGCTAAATCAGACACCTTCAAAGATCTCCATTCTCTCACTATTGTTGTGCTCTGAGGCACACAGAGCAGCCTTGTTGAAAGTACTGAATATGGCTTATGTTCCCCCAGAGATAACTGTTAACCAGCTAGAGTCGGTAGTTTCCAATGTAAACGCTAGCCGGGGGCTAGGTTTCACCGATAATGACCTGACATCTGAGGGCAGGAATCACAACAAAGCCTTGCATATCACAATGGAGTGCAAAGGGGTGGTGCTTTCCCATGTTTTGGTTGATACAGGCTCTTCTCTGAATGTTCTTCCAAAGAAAGCCTTAACGAAGTTGGATTGCGATGACACCATCCTGAGGCCAAGTAACTTAGTTGTGAGGGCTTTCGATGGCTCTAAGAGAGCTGTCTTTGGCGAAGTTGAGTTGCCAGTTAAGATTGGACCGCAGGTATTCAAGAGTACCTTTTATGTGATGGATATCCAGCCTGCCTATAGCTGTCTGCTAGGTCGGCCTTGGATTCACGTTGTCGGTGCTGTTACTTCTACCCTCCACCAGAAGGTCAAATATGAACTAGAAGGTCAGGTCGTCACTGTCTGTGGTGAAGAGGATATTTTTGTTAGCCACCTGTCTACATTCAAGTATGTAGAGATGGACGGCGAGATGCACGAGATGCTGTGTCAGGCTTCGAAGCCATAAACACCAATGAGATCGCGCCCGGAGCTGTCTTTTCACCTGAGTTTGAGAAGGTCGGGACTTCTATATCTTCATACAAGCAAGCTGTCGAAGTGGTTAAAGCTGGTAATGCCCAAGGCTGGGGCAAATTTGTGGAGCCAGTCATCAAAGAAGACAAGTTTGGATTGGGGTATGCTCCGGGATCTCAGAAGAATGAAACCGGTGCTCTCTCCAGCGGGGGTTTTGGTTTCTCCCCACATCGTCAATGCTGCAGATGAAGACAAGGCTGACAGCGACTGTGACTTAGATAGCTGGATTCTCCCGTGTGTCCTGGGAGAAAAGCTCGACAATTGGTCGTCTGAAAAAACCGTCCGGGTTACTCTGCTGAAAGAGTGATTTTTATTGTTTTCCTTTATTACATGCATAATAAAGTCTTACACTTTGCCCAAGGTGTAACGGCTCATTTGTAGGGCCATCCATTTAGTTACGTTTCGCAATTATTTTTATCATCAATAAAGGACGGCTTTTGCAAACAATTTTGTGTTCTCTTTCTTTCGGTTTTTTTTACTTTTACAAAAAAAAAATGGCAATGTTTCTTTTTTCGTTTTTTCTTTCTTTCCAAAAAAAAAATCTCTCATTCTAAGGTAAAGCATGATCCTCCATCATGCAGAGCCGACCACTCGGATCTCACTGCTAACGACACTGTTATGGCCAAGTATGACTTCGACAATCCTATCTATCAAGCCGAAGAAGGGGCTGAGGAAGATTGTGAATTGCCTGAAGGGTTAGCCAGATCGTTGAAACAAGAGGACCGAGCTATTACACCTTATTAGGAGGTGGTTGAGACCATCAACGTTGGTACCGAAGACGACAAGAAAGAGATCAAGATAGGGGCCAGTCTACAGGCCGAGAGGAAAGACCGTTGATCATGTACTTGACTGTGTTAGAAAGGTCAATGGGTTGTGTGCTCGGTCAGCATGACGAGTCAGGTCGAAAAGAGCATGCAATATACTACCTTAGCAAAAGTTTACCGACTGTGAACAAAGATACTCATTGCTCGAAAAAACTTGTCGCGCTTTGGCATGGGCTGCTCGCCGACTAAGACAGTAGATGTTGACTCACACGACTCTATTGATATCAAAAATGGATCCAGTCAAGTATATTTTTGAAAAGCCATCACTTACCGGAAAGGTTACTAGGTGGTAAATGATACTGACAGAGTATGACATCCAATACACTTCACAAAAAGCCATCAAGGGAAGTGTCTTGTCAGACTATCTTGCAGAGCAACCGATTGATGATTATCAACCTATGAGGTTTGACTTTCCTGATGAGGACATCATGTTTCTCAAATCGAAAGATTGAGAGGAACCACTCCCGGAGGAGGGGCCTGACCCTGAATCCAAATGGGTTATGATGTTTGATGGGGCGGTCCACGTCAATGGTCGCGGAGTTGGTATAGTGTTGATCACACCGGAAGGGGGTTCATATGACATTTGGTGCCAGAATAACTTTTCCCTGCACCAACAATGAAGCCGAATACGAAGCTTGTATCCTAAGACTTGAGGAAGCCGTCAATATACAGATTAAAACCCTGGATGTATACGGGGATTCAGCTTTGGTCATCAATCAAACCAACGGGAAATGGTGCTATGCTGGAACTACGTACCCAGAATTGACGTATCTCGGTCAGAGACGAATGAAGAAAGCATTTGGTCAGAAAGTGCGCCCTCGGGGGTATCAAGTCGGTGAATTGGTACTCAAAATATTTCTTCCTCCCAACACAGATCACAGGGGCAAATGGACACCGAACTATGAGGGTCCGTACGTGGTTAAAAGGATTTTCTATGGCGGAGTTTTGATGCTAACAACCATGGATGGCGAAGGATTCCCGTCCCCTATTAACTCAGACGCAGTTAAAAAAAAATACTTCGCATAAAATAGACCCGTTGGACGATAAAAAGAATAGTCTGGGCAAAAAAAGGGCATCCCGACGAACCAAAAAAAAAAGAGAATAAAGAGGTTCGGGCAAAAATTAGGGATATAAAAAAAGAGTACACCCGGTGAGTCGAAAACCCAAAAGGGCGGCTCAGGCAAAAATGGGTATCCCGATGGATTGAAAACCCGAAAAGGGGGCGATCCAGGCAAAAGTTAGGGAATAAGCGAATGACTGTGATCTGAGTTCATCA
Source organism: Lathyrus oleraceus (assembly GCF_024323335.1). Lineage (NCBI taxonomy): Eukaryota > Viridiplantae > Streptophyta > Magnoliopsida > Fabales > Fabaceae > Lathyrus > Lathyrus oleraceus. Next base: position 342,906,455 of record NC_066583.1, read on the forward strand.
GTGTTATATCACCGTTTCATTCAATCCGGCAATCTTCGAAGGTTAAAGATCGACTAATCATCCACTTCAGAAAGCAAGATGAGCAGAGCGTCTTGAGGACATACGAGTCATAGCAGAGTCGAAACTCAGTGGGACCCCGTATCCCCGTTGTCATTAGGATAGTTCTCTTTTTATAGCGATCACCTCTTTTCAGGGATCAGCTTCCTGATACCCTCGCCTATTCCTAGCACAAATTTTCTCCCCAGTAAGAGTCGAATAATTCAGTTAAAGAGCCTCGTTATTTTTCATTTATCAGTTTGTTTGCAAAAATGTCCGAATTTTTTATAAAACATATTGCATATGAACATAATGGTGGCTTTTGCAGATGATTTGCACAGGAAAACATTTAAAATTGCTTTGAATGTGCTTAATCCCGAACGGTGAATTCAAACCGAGTAATTCCCCCGAGGCATACGTGTATTTTTGGTTGCAGGTCACAGGAACCGGATGCCAAGTCATGAATCCTCATCCCCAAGCGGTTGACAAAGTCTCTCCTCAGCAGAGCATGTTCCCCAACAGAGTTGACAGTATCCAGACTGTCTATCCCCAACAGAGTTGACAACATCCAAACTATATATCCCCAGTGGAGTTGACAGTGTCAGACTGTATCTTCCTAGCAACAGCGGAGTGGTTGCATACCCAACGGACAAGAGGGTGGTGTTCCCAGTGTTCATCTCATCCCCAGCAGATTATTTCTAACAGATTTGTTCTAATCCCCAGCTTGAGGACGATTAGCAAGTTCATATCCCCAGCAAAGGTCGTTTCCTACGACATTTCCCCAGGAAGTGTTTTCCCCACAGACTCTCCTCACCGAGCCTCGCCGAACAAAGTTTCCATAGTTGATACTCCCCCCGCAAGGTCAACTTTTCAAGCAGCCAATTTATTTTTGGCTCATTGGTCCCGGCAGACGGATCATTCCCCACAGAGCATTCAAGGATTGATACAACGATCTGTTCCCTACCGGAGTTTGCTTCCCCAAGCAGATTTCTTTTTACACCATGCATAACATTTGCATTTGCATGCATATCATATCAAGCATACACATAAGCTGATAAACAGGTTCTTCCAAGCAGACTGAAGAATTACTTTACAACCAAGGTCATGAGATCCAGCCAGAGGATCAAGCGTGAGTGATCCAGCCTGAGGGTCGTTTTGAAGATTCAGCCTGAGAATCGTTTTCCAATGATCCAGCCTGAGGGTCATTTCGAAGATTCAGCCTGAGAATCGTGTTCCAGTGATCCAGCCTGAGGGTCATTTCGAAGATTCAGCCTGAGAATCGTTTTCCCGTGATCCAGCCTGAGGGTCATTTCGAAGATTCAGCCTGAGAATCGTGTTCCAGTGATCCAGCCTGAGGGTCATTTCGAAGATTCAGCCTGAGAATCGTTTTCCCGTGATCCAGCATGAGAGTCAGTTTTGAAGATTCAGCCTGAGAATCGTTCCCCAAAGAGCCAGCACGAGGTTCAATTTGAAGATTCCCCAGTGAAGTCACCTACAAGCTTTATTTCCCCAGCCAGCCCAAGTCTAATTGAGGAGTCGTTACAACATGTTCTAGCCTGAAGAATATGTACGAAGCCCAAAAGTGGAATATTCTCGAAGCTGCAGGTCGGGTGTAGATCTTAAAAGAGGGTCAACCAGCGCATGCCTCAGATGCGGGATCCTAATGATGGGAATTTATCATCAAAACAATCCAGATCTAGCCAGAAGATCGACGTCAGGTCTAGCTCAAAGACCGGAAATAGATTCAGCCAGAGAATCGAAACAATTCAGATCTAGCCAGAAGATCGAAGTAGATTCAGCCAGAGAATCAAAGGAAGTAGATTCAGCCAGAGAATCGAAACAAATAAGATCTAGCCAGAAGATCAAAATCGTATCCAGCCCGAGGATCAAAATTAATATCCAGCTAGAGGATCGAAACTCCAGATTAAGCCAGAGGATCAGAAGAAAAATAAACAGCGCGGTGTACTTCCGCGTTTTTGTGGTGTTCTCGGAGCGCAAATTTTCGGTCTGTCTTTGGTATTCAATCGCAGCTCACCCCGTTTGTCTGATAAGCAGTTCGCTTTCATCCTAGTCGGGTTAGCTGATGATTGAATAGGGGCAGCTGTAACACCCCAAAATTTGCCCTCCTCATTCATGCATTCATTTCATATTGCATTTCATCATGTCAATCAGAATTAGATCCGAAAAAAAAAACGAAAAAAAAGAAAAAAAGAAAAAAAATAATTTTTTATAAAAAAAATAAATAAATAAAAATAATAATAAAAAATAAATAAAATATAATAAAAAATTTTGAACTTGGGTCTCTCTCATTTGAGCCCACAAAACCATGAAATTCAGTCTATAAATACCAAGGCTTCACTTGAGAAAAAGGAAGAGAAGCAAAATACTCTGAGGTTTCCTTGAAACAAAACCCTTGACAAAACCTGGAGAGAAACCTAACAGAGAACTCAGAGTAACCCCCAAGCAGCTCTGAAAAATTCAATCTGACTCACACACTTTCATTGCCTTGCAAACCCAGCCGTGCCATTTGATTTCAACCGGTCTCTCCCATCAGGTTTGCCTCATTCCCATGATTTTATGCTCTTAATTTGGATCATCTGAATGTATGAGGTATGATGGATGAATTTCATTATGTTTTTGCCCACGGGTTTAATTATGCATGAATGGGTGAAACCTATGCCTTGAATGTTTAATCACATGATTTCTGAAATGTATGCCACAAGGTTTGAGGTTTCTGAAACCATACTGTTATTCATGAAAAAAATGCTTATCGTGTTTCACTAACCCTTTTGTTGAGTTTTTGTGAGGGCTCACAGACTCTTGCAGAGATGGTTTGCGTGGTTTTCCCACTTTATTTGTGGGATACCCCCTGGAGGTTCATTCTGATTACCTGTACTGACTCACTTTTCTTTGATGGCATTAGCTTAGGAGGTCCCTGGGTTTCTTACTCCTTTAATTGCTGTTACTTCGGATCTTCATCCGTGTGGTACTTTTACCTCTTTTCCGCATTTTATCGCTTTCTTAGCTGGAAGACCTCGATAGGAGGCATTTGTTTTCTTTTGTTTATTTACTTCTGAGCCCCTTGTTGGCACATTTACTTTATACATGTTTGTTTTGTATGTGTTCGTATCCCTGCAGGTAGCGCGGTTCCTTCATCAAGGACTGCCTTTTTGCCCTTGAGCATCCCAAACCCTAAAACCCAAAGCAACACGTTAACTCCTTCTACTACAGGCGAGTAAGTCTCCAAAGGTCGAGCATCCGGTAGATTGCGTAGTGACGTCGTTCGTCCAAAACCCAATCCATAACCCCATAGTTAGCCGAACTACATTTTGCTCTGATTCTCAGGCCAGATGAGATACGTAGGCATAAGACGCGATGTCTTAGCGAGCACACATCCCCCCAACCCATAGGTAGCCGAGCTACGAAGACTCTGATTCTCATATTCAGATGAGATACGTATGCAGTGGATGCGACATCCGCGCGAGTCATTTTCATTTAACCCTTTTTTTTTGGCAAACAGCACAAGATAAACCCACACCCTTTAGACGAAAACTACAAAAGTGGATCCCGTAGAGTACTACGGATGCGTAGGGGTGCTAATACCTTCCCTTCGCATAACCGACTCCCGAACCCAAGATTTGGTTGCGAGACCCCGTCTTGTCCTTTCCTTTTTCAGGTTTACTTCGAGCGTTTCCTTTCCCTCATTTGGGATGAATAACGCACGATGGCGACTCTTCTGTCATTTTCTTTCGCCGGTTGTTTTTTCGCGCACTGTATTTTTCAGGTTACGACAGGTATCACGCGCTTAAGTGATTTTGGCATATCATAAGATATGGGCCACATACACTTAAGTGGACCTTTTAGCTTGCAACCCACACAAGTGGTTCTATAAATAGAACCCTTGTGCAGAAGCATTTGTGCAGTTGAAATTTCGTTTCTCTCTCTCTTTCTCTCTCACTCAAAGCCTTCATTTGTAGCAACTAGCATTGAGATTGAAGGAATCCGTTCGTGTGGACTAAGTAGAGGTGTTGCCACCATTCAACGTTCGTGATCACTCCTTAAATCTACATCAAAGGTTTCAATCACCACAAGAGGTAACGATTCTATCATTGATCATGCCCATTCATAAGGATCACTAAAGGAGAATATTTTTAATTTCCGCTGCGTTTTGGATCGCTATTCTCCTTTAATGGTATCAGAGCCACTTACGAAACCATGTATCTAATAGTTGTTTATTTTCTGTATTTTCTGTGTTAATACGATTAAAAGACTGAATGAATCAAAGAATAAACGAGTAATTAAATTTGGCATCATGTGTATACGATTTGGATGATTGATGTTGATTATGCTTCAGAATCCGATGTTAGTATGGTGAAGCAGCAATACATCGATCGTCCATAGGTTACGCAATTGATATCGATCAAGTTATATATATGATATGAGTAATTCTGATGAAAAATACGGTATATATGATATACTGTTTCTCTTTCGTTCATTCAAACACTTAATGGTTATTTTCCTTTGAGCGATCAATGGTCATTTGCTTCGGAATTTGACGACAGTATGGTGAAGCAATGACGTGTTGATCAATCATACCGAATTAACAATCAAGGTGTGTTTGACGGTATGAAATTGGTGCATTAGGGTTCATGACGGTACATGGGTTATGTTGTCAAAGAGTTATGCGATTAGGTTTGTGACTGCGCAAGAGTTATGCTTTAAAGTATGAAGTGTTGATGCGAAAATCAACGTCAATTTCAAATGAATTATTCATTAAAATTTTGCGTGCAGCGGAACCCCCAGCTAACTCTGCGTAGTGTGATCGATCGCCGAAATTTAATTTGGTTTATTTAATTAACAGAATTTAAATTAATAATAATGTGTTTATCATTATTGTCTTGTGGTGATCGATTATGACCTTAGTTTTCCTTTATTTTGTTTTGGGATTTTAAAATACGACATGTGTGTCGTGCCTCTCTTTTAATCTCTTAATGCAACTTCTTTTCTCATCTCACTCCCTCGTATGTAAAATGAGTTTCTTTTATGTAATGTAATATTATGAAGAAAGAGAAGAATACAATATCAAAGGAGGACAACCTTGAAGATCTTGCTTGGAGAAGCTTAGATCGTTATTAGGTTAGCTTAGGTTCTCTCATTGGCTTGGGAGAACAATTGCGCTAGGGGTCATAACCGTTTCATTTTGTATGTATATTGATGCATGTGAATGTATGTTGATGCATGTGAGAGACAATTTATATGATAAATAAGTCGATGAGATCAGAATAATTGCAAATTTTCTCAAATTAAATATTAAGTTTATGCTTTCCAAGTTTTAGCACTCATCAAGACTAATATCGAATAATGTAGGTTTCTCCTACGCAAGGTGCATATTCTATATTAGTAAGGTGAAGTGGGATAATTGTAATATCCAATTGCTAAAACAATGGGTCAAACTTAACTAAACAAATTATAATAAGATTATATATGTTTAGAAGCAAGAGTTGGAAATGATCCATGTGATGGACTGGAATAAGGAGTTATTCACCCAACTAAAATATTCGAGAGTTGTATTAGATACAATTGGAAGGAGTTCCTACCTAAATAACCTAGTTTTGTGTAATCCGCCTACGCGGACTTAAAATAGTGGGAGCATATTTAATTAAAGGCCTAATTAAATATGTTATTGATACTTATATTTTCATTATTTTCATGTAGATTACCATGACAACAAACACCTCTAACAATATTTTACGACCAATCCTTGATAAGGAAAAATTGTCTGGGACAAATTTTCTGGATTGACACCGAAATCTGAAGATTGTCCTCAAACATTATAGAAAGTTGTATGTCTTGGAGAAACCTGTTCCTGAAGAGGAACCTCCTAATTTTGCACCTAAGGCAGAAAGAGATGCTTATAAGAAGCATGTCGATGATGCCAATGAAACTACTTGCCTCATGCTAGCTACCATGAACTCAGAGTTGCAAAAGCAACATGAGAACATGGCAGCGTTCAATATGATCGAACACCTGAAGATGATCTATCAAGAGCAGGCAAGGCATGGAAGGTTTGAAGTTTCAAAATCCCTTTTTCAAGGCAAGTTAGCTGAGGGAGCCCCTATAGGTCCCCATGTGCTCAAGATGACTGGGTATGTGGAGAACCTTGAGAGGTTGTGTTTTCCCCTCGGAAAGGAACTTGCGACTGATTTAATCTTGAAATCATTGCCAGATAGATTCAATCAATTTGTCCTTAATTTCAATATGAATGATATGGACAAATCTCTTCCTGAACTTATAGCCATGTTAAGAACTGCTGAGCAGAATCTGAAGTCAAAAGGGAAGTCCATTCTGATGATCAGAAATGGAAAGAGATAGAACAAAAGACCCACCAAACAAGGTGATAAAGGGAAAGGAAAGGAAGTTTCCAAACCCAAACCCACTGCTCCTGCTTTGAAGCCTAGTGGAGGCATAGCAAAGGAAGGCACCTGCTTCCATTGCGGTAAGACCGGACACTAGAAGAGAAATTGCCCAAGGTACCTAGAAGATAAGAAGAATGGAGTTGAGACTTCAACTTTAGGTATTTTTGTTATTGAAATTAATTTTCTACTTTTGCATCATGGGTATTAGATATTGGATGCGGTTCTCACATTTGTACCAATGTGCAGGGGCTAAAAAGGAGTAGAGATTTCGCAAAAGGTGAAGTTCACCTACGAGTTAGCAATGGAGCAAAGGTTGTTGCTTTAGCCGTAGGAACTTATGTATTGACTTTACCTAGTGGTTTAATAATTCAGTTAGAGAACTGTTATTATGTACCTGTAATTAGCAGGAATATTATTTTCTTTCTTGTTTGGACAAGTTTGGTTTTTCATTTATAATATAGAATAATTATTGCTTCATTTATTTGAATGATATATTCTATGCTACTACACAAATGAACAACGGACTATATGCCCTTGATCTTGAAATGCCTATTATAACATTAATACTAAAAGGATTAAACCTAATGAGTTAAATCCAACTTACCTTTGGCATTGTCGATTAGGCCACAAAAATGAGAATCGCATTTCCAAACTCCATAAAGATGTACTCTTGGACTCTTTTGATTATGAATCATATGAGACATGCAGATCTTGTTTAATTAGAAAGATGAAAAAGTCTCCATTCACATGAAAAGGTGAAAGAGCTAATGATCTTTTGGCCCTCATACATACCGATGTATGTGGACCACTGAACATACCATATAGAGGAGGTTTTCAGTACTGCATCACATTTACTGATGATTTCAATAGATATGGTTATGTGTATTTAATGAAACATAAATCAGAGTCCTTTGAAAAGTTCAAGGAATTCAAGAGTGAAGTATAAAACCAACTAGGTAAGAATATTAAAACTCTTCGATCAGATCGAGGTGGTGGGTATTTAAGCCTAGAGTTTGATGACCATTTAAAAGAGTGTGGGATCTTATCCCAACTTACTCCTCCTAGAACACCCCAATGGAACGGTGTATCTGAGAGAAGAAATAGAACCTTGTTAGACATTGTCCGATCCATGATGAGTCATGTCGATCTTCCAAACTCCTTTTGGGGACATGCACTATTGACAGCAGCTTACACACTTAACCGTGTTCCATCCAAAAAGGTTGAGAAAACACCATATGAGATATGGAGTGGTAAGGAACCACATATGTCTTACATGAAGATTTGGGGTTGTGAAGTTTATGTGAAACGACAAATTTCAACTAAGCTTGAGCCCAAATCTGACAAATGCTTATTTGTGGGATATCCTAAAGAAATAAGAAGGTATTACTTCTACAATCCTTATGAGGGCAAAGTGTTTGTCTCTCGAACTGGAGTTTTCATAGAAAAGGATTTTATTTCCAAAGGAATCAATGGGAGGAAAGTAGAGCTTGAAGAAATTCAAGAATCACAAAGCATTGATACACCTATGGAGGAATTAGAGCAGGAAACATAAGTAGTTGTGGAAAAGCAACATGCTTAAGTAGAACAAGACCATCGTAGGTCAAGTAGGATACGTCACCTACCTGAGAGATATGGATATCTCATAACTGATCAAGGTGATGTATTACTCATGGATCAAGATGAGCCTGTGACCTACCAAGAGGCCATAACTGGTCCCGAGTCTGAGAAGTGGCTAGAAGCCATGAAATCTGAAATGGATTCTATGTACACAAACCAGGTTTGGACCTTGGTAGAGCCTCCTGTAGGAGTTAACCCTATAGGATGCAAGTGGATCTTCAAAAAGAAGACTAACATGGATGTTAAGGTACATACCTATAAGACAAGACTGGTTGCAAAAGGATATAAACAAATTCATGGGGTTGACTATGATGAAACCTTTTCACCAGTTGCAATGCTTAAATTTGTTTGGATTTTACTTGCTATCGTTGCATATCATGATATGAAATATGGCAAATGGATGTCAAAACTGCCTTCCTTAATGGGAATCTTCTTGAGGATGTGTACATGACACAGCCTGAAGGATTTGACATACTAGAAGAAGCCCAAAAGATATGTAAGTTACAAAGATCAATCTATGGATTGAAGAAAGCTTCCAGAAGTTAGAATCTTCGTTTTGAGGAAATAGTAAAACAATATGGATTCATCAAGAATGAAGATGAGCCTTGTGTCTACAAGAAGGTTAGTGGGAGCATGATCATCTTCCTGGTATTATATGTAGATGACATATTACTCATTGGAAATGATGTCCCTACCCTACAACAAGTAAAGTCTTGGTTGGGGAAATGATTTTCTATGAAGGACCTGGGTGAAGCAGCCTATATATTAGGAATCAGGATCTATAGAGATAGATCACAAAAACTACTTGGCCGAAGTTAGAGTACATACATAGAAAAAGTGCTGAGACGCTTTAATATGCATGATTCCAAGAAAGGATTCATACTTATGCAACATGGCATGTGTCTATCAAAAATAGAATCCCCTTAAACTAAGGAAGAAAGGGATCGCATGAATAAGATTCCATATGCATCTGCAATAGGATCTATCATGTATTCCATGTTAGGTACTCGACCAGATGTCTCGTATGCTTTAAGTGCAACGAGTAGGTACCAATCTGATCCGGTGATGCTCATTGGGTAGCTGTCAAGAATAGCCTTAAGTATTTGAGAAGGACTAAGGACGCATTCTTGATGTATGGAGGTCAGAAAGAGCTTGCTATTATTGGATACACCGATGCTAGCTTCCAGACAGATAAGGATGACTTTAGATCGCAATCTGGTTATGTGTTTTGCTTAAATGGTGGCGCTGTGAGCTGGAAAAATTCAAAGCAAGATGCAGTTGTTGATTCTACAACTGAGGACGAGTATATTGCTGCCTCAAGTGCATCAAAGGAAGTTGTTTGGATCAAAAATTTCATTAGTGAACTTGGCATAGTTCCTATAATTATGGATTCCATTGGTCTCTATTGTGATAACAATGGTGCTATCGCACAAGCTAAGGAGCCTAGATCTCACCAACGATCCAAACACATACTTAGGCGTTATCACCTCATTCGACAGATAATAGATAGAGGAGATGTGAAAATATGAAGAGTACCTACACTTGACAATATTGTTGACCCACTGACAAAGCCTCTTGCACAGCAGAAGCATGATGGCCATACTAGATCTATGGGAATTAGGGGTATGTCTGATTAGCTCTAGTACTAGTGGAGATTGTTGGTGTAAGCCCTAGAGGCCAATACTTTTGATACTTGTATCGAATTATTTATTAATAATAAAAGGCTTTTTTCTTTATTATGTTTTTCTTATAAATTCCCTAGAATAGATAGTCTGTTTAATGTATCAAGTGTGACTTAATCATGAGATCCCATTAAACATAAGGACATTATTCTTAAAGTATCTGTAGTCAAGCTTTGTTGTGAAGTGGGATAATATTAAAGCATTAAGACTATTATGTATATAGACCGATGATCACATCTCATGCATCATGGATAAGGAGTTATCAAGTCTTAAACATAGGTATGAATATTAGGAGTAATATTTATACTAGATTGACCCACTATGAGAATACCATATAGAATGTTATGCAAAGTGTCATAAGTTATTCTCATGGTGATAGTGGTGTATACCACCCTTCGACCCGAAACCACTATGGACCCTAGATGTAGAGTCGAGTGCTTTATTGCTGATCAAACGTTGTTCGTAACTGGAAGACCATAAAGACAGTTGATGGGTACTCCATGAAGCATGCTAAGGGACATGAGTGACCTAGATGGAATTTTCCCATCCTGCGTAATAGGATAAATGTCTATGGATCCAATATTAAACTAGACAAGGATGACACGGTCTATGTCTTGTGTTGAATATAGACATAGGGGCAAAAGGGTAATTATGCACATAAGTATTATCACAAAAGGATTTGTCAAATCACATGACATTTTCGTGTCTTTGGTAGCAGTGATGTGTTGCTAGATACCGCTCACTATTTATTATTTTAAATACGTGATTTAATATAATTGCTAATGTCGCGAAAACCTATAGGGTCACACACAAAATGACGGATTGATGAGAGATATAGTAAATAAGGAACACCATAAGGTACGGTGCACTTAAGTGAATTGTAGAACATCTAGAATACGAAATATGGTAGGGTACCATGCTCTTAAGTGGTTTTGGCATATCATAAGATATGGGCCACATACACTTAAGTGGGCTTTTTAGCTTGCATCCCACACAAGTGGTTCTATGAATAGAACCCTTGTGCAGAGGCATTTGTGAAGTTGAAATTTCGTTTCTCTCTTTCTCACTCAAAGCCTTCATTCGTAGCAGCTAGCACTAAGATTGAATGAATTCGTTCGTGTGGACTGAGTAGAGGCGTTGTCACCATTCAACGTTCGTGATCACTCCTTAGATTTGCATCAAAGGTTTCAATCGCCACAAAAGGTAACGATTCTATCACTGATCATGCCCATTCGTAAGGATCACTAAAGGAGAAAAAATTTAATTTCCGTTGCGTTTTGGATCGCTATTCTCCTTCAATAAGTTTATAAATTTAAAAGAGGCCCTTACTTGTTTTCCTTTTTGGTACGCATCATATAACTGACTTTTCTGAAAGTGTAAATTTGTCTTGCCAATCAATAAGTCCTATGCCATATGAAATATTCATCCTCTATACTAAGAAGAAAAACATCAATTGAAATAATCTTATTTAGATTCATGGTGTAGGTGTTTCCATTTCTAGAGGTGGTAAAAATGGTTTGATCATATTTGGTTTTGGTAACCCTGCATCCAGAAGAATCAAAAGTTACATTGTTATCTTTGTCACACAATTGACTAATACTTAGAAAATTATGCTTTAAGACATCAACTGAAAGAACCTATTTAATTTTTGGAATGGGGAACTTACCAACGGTACCAATACCATTGATTCTCTCTTTACTATTGAAGTTTTATTCTCCGAACACCAAGATGTCAGACACAATGTGTATGACAAGTGTAATATGTAATTAGTAAAATGAAGGGAATAAATAAAATGACACAAAAATTAGTAACCCAGTTTGGTGCAAAGCCACCTACGTCTAGAGGACATAAACGAATGAAAACAAATTCACTCTTAATGGTCAAAAGTAAAAATTGGTCTGATTTGAACTCTCCTAGCTTAATTCGTATTTTCCTAATACTGCTCATGGATTTCTATTCAAGAACCCCATGAATGTGAAACCCCTCTCACTTTCACTCAAACACTCTTCTAAGTGTTTGAACACTTACAAGAGTTTTAGAATCATGGAACGAAATTACAATAAAAATAGTATATTCCTTAACATAGGAGTAAGACTCAATATTAGAGTATTACAAATAAAAGAATAGACTCAAAACAAATAAACACGCCTAGATTTATTGTGTAAGGTCCAAGTATTTATAATGGAGAACTCCTTCTTAAATAGCAACAAGGTATAACTTTAAATCCCATTAGGCTTTTTGTCTTTGAATGCTACTGAAAATCCCACAAGCTCAAGAAACCAATCTTCTATTATGTTGATTGACTATATTTGATTGATTAAATTATGATTATATAAGAAATATTCTATTTTAATATTGCTTATAATGATCTTTTAAACATAATCAGATAAATAAAGAAATGAATCTTCAATTAGCAGAAGCTTAATGTTCCCCGACTATTGGGAGAGACATAATGTCTCACAGTCTAGGAAACATTATGCTTAACATGTTACTTTCTTATTTGAACACTGAGAGACATGATGTCTCACATAGTATCATGAAATCTTACTTTACATGTTGCCTATAAAGTGACTCCAATCAAATGTAATTACAATCTCCCTCTTTGGTCAATTTTTAAGCAAAAAAACCATGTAAGATGTAAGGCACAATCTTACAAACATTCTTCATGACATGATTACCAAAGAGCAGCGAAACAAAATCATATTAGCTAAAATCACAACCATAGGTATAAGAACAACTTCTTCATAAGATCTAACAACACCATATGAAAGCAATAGTTCAGGGTCTTGCATATTGTTATCACCTCCCCCAAATTATCTCAAAATGGGCCAAGGATAGTCAAGCATCAGAAAATCCAACCCATAATGGGCACAGGCATCAGAAAAACAAAAAAGGAACCAACCCAATGAAGGGTAACATAAACCATTATTTGGCTCGTGTAGGGAAATCACAACATTCTTAGCAACATATGATTCGACTTGTTTAAGAATATAATCAAACACATATTCACCAAAGTCGAATGCAACTCTAGTTCTTATTTGATACAACATTCTATCTAGTGAGTGAGTGATATGTGACCTGTGATTTGTAGAAGTCATGTTAGTTACTCCAATTTTGTTCAAAATAACATATTTGGCACTCAGACTTACAATAAATAGAAATCCCTTAACCGACAATTACTCATGGACATTTTTAGTTATCTCTTGAGCTATGACCTTCAAAAGTGGAACATGATCAACAATTATCAACTTTCCTCATCCTAGATACTCATTGATGATTGTTAGGAATAACCAAAAACAATTGCCTCTCACATGAACTTTTTCTGCAATCTCCACTTCCTACATCATTAAATCTCTTAGGAAGATTGACTATGAACTCTTTGACTAACTTAGGGTAGAATGGCCTATTGTTAGACATGGTCTTCATGATCAGATGGTTTTCAAGTAGCTCAAGAACTTTATGGAATTTTAAAGTTTCTTTTAATAGCTCCCTTACAGGGCTACTCTTCTATGGTACATAAACTTCCACTTCAAGACACTTTCCTCTGAGTAAAATGAGACATTATCAATGGGGAATGACATGTACATTATTTGGTATTTTCTTTCCTCTTACAATTTTCTTATTTTTCTTTTTATCAGGCACCATTATGTCATCCAAGATGTTATCAACATCTTCCTCTACATCTTCTACAGTCAGAACCTTCTTTATTTTTGGTGAATACTTTTTCTTACCAACTTATTTTTCAATTGTCACTCTCTTTTCTTGAGATTTCTTCTTTCTAATGACCTACTCCTTCTTCTTTAGAGTTTTCTTCTTTTTGGTAGGAATGGTGGACTTTTTGGACAAAGTTTTCTTTGCTTTCATAATTGACTTCTTTTTATCCAATTTTTGAAGAGGTTTGTTGTTGTTATGACCAACATCATTTTAGGCTTTATCATTAAAATGAACAAAATCATTAATTATGTCATTATTTTTATCAATGACATCATTCACAACTTCATTAGCTCCGAGGTTTTCTGAGGCAGTCTGCTCAATATCCTTTGGGGTTGGAGACTCACTCTCAAACATGTCAGTTATATTGTATAGAACATCCAAGGTGACATCATCATTTCTAATTTCATGTGTTTGGTTGGTTTCATAAACACTTTCTTATCATCCTCTAGGTCTTGAAACTAGGTATCCACTTCAACTTTTTATGGAATGCTTTCCCTTTCCTCTTCATGCACACCATCGGTCACTTTCTCTTCATTCAATTTCTTAGTATTAGCTTTTTAAGACCTTTCTTATTCATTCTAAGGTATGTCATCAACAATGTTTGTGGCATCCTCCATGACATCATTTTGACTAGCTGTGAGGTCTCCTTCACCCAAGTCATCACTTTCAGACTCATCTTTATTCAAAATATTTTCAATCACATTATCTAACACAGGAACATATATAGGCCATTCAACAAAATTTTTGTGACACCCTAAATCCCTATAATTTTTTCTTTTTATAAACAGAAATTGCAGAATAATTATTTCATGTAGTCAAATAGGTAATCACATTAACATAAATAACATAAACTTTCTCAAAAATGAGTGTTTTTATCAAAACATAATATTTCAAAATATGAAACCCGACCCCAATATCATAGTACCAGAGCCTTAATACAAATTAAACCAACTAGCGGACTTAATAGTTCAGCAAAACATACGCATAAAGGAAAAATAATGAAGTGGTCTTCAACACCATCTTCCATAAGGTACTACAAAATGACTAATCCTCAGTCTCACCTGATAATGCTCTGCATATAGGTTCTCTTTAGAGGACATAAAAATAAAGGGTTGAGAATACATTCTACAAAATACATGGTATAATAACAACAAAGGGCAGTATAACCACAATATAGAACATTTACAAAATTCTTAACACATTGCATAGAATCATACAACATATACATGAATGCGTATGAAATGAACTTCTCCTCTATTCCAAAGCATGTGGTACCATCACTGAACTCATAGCTTGTTTTTCTGAACTCTAATAGTTTAGAAGGATAGATAAGTTCTTCCCCGCACTACAACACTCTCCTATACGTCCGTTAACATGCAATGTATATAAGTACATGCGAGCTATATGCGCACCACAACACCAATTTCCAAACTCTACTTATAGGAGTACACGCGAGCTACGCCCGTACTACGAAACTTTAATAGGCATTCGTAGACATGCAATGCCTAGGAGTGCATGCGAGCTACATCGAACTACACACTCTCGCTAGACAATACCTGCTCTAATTCATATATGATGCATGATGATCAGACAAATGTAAATTCCATCTGAACCTCCAAACCATATTAAAACACATTAACCTTGATTACCACATTAGGGATTTCCACACGGTTTTATGCTATATTCACTACCATATTAAGGCTTTACATAGGTTCTTATCAAACCTTTAGTATAATCGACACATTAAGGATTCATAATTATTTTACCAAACACTGGAATCACGTCCTAAGGATATTCTCATAATCATTCATCATTCACATAATGATTCATAACAAGTATTTTATCAATACATTGCACTCATGTCTTAAGGTTCACTTCACAATTATTCATTATTCATAGCATGATTAATAAATATAAACATCATAAAACCTATACAACAAGATAGGTCTTTGCATTAGATTTCTAATGCATATGACCGCACCTCAATCTGATTTTCTAATCTCAAGATATGACTAAAACATGATTCTAGACATAATCTGCCTCCATGATTTGAGTCACATAACATATCATTTGAATCATGGAAAACATAACTGAATCGTCAAAAGGTATCTTGATTCGAAACCATGTGCTGATTTTAGTCTGTGACTCGAATCACAGACCCCCTGATTCGAATCAAATCACACAAAATTCCAATTTTCACTTGTTTCTCCTAGTTTTCTCAATTCAAACTCATGGTAAACACATTCTAATCATGTACTAACATAAGATAGAGATTATAATTATTTAAAGTAGAACATGCAAGCACAAATTCACACATATTCATGGTAAGAATGAAAATGCATAGAATTAATGATACAAGATTCAAGCATTCAACCCAAAATTCACTCATGCAATAATCCTAGAAACTTAAAAGATAATGAGAGAGGTTAAAAACCTAAGGTTTATTAATAATCATCTTGTCGGGGAAATTCACATGGAAACTCAGATAATTATGGGTTAAAGGGAAACCCCACTACCATAAATCCTAAAATACCAAAGTTATAGAACAATCTCCCTCCTACATTATCATTGCATAATTTCTTCGCGAAGCTCCTAATTTTTTTGGAAATCCTCCCTTGTACAATCTCTAATTCTATCCTCTTTTTGAAGTGCAACTTTCTTTTAGATTTTGGAGAAGAAGAAGAGACTTTGGAGGGTTAGGGTTTTGCCTCATTTTTCTTCCAAAGGAATACATACTTCTCTTTTTGACTTCTCTTTTTCTCTCTAATTCTTCCTTTTATTTTTTGATTGAAGTTCTTCTGATCAATCATATTTATTCCCCTTAATAAAATTATTATTTTTTACTCATTTGACTCCCCCAATAATTTTACCCTTTCCAACTTCCTTCATCCACTAACTCGATTTAAATTCTAATTTTACTAATTAATCCCCATAATTATTATATTTAATAATAAAAGTAATTATTATTACACTAATAATAATAAAATCAGATGATTAATAAAAATAAAATTAGAATAAACACTCAGGGTGTTACAATTTTCTTGAATCGGTTCTTCAACTAGCTTTTCACTTAGAATTTTCTCAATACATTTTTTTGCTATGGGGTTATCACAGGCATGCATGGTTTCTAGGGTTTGGTTAATGTTGTCAGATTCAAAATCCTTAGCCTTCTTATTAGATTTTGAAACTACAAATTTAGTTTTAGTAACAAGCATACTAGTAAAAACACTTACTTTAGAGGGATTGTCAAATTTTAAAGATTTACCTTTTTATTTTCTGGAAACATAACTTGTAGATGAGCAGTCTCAGAACTTCCTTTGAAGGTTGATTTGTGCCACCTTTTTTAGCTTTGTTGGTTTCCTTGATCTCTTTTGGAACAACATGGACATCTTACTTTTCCTTTCTTGTTAGGTTAGACATGGTTAAAAGGGATACGAACATCGCGATTAATAATCTTTTTCAGCTTCTTTTTAACGAATTTCCTTTGGTGGTTCAATGGTGGGAGGACATAAGGTTGGACCATCAACATTACCTCTAATAACCACTCCTTTCATCTTCATACAATGCCTGTTAACAATAGTTTTATCCTCTAAGGAAGTTTCCTTAACACTTTTCTTATCCTTTCCTGAGGTATTGGTACCTTGCCTAGTGCCTACCATTTTTTTGAGAAATATGTGTAGGAGATGAACCTATGGTGTTAGGGTTTGAGGGATGAGTCGATAGACTATAAATAATAATGAGTGATGGAAATGTCTGAAGCGTGAATGAGTAACATAAGTGAAAAAATAATAAATTTTAATATTAAGCGATTTAGCCTTTTCATTGGTCAAGATAAAATTTTAGCCCAATTTTTCCACCTCGGCATTAATTTCTACAAACTCTCAATTACGCACATACCTAGGGAACTTCTTAAATTTTCAAAATACAAAAATTTGTTGACAATTGAACCCATGATAAGTTAAATGGGAAAGTGTGGCTTGCATACCAACTTTCTCCCTCAGTCTTTAACACTAGATGAAAAATGACGATTTTTCCATAACATCCTTTATTACCTAGCCTCATCTGCCGAGGTAAAACACCTTTTTCAATCCAGGTAGAATACCTTTATCGTAGTATTGGTTAGAACTTAAGTATAATTAAAATATATTAAATAGAATAAATGTATTTAATACATAATTATTAAAAATGATCTAAAGTGAATCATTATCATATTAAATAAAAATAAATTTTATAAAAATAAAAAATAAATTTTATAAAATTAAAAATTAAATAATATTTTTTATTGAAAATACTAAAATTATAATAGAAAAAAATCAATATTAGATGCCCCTTAATAAATATAATACGATGTTTCTATTCAATTACGACAAAATAGCTTTTGCTAAAACTCAATTTAGAGTCTATTGACAATGTGTTTTTATTTATAGGTTTTATTTCCAATAAAGATACCCAATATCAAACTACATTTGTAAATCTTGATTCAATTCTTGAAATAACTATTGATCATACTCTTTATTTATTTTAATATTTTATCTTGTATTATTAGACTTTTTTTTAAAGAACATAAAAAAAGTTGTCATCCTTATTTTTTTAGTAAGCCATTTGTCATCCTTATCAAATATACATTGTCACTTTTATTTGCCTTTTTTGGTTGTTAATTTAATGAAAAGAAAAATATGATTAAAGCAATTAATTGTACATGTAAAATATTGCTTTAACAAAGAGTATGTTTCCTCTATATAAGTTGGGCAAAATTCTCATTTGAATATTCATCTTTGTCAATCTTTGTTATTATTGTAAGTACATATAGATTATCAAAATCTAGCAAGCCTAAGACAATAATGTGTTTCTAAATTCTAAAATTGATATTTAATTTCTTTCATCTTATTGTTTTTATAGGTGCTTTGAAGAATTGTCTTCGACCTGTTTCCTGCATCCTTATTGAAGTTGTTCTTATGTTGCTTCACCTGCATGCATTCTTCACACATTTCGTTTAGAATGTCGATTTCTGATAATCCTAAAACCATATTTCTTCTTTTCAAATCTCTGATGTCTTTGAAATTAAGATGGCCAAGTCTATAATGTCATATCCATTCATCTCTGTTGCCTGTTGTTGCAAGGCACTTATGCTCCATCATATTTAGTTCAATCTTGAAGGTTTTATTATGAGACATTGAAGCCTTCAAGATCAACCTTCCATTTGAGTTGAGAACTCTCATAATCTTGTCTTTAGTCTACACCTTGTAGTACTTTTCGACTAACAGCCATATGCTGAGCAAATTACTCTTCATGCCTAGTATATACAACACATTTGAAATTACTGATCTCTTGCCATCTTTCCTCATAATCAGAACATCACCAACACCTTCAGCTACTAGAGTGCTGTCATTTTCAAATTTCACCATGTTCTTCATTGAGGGATTTATGTTGACAAACCAATCTTTCCTTCCAGACATGTGTGATGAGCATCCCGGGTCCAAGTACCACTTCTCCTTGAATCTCTCTTCATCTCTTGTTGTAACCATCAACAACGTCTCTTCTTCTTCATGGTTCGCCAGCTTTGCATAAGTTTCTTAATTCTTCTAATTTTCTGGACAATCACTAGAATAGTGATCATACTACTGACAATTGTAACACTGAATGTGACTCTTGTATGGATTTTAACCACCACATCTTCCTCTGCCTACATTACCACCTCTTTGGTTGCCTTGGTTCCAAGGTTTTCTCTGATCCGACCAGTTTCCTTCTTACTGATTTCGACCAGTCGAATTGATGTAGCCTCCTCTGCCTTTTTTTCCATTACAGCTTCCTTTGCCTTTTCTTTCTTTGATGATTGAGCCTACAAAGCCATATCACTTTTCGACTTTCCCGCAGCTCTTTCATCCATTCTTTGTTCATGAGATTCAAGTGTCCCTTGAAGCTCTTCCTTTGTCAGTTTTGAAAAATCTTTCGACTCTTCTATGGCTACTACCACATGGTCGAACTTTAGAGCCAACGACCTCAAGATCTTTCCAACAATAGATCTTGGTGTTAACACTTCTCCATATACCTTCATTTGATTCACCAGTTTCATAACCTTAGTGAAGAAATCAGTTATGCTTTCATTGTCTTCCATCTGAAGCAATTCATACGTTCTTTTGTAAGTTTGTAACCTCACCTCTTTCACCTCCTCCGCACCTCCAAATGATTTCTCCAGAATTTTTCATGCTTCTTTCGCTAACTCTGCATCACTAACCTTTCTAAAATTATTTGCATCAACACATTGATGGATTATAAAAAGAGTTTTATAATCTTTCTTCTTCAATTCTTTATGTGCAGCCTTTTCTTGATCTATCGCGGCTTCTGAAAGTGTTGTTACTCATTCCTTCACAAGATCCCAAAAATCTTGATAACATAACATAACATTTATCCTCTTGCACCAATTCTCATAATTATTGTTCTTAAGAATCAGAAGATTTGCTGGAAAATTCCCGTTTGGATGATTCGTTGCCATGGTGATTTTCTTCCCACGAATCGATTAAACTGGAGCTCTTGATACCAGATGTTGGAAGTCTACCAAAACCTATGTAGAATTTCAATTAATCTTGATGAACAAGATTATTATCACCCCACACAATGACAATAAAAAGAAAAAAACAATGGAGAAAGAAAGAAAGTAAAGAACGATGAAGGAGAAAAAGAATTAAATTCTGCAGAGTTTCTCTCTGCCCATAAACTATGGAAAACTTCTTCTTCACTTTGCAACTACAAAATACTATTAATACAATGTTATGAATACTCTATTCACTCCATTATAAGAATAAGGGTTACTCCCTCTATTTATAGATTTAGGTTAACTTGGACTTCAAGACAAAGCCCAAAACAATAAAAGCCCAAAACTATAAAAGGCCAAAATAGCTAACACTATTAAAATAGGCCTAAGTCTAAATCCTATGTGAAGCAACATGCTTCGACAATTCGACACACTAACACAACTTAACACACTAGGTGGTTCAACACTTCCTTGTTCCTGTCGAGCAACATGCTTCGACACAAGGAATTACAATTGAACAATATATTCTACAAGGAAAACATATTCCTTTTAGACATGAAAATCAAGATTTAACTCTTGATATTTTATATACACTTTCTTTCGCAACACACGTGTGTACGTCATATGACGAAAGATGGTATGCATGATTTTCGTTATGATCATCAAGAAGTGATATGAAAAAACTAACAAGTAAATATTTTATATGATTTTGAGATATATATTTATAATATTAAATCAATCAATTTACTTTTAAATATTTTTATTAACATTTATTTTTTTAAAATGTAGTGCTTTGGAGGGATACTATATGTTGTAAAATTTTAGAAGTAAAAGAGCGAGATTTATAACCCCTAAAGTAAGTGGTAAATAAATTTATTTGATACATTCATTTATAGAGATTGAATTGATGAATGATTTTATTGATTTGTTGTTATTTTTGTATTAGTAAAAGGTTTAATATTGTTGTTATTATAAGAAAAGTCAATGTTTTTGTTGTTAGTAAAAAGTATAACATTATTGTTGTTGAGATTGAAGATTTCATGTTGTTGTTGTCGTTGAGATCGATGGTTTGAAAGTTTCATGTTGTTTTTGTTATTGAATGTTTAATGTTATTATTTTTGTAATTGAATGTTTAATGTTATTGTTATTGAAATTTTATAATAATAAAAAATTAATAAATTTATTTTTTTATTGAAAATACTAAAATTATAATGGAAAAAAACCTATATTAAATGCCCCTTAATAAATATAAGACAATGTTTTTGTTTCATTACGACTAAATAAATAGCTACGCTAAAACTCAATTTAGAGTCTTTTGACTAATGTGTCTTTGTTTTTAGTTTTTTTCACAATAAAGATACCCAAATCAAACTACATTTGTATTTCCTATTGACAAAAGTTATAAATCTTGATTCAATTCTTGAAATAACTATTGATCATACTCTTTATTTATTTTAATAATTTATCTTGTATTATTAGGCCTTTTTTTAAGGAACATAAAAAAAAAGTTGTCATTCTTATTTTTTTTAGTAAGTCATTTGTCATCCTTATCAAATATACACTGTCACTTTTATTTGTCTTTTTTGGGTGTTAATTTAATGAAAAGTAAAATATAATTAAAGCAATTAATTATACACGTAAAATATTGCTTTAGCAAAGACTATGTTTCCTCTATATTAGTTGGGAAGAATTCTCATTTGAATATTCATCTTTGTCAATCTTTGTTATTATTGTAAGTGCATATAGATCATCAAAATCTAACAAGTCTAACAGAATAATGTTTTTCTAAATTCTAAAATTGAGATTTAATTTCTTTCATTTTATTGTTTTTATAGGTGCTTTGAAGAAATCATGGAAGGATCATCAAGCTCTAACATAATGGATAATCAAAGGTTGCCACAACATGAAAATGTGACTAATGTCTCTTTGCTTGCTGCTGAATATGAAGTCCCAAATCCTCATGGAGATGATCTAACTCTAGATCGTGAGACTAGAATGTGAGTTTGGATTTACAAAATATCAAATTTTAAATATCATTAGAAGGTTTTTACTATCTTAATTGTGATCTAATGAAAATATCTTCATTGATGACTTGCATGCATATTCATATTTTTCATAATCTATGTTTTTTTTGGCTTGTAGACATTTACTAAATCGAGGATACTCCAAAAAGTATCGGCAAAGAAAGAATTGTGACATTGAAAATCTAGAAGACAAACAAAATACACTATCTGTAATCATCCATATATGTATATTTCTAAAAAAGTTGAAGTATCTTTTGAGCTAATAATATTAGATTTAATTATTAGATTTAATTCATATTTAAGTTTGTTAGATATTAGATTTAAATATTAGATTTGATTCATATTTAAGTTTGTTAGATATTAGATTTAAATATTAGATTTGATTCAAATTTAAGTTTGTTAGAGGCTTATAAATAGGGTGTCAATCATTGTAACTTTTAATCCTTTTTGTAGCCATCATTCTCTGAATAAGAATATTTCCATTCATCATATATTCTACCTTTGCACCAACAATTGGTATCTAGAGCTCCGGTTCGGATTCATTGGGAAACACGGGAAACACGAGTGAACGTGAGGTCTTGTGTGTTTGGTTTTGATTCTTAGATTCGTGTTGAATCTTGAACAAAATCTGATCAGAATTTTAATTCTGTGGGTTGGGAAACACTGTGTGAGAAATCTGAGTGTACTGTGCAAGGTAGAAAGATGAACGGAAACGGCAACATGAACACCAAACTTCCAGTATTTGACGGTAAAACTGGAATCGTTGGATGATCCAAATGCGTGTACTGTTCGGTGCTCAAGATGTTCTAGATCTTGTCACTGATGGTTATGTTCCGGTAGCAGCAGATGCGACGGATGAACAGAAAACCGCACAGAAGGAAGTAAGGAAGAAGGATCAGAAAGCATTGTTCTTCATTCATCAATGTGTTGATGTAAATGTGTTTGAGAAGATTGCAGATTCAACGACAGCAAAGGCTGCGTGGGACACACTGGTTAGATGTTATGGTGGTGACGCATCAGTGAAGAAGGTGAAGCTTCAGTCCTTGAGAAAGCAATATGAGAATCTCAACATGAAGAATAATGAAGAAAGTTTCTGAATACATCTCCAGAGTGATTCTGATCACTAATGAGATGAAAGCGTGTGGAGAAACTCTTTCTGAAGAAACAATCATGGAGAAGGTATTGAGATCCCTTACCTCTCAATTTGATTACATTGTGGTAGCAATAGAACATTCCAAAGATTTGAGCACCATGAGAATTGAAGAGCTGCAGAGCAGTCTAGAAGCGCAAGAGTTGCGTTTGACTGAGAGAACTTCTGAAAGGGAAGTAGAGCAGCAGGCTCTGAAAGCAACTTCTGATAGGAGGTATCAGAAGCAGTCAGAAGCCAGGAGAAGATCTGATGGTGGTCAGAAGTCAGAAAGCTCAACCTCTGATAGAAAAAAAATGCTCAGAAGGGAAAAGAGAAGTATGACAAGAAGAAAATCCAATGTTACTGCTGTAAGAAGTTTGGTCACTTTGCTAGAGACTGTTGGTCAAACAAGGAGAGAAAATCAGAAGAAGCAAATATAGCCAGAAGTTCTGATGACGAATCTGTGCTATTGATGGCCTCTGAATCTGATGATATGGATCTAATAGACTGGTGGTATATGGACACTGGTTGTTCAAATCATCTTACTGGAAACAAGAAATGGCTGGTTGACTTTGACTCTGAAAAGAGGACAAAGATCAGATGTGCTGATGACAAATATCTTAATGCAGAAGGTATGGGAAATGTCAGAGTGACTCTGAACAATGGGAAAACAGCATTGATTCAGAACGTGTGGTATGTACCTGGCATCAGAAGCAATCTGATGAGTGTGGGACAATTAATTGAGAAAGGTTTCTTAGTTACCATGAAGGACAATCTTCTGAAGCTGTACGACTGTAATCAGAAGTTGATTATGGAGTCAGAACAGGGAAGGAATAGAACATTCAAGGTGAATGTCAGAACTGCAGACTCAGAATGTCTTAGTGCAACAAGTGCTGAGAAGGAGAGTGAGCTGTGGCACAGAAGATTTGGTCATTTGAATTTCAGAAGCTTAAACATCTGAATTCAAAGAAGTTGGTACATGGAATTCCTGCAATTAAGAAGCCTGAAAAGTCATGCAAAGTTTGCATGGAAGGAAAACAACCACGATTGCCATTTGCGTCAGAAACTGCTCCAAGAGCAAAACATGCCTTGGGAGTCGTACATTCTGATGTGTGTGGTCCATTTCCAGTAGCATCGATTGGAGGGAATAAATACTTTGTTATTTGTTGATGAATTCACAAGAATGACATGGGTATCCCTTATTAAGTTTAAACACGAGGTGTTTGATGAATTCCAA